>NW_027187308.1:124209-438831 GCF_028583685.1 Petaurus breviceps papuanus | reverse complement strand
GGGGAAGAGAAAAAAAAAAAGGAATGATATGGAAAAAGAAGAAGCCTAAACCAAGCATATATACTATCACTGGGACCTTCCTATGGGTTTTCAAAAATTCACCTTTTTTCATTCCCCTGTGAAGAATATTTCTACAATTTATCCCACTGGAATGCTGAGTACTTTCTATGCTATTTAGAATTTTTAGAATTGTCTTTGATGAGAGTCTGTCAAAACTCAAGATACTTTTAAAAGAAAGGAATTGTGTAGACCAGGGGTGGGGAACCTGTGATTTGAAGGCCACATTGGCGCCCCTCCCCCCCAAGGTCCTCAAGTGTGGTCTTTTAACTGAATCCAAACTTCACAGAACAAATTACTTTAATAAAAGGATTTGTTCTGTAAAACTTGGACTCAGTCAAAAGGCCACACCCAAGGACTTAGAGGGCCACATGTGGCCTCAAGGCCACAGGTTCCCCACCCCTGGTGTAGACCTATATAACTCCAAATACCTACATGCTTTTAATAATTTCAGGAGAGTACTTCTAGCTTACTCACTAGCCCTTACTGCAACCATATTTCACATGACCTAATAGGCCTTGGGCACAAAATGGAAATTAGGATGGCCTTTGTTCTTTCTGTTTAGCTAAAAGAGGAAGTTGAGGCAGACCAACTTAACCAAATTCTCTCAGTAGAAGAAAAACATAAACAAAAAACTGTACACACTTAGGACAGTTTTTCCAAACGCAGAAAAAAAAATGACACGTCACAATTTCCTCCAAAAATATATAGGTAATGTAAAGCGTTTAGAAAGTGAAAAGTAGATAGATGCAAAGGCTCATTTTCTTCTATTAGATAAAATTACTTTAAAATAAAATACTATTTAAGCTTCCAAACCAATTTGGATGCTGAGAAAGAGGTGTCTCTATCATTCTATCATTCCCTTCTGGCCCAAAAATGAATATCTGACTAGAAAACGAAATCATTAGTGAATTATTCCAAACAACCATTTTATTTGCACCTCTAACTGCACCTTACAATTCAAACAGCCTTATTTATTTAGCCACAAATTGTTTATGGCCTTTCCTTATGACAGGAAATAATCAAAACTGTAAAGCATCATGATCCTCTAATATTCAATTAGCAAGAATAACCTGTGTCAACACTAGATTTCTTTTCCTAGTTTCAAATTCACTAAGAGGGTGTCTGTTACTATTACTTTGTTGTTGTTAGGTTATTTTTAGTTGTGTCAATCTTTGTGACCTTTTTTTTCTTGGCAGAAACTGAAGTAGTTCGCCATTTACTTCTCCAGATCATTTTACAGATGAGGAAAAAATTCAGTGACTTGTCCATTGTCACACAGCTAGTTCCTGACTTCAGGGTCAGCACTCTATCCACCTAGTTGCTTCAACCATTGCTTTAGACAAGATTAATTTCTAATAGGATGCTTTTTTTCATCAATTTATCTTTTTAAAAAAAATTCTTCCTTAACTGTATAACCTATTGGAAAATATCAGGAGTTGGAAAACTGCTGATAAAATCTTCAAAACTCAATAGTGGGAAAGACAAGCTTTCCATTATCTACTCTAAGGTAATTGTTTATTAAGCTTATACTATATTTCCAGTGGGAAGAATTCCATCCTGTTCTTACCTGAAAATTCCATTTGTACCAAGAGAATAAAAATACCAAGAACTTTTAGACAGATTCATTATGAGATCTCTTTAAAGTATTGAATGTAATAATTATTCATTCATCTAGAGATTCCATATCTGGAACCTTAACTATTCAGAACATAGTTGATGTGTTTTGGTACTTTTGCAACAGGCTGTTCTCCAGGCCTAGAACTGCTATTTCTCTTAAAATCCCTATCTTCCTTCAAAACTGAGCTCAAGTGCCAACTGTACAAGAAGTAAAGATATCTGATCCCTCTAGTTGCTAGTGCTCTTCCTCCTAAAATTACTTTGTATTATCTCTCTGTCTCTGTCTCTACACACACACATACACACACACGTATTTTATATTTACTTATCTGCATACCTCTTGCATCTCTCCTTCCAACTGAATGTAAGCTCCTTGATTATAGGGAAGGTTATTTTTTTTTGGATCCAAAGTAGGCTAACACTGTGCCTGGTTCAATAGCAGGTACTTTTGATGAATTAAATAGATTTAAAGACCCTAGAAGAAATTTTTTCAAAAGCCTGCAAGAAGCCAAAATCATTACAACTAATTAATTAATTAAGGTTAATTTTAACCTGTGAAATATCATAAACTTCAGTCATTTCCTCTAAGTTTCCATTCATCAGGATTCATTGTCCATTCCTTCTTGTCTCCTTCTCATACTGTCACAGTAAAAAAAAGAATCAGCTTTCTTTTTATTTTTTGCTTTATAATATTTCATAAAGGTCTTTCCATATTTCTTTACATTCCTCATATATTCTGGCCTTAATTGCATGAGAATTTTCAATTAAATTAATGCAATACAATTCATTTAACCATTGCTTTATTGTTTGACACTTTGTTTATAGCATTCTTTGGCAATTATATGTAATGCTGCTATGAATGTTTTTGAAGATAGCTTTTGTTCATGGAAAACAGTTTTACTCTTAAAGAGTTGAACACAAAGGACATTATGTAGGAAAATTTACTTATGTTGAACACTGCTAACAATGATAGATATAAAAGGTCATAGGCTTATAGACAGAGCTAGAATAGACCCCAAAGATCATCTAATCCAACCCTTCATTTTACAAATGAGAAAATAAAGGCACAGAAAGTTTAAGTGATTTACCTCAAAGTCATACAGGTACTAAAGGGATTAGAGACAGGATTTGGACCCATGTGCTCTGACTCCAAAGCTAATGCTCCTTGTCCTATACCTATGATTCTGCTATGATTCTGAAAGGCACTTAGCCTTTCATTATTCCTAATGACATTTATTAGATAGTGTTGCCTTCAAACCATTTTTAAGAATATGGTAGCTATTTGTTATATATGTATAATATCAGATACATAATTCAGATATAACATTTTTAATTTTGTGATAGGTTTTTAATAGGTCATTCCAAGTATAGATATCTTATAGTAGAGATATATAAGATACACTTTCAACTAACAAACACACTTATACTGTCTTCTCGAAGGATCAAACAGTAGAATATGCAAATGACAATTACTCATTATGAGCATGAGTTTATTCATTACGTGTCTTTATCTGAATAAACCTTAACATTGAAAGTTAAGAGGGAAAGAAGGAGGGAGAAAGGGGACTTGCTAGTTATGTAGTAATCACTGACTAAGCAGATTTCACGAATTTTGTGCCACCTATGGTAGCTATGTCAGGAAAAAAGTCACTAGCTCTAAGGATCTGGATCCCAGCCAGTCCTTGGAAGTTAAAATTTCCATCTTTGAACGACTTTTCCAATATGAGCAGTATATGCAATGTCAGAATAGTCAAGCATCATTTGCCCAGTGATGGCAAAGAAGGCAGAAAGAGAGGCAGTTACAGGTTAGTCAGGGGAAATGGTTCAGGGACAAAGCAAGACTCAACCTGAAGCTATGTTAGACAGTATCATATCTGAATGAAGTCATAAAATCGAAAGAAAAAGAAATGTTCTCCTTTGGCATTACAGCATTGAATTCCAGTGCTTACTTTTGCTCTGATCATAGCCTTAACATATAGTGTAAATAGTACTGATTGTTAAAATACTAAACACTGCTGTGAATTTGTGAAGGTATTGAAGTAACACAAAGTGATATAGTTGAAAGGGCAGGATTTTGAGTCAAAGAACCTAGATCTATATACTTGTTTGGCTAGCTAATCTGTAAAATGAGATTTTTGAAAAGAATGATCTCTAAGGTCTTTTCTAGTACTAAATTGTTGATCACTACCAAGGATGACTTGGAACATGGCCATACACTCAATCTGGCACAGATAACATTTATTCTCTTTCTGCTCCTTTCTTTAAAATTGCATTACCATGCTTGGTCCCAAAACACAAGATGGTTGGTACAAAGGTTGGGCAGGCTGACAACACTGAAGCACAATTTCAAATTTAGCTTTGGAGTTGTCTTTCTGTGTTGCTGATATTAGAGATGGGAAAAGGGCTGGTATGTGTTAATACCAAAATAGGCTTCATGTTAAAAATTTGTGTTTGGAAATTCAGATTCTCCCCTCCACAAGAGTTAATATTTGCTTTGGTCTACCGTGCTTATTTAGTCTCAAGCTTTGTGAAGTAGCTCACACAAAAAGGCAGCTTTTTGTTTGTCTTGCAAGTTTGTGATTTCACACCAAGTGTTTAATGTACTTCTGAAGAGACAAAGCATTAGCAGCTTTCCACCGGAATAATATCCATCAATGTCTTGGACAATATGAACTAGATCATAGGATGCAGCAAACATTAAAAACAAATCTCGATCTGTTTATTAAAAGAAGTTGGAAGGTTTCAGTTTGAGTGAAAATTTCTAAATTTTTCAATAAGTTTAAGTGCAATAAAATCCCCCAACACTATTTTTAAAATAAATCACTTTTAAAAAATTGTTAGCACTGGTTCATGAGAAAAATATAGTTCAGAGCTAATTAAATGCTTGCTAGATCAAATCCTTTATTCTTTACATCTCTGAACCAAGATTCTTGATATTTTAAAGAACTTTATTTCCTGTACCATCTCTAGAAAATAATACCTTCAAACATTAAGTCACTAAATAATATAGGTAAAAAGTTTGATTGACAGTTATAGTTTATCTGGAATATTCATTTTGACTATTTTTGAGCAGTTTGCATTAGTTTCTTACCCATATGATGAGAATTTGCCTTAAAATAACTCAGATTTGAAGAGCCATACACTGCATTTTATGTTCTGCTATAATTTCTAAGTACTGAATTTGAATCAGTCCTTTTTATGGATTGTTTCACCTTGGTGACTGCTCAGCCATAAGTCTCCTTAGAAATTTCCTTTGACATATTATTGTAACATTTATTTGTATTAAAGTGCTTGAATTAGCCTGAAAGTCTATGATTTATTGACCAAAATGCTCCTTACCCCCTCAAGCTTAACACATAATAGACACCACGTATATACTTGTTGATTGATTGATATTTGATTGAACTTCTACCAAGAATTATACTCATATTCAAACTATCTGCATTTCCAAAGATAAAATAAAATAAAAAGTAACAGTTCATACCAACATTATCCTTGAGAGGTGGGACTGTGGTGGTGTAATTTCTGCATCGATAGTACTAATATAGTGGTTAGAGTTTGTTTTACAATTACATATAGGTTATGTGATTTTTAAGATGATCATTAGGATTTTCTGTTACTGGTAAAACATAAGCATCTCTTTAATATTTTGTTTGACTAGTTTGATTTATTTGTTGACTAGTTTTATATATACTATGCTATTTGTTGGAGAGTTGGGATAGGAGGGACATTTTGGAACATATTAAGCATAAAATTTATAACATTCCTAAACAATACTTCTAATAATTCATATGAAACATTCTGAATTCTTGCCATGGAAACTGCTGCTCTTCTGTATGACCTGTCATTCTTTCATAGTGTAAGAGTTGCCAGTATTCTTTTAACCTCAACTATACTATTGTGTGTATGGGGTTTTTTTTGTTTGTTTTAAGCTCTGAAAAAATAATAGGACTGAAGAGGATATGTGATAATTTTCATCTAGGGGAATTTTTAATGTTATTATCTCTGCAAGCAGTGACCACAAGTAAAGCATCAAAGGTTTTTTTTTTCTTTTTAAATGGAAAGATGAAGCAAATGTATTAGCACCTCAGTGGGGAAGAGAGCATGTGGAATGAACATAATCATGAAATAGCAATTGACAATCTGTACTACTCTCACACAGAACACACTGAACATCAAAGGTCTCCATGGTGTCAGAAAGTTAGCTCACCTACTGAGACTTACCCAAATATCCAGTCCTGGCCCACGCTGTGATGCAGATCACCTCTGTTGATGGAGGCTCCAACTTTGTCCTTGAATACTTCTGTGTACTCCCCTCTACTTCAGTGAATGTTAAATGAGACCATGGAAAGGCAGGATATAAACTCCAGGTTTGCATGCCTATTTTGTAGATATATGTCTCTCTCTCTCTCTCTCTCTCTCTCTCTCTCTCTCTCTCTCTCTCACACACACACACACACACACACACAGCTCTAAAAAACTTTTTGTGATTTGATGTGGAAAGTCAGAAGGTTTTATGGTTTTTCAGGCAATGCTCTCAAAATAATTAATGGATGAAAGTGAATGGAGAAAGAAATGGCAAACCACTCCAGTATCTTTGCCAAGGAAACTGCATGGACAGTATGGTCCATGGAGTCATGAACAATAGGACATTACTGAATGACTAAACAAAAACAACAATGAAAGGGAAGGAGGAAAAAATCCTAAAAATCTACCAGCCTTAAACAATGAAGTAAAGGACTAGTGCAAAAACAGAGGAGAAAAAACAATCAAGGAAGTATTAGAAACATAAAATAAACTCAATTTATTTCCATTTAACTAACATTTATTAAATGCTTATTATTAAGTGCAAATATGCTAGTCACTTGGAGATACAAAGATCATATAAATTCTCATGATCCAGATAATTCTCAATCACTATCATGTGTATTAAAAGTATAATTCTTCCATTTTTGGACAATTTTCATCTGCCAGAACGTTATATTGTATTTAACTAGGGCATGGAAGAGCTTCAGTTATCTTGCTT
The DNA here is from genome assembly GCF_028583685.1 of Petaurus breviceps papuanus. NCBI lineage: Eukaryota > Metazoa > Chordata > Mammalia > Diprotodontia > Petauridae > Petaurus > Petaurus breviceps. The sequence goes on along the minus strand of NW_027187308.1, from coordinate 432,128 downwards.
TTGAGGAATTATATCCTCTATTTGCTTATGATTCTGGTTTTGATTTTATATCTTATCCCTAATATCCTAGTATGTTCTAAGAAGGATTTGGTTGGGTAGCAAATGATGTCCTGGAGTTAGGTAGTGTTAGCTGAGGCATAGCAAATATTTCCATTCAATTCAATAAAATGCAAAAAGTGCTTACTATGTTCAATACAATATGCTAGGTAATTGGGAAAAGAAGATGAACAATGACAGAGTTCCTGCCCCCAAGAGTTTACAGTCTTATACAGAAAGAATAGTATAGCACAGATAGTATAATACAGCACAGTATAGCACATTCATATTATAAGTGCAAAGATGCCCAAAATGTCTTCAGAAATTTTACGAAGAGTTCACTTTTATCTGGGGGTATCAAGGACAGCTTTAAGGGAAAAGCAGTACCTAAGTTGAACCCTGTGGGGTTGAGAGTTGGAGGTTTGGGGGAGGGGGATGTGGTCAGGAGGAGTTATACCAGTAATTGGAAATAGCCTAGAGGCGGAGAGTGAAGTGTGAGAAAGGGGAAAAAAAATGGTCAGTAGTACTTTTAGGCTGAACTTCCATACTGACTGGATTATGTGGCTGGTCAGATGAAGCTTTTTAAGAGCAACGTTTTTAAGGATAAGTACAAGAAGGCCAAAGCAACAAGTAAACCTGGATCAGATGTCCAAGAATATGGGTTCATTAATAATTCTGTTATTCTCTCAGAAATTAGAAAAAGAAGCAGTTTTTCAGGCTTTCTCTCTCTCTCAAGTGATTTTATTTTTTTACCTTTCTATACTTCTTATCACTTTATCAATTAAGAATATAACCTGGGGGGAAAGCAAAATTGAAACAGACCTCTAATTGTTTCTATTTACTCATGTTCATCAGTGTTCCTTACATTGAAAGTCCTATGCAGTCAGGGAAAGAATTGTATTTCTCTACCATGGATAAATGCCAGCTAAATGTAAACATTTTTCCATCACTTTTTCAAAAAATGCATTATTTTCTTAAATATTTCAGATTTGAGAGAGAGAGAGCATGGTGAATTTAGAGTCCATGAACTTGGGCTTTTTTTTTTTTACCATCTATTGTCCTCATTAATTTTGTAACCAATCATTTCATTTCTCAAGGCCTTAATTTCATCATGTATTAAATAAAGAGCTAGGTGTCTCAGTGGATAGTGCCTAGACTCAGAAAGACTCGCCTTCCAGAGTTCAAATCTAGCCTTAGACACTTACTAGTTGTGTGACCCTGGGCAAGTCACTTAACTTGGTCTGGCTCAGTTTCCTCATCTGTAAAATGGGCTGGAGAAGGAAATGGCAAACCACCACTCCAGTATCTCTGCCAAGAAAAATCCCAAATGGGGCTACAAAGAGTTGGATGTGATTGAACAGCAGTTAAATAAGGACTACTTGATCATGGATCTAAAACTGGAAGGGCCTTCAGAGGACATCAGATTTGATCTCTTCTTTTTTATAGGTGAGGACAGGAGGACCATGGTATTGCCCAAGTACACAGATGGTAGGTATCAGAGTTAAGATTCGAATCTTAAGTCCTTAGATTTAAGATCCAGTTCTCTTGCCACATTACCACCCACTCTGCCTTCTCAAGATCCTAGAATGAATTGTCATTATATTTGTAAATAATTGAACTGGGTTTTTGTTTTGTTTTTTATATTTTGAGAATGCCTCCCTTGTGTTTCAGCCCTCATGTCTGACACTTGGTGAATTCATTTGGTGATTTCTTGGTAGATATCAGAGTAATTTGCCATTTCCTTCTCCAGCTCATTTTACAGATGAGGAAACTAAGTGAATTTCCCAAGGTCATGTAGCTAGTAAGTGTCTGAGGCTAGATTTGAACTCACAAAGATGAGTCTTTCTGACTTTAGGCCTGGAACTCTATACACCATGCCACCTAGCTGCCCTATCTTCCTTTGCTCCCCTTCAAGTATCTCTAGAAAATTATATATGCTTTCTAGTATAAGGATTATATTAATCTGAGTAATTTTCCTAAAGGTAAGAAAAAACACCTTACTTAAAAAAAATTATAATTCACTGCTTCTGTCCTTCCATCATTCTGTTGTCCTCTAGTAATACAGACTTCATTAAAGAAAACAAAATCTGAATCTCTAAAATTGTTATTTTCCACTTTGGACTTAAGTTTACTTCCTGTGTTTGATGAATCAAGTATGTATTCACAAGGGATACAGCCCACTTTAACCGGATGCATATAAAGAGAAGGCCCAACGCTTTTATCATTGATTCAAGTTTTATATGGAAAATTTGGTATTCCTAATGTAACATGCCAGTGAAAGAGAATTTAGTGTGTATTGTTCAACAAACCCTAAAATTAAATGTTATATTTTTCTTAGATATTTTGAAAGGCTATTGTAGCTTTTTTGGAATGTGCTGTTTGGGTTAGAGGAAGCATAGTAGAAATAATTCTGAACTGACTGCCAAGAAACATAGCTTCTGGTCCCATCTCTGCCCTTCAATATCTGTGTGATGTTGGGTAAATCCTTTTATCTCTTTGGGTCTTGTTTTCTCATCAGAAAAGAATTTCTAGATAATTTTCAAGGTTCTTTCCAGTTCTATCAATAAGATCACAGGGCTTGAGAATTGAAAGTTACCTTAGAAATAATCTATCTCACATTTCACAGATACGGTAACTGTGACCCTATGAGATGAAGTTACTTGTCCAAGATGGCAAAGGATGTGATGTTGTAATGGAAAGAGCTCTGGATTTGGAGTCAAAAGACATCTGGCTTGAATGCAAAATTGTATCCAGCATACATGTCTTGCCAATTATATGACCCTGTATAAGTCATTCTCATTTTCTGTTCTTCATTTGACTCATCTCTAAACTAGGGAGAGTAAGACTTGCTTTACTTGCTTCAGAGGACTGTTGTGAAAATTATACCTTGAAAATCTTGAAGTTATGTATAAATATATTTTTCTAAAGTTGCATCATAAGTAGAAGAACTGGGATTCCAATCTAACTCTTTTGATTCTACATATTAGTTTTTACAAAATTATCTATAATGGCAGGAGAATGCCCCCCCCAAAAAAACTGTGCATTTCTTAACAAATATGGATTTTTTTAAAGATGTCATTTTGTTGTCACAATAGAGAATTATTTGTTTAAAACAAATTGAATATTAACATAATGTCTTTAAAATTTTTCTGAAGATAGTATGGAAGCACCAAAAGTTTCCATTACTTCAGAAGATGCAATTAGAGTCTTTTGTGGAGTATTGTGCCTGCATTGCTGATGATAGTGCGTTTATGAATACAGTGCAGATACTATTTTTGCCAAAATAATTGAACTGCATTCATAGTTTCAATGGAACTTACATCAAAAATGCAAGAGAAAATGCTACTTTTCTCCATTTAACTAGCTTTGATAGTTTTAATACCTAAACATGGACTTTCATGATGAGGGAAATGTTTGGGATTTTAGAATATATTTTTTCATCTTTCATATGTCATTCATGTTTTTGTGTTATTACCAAATGCAAGTTCTCAAAATAACCCTCTCTTCCTAATTTCCAAATTAAATTCCAAGGATGTTCTATTTACATCTGTAGTTTCAGGAAAATAACTGGGACTGTACCTATGCCATCATAAAACAACTGGTTTAAAAATGAAAAATTGAAATAATTTTTCCTAGAGATGCCAAATAATCAATTTCAATCCTATTTAACACACATTTATTAAACATCTAACATGTGTATAGGACTGTGCTGTATTCTGAGCTTATAAAGATGTAAAGCATCACAGCCCTTACCCTCAAGGAAATTTCAGTTTGATATGGAGGATATCTAAAAAATTACACATGCAAGTTGATCTTTGTGTTGCTTTGACCATTTACTATATTGGTATGTTGTTTTGCATTGTCTGTATAGAAAACTCATGGTAAGGAAAATCTCTCTACCAGTACAGGTTGGCCCCATCTATGCAACTCCTCATTTTGCAGACTAGACCTCTCAATGCTCTAGGTGTTGACACCTGGAACACTGAGAGGTCACCCAAGGTCACACAATCTGTGTCTGAGGCAGAACTTGAACCCAGGTCACCTTAACTCTAAGATTGGCTCTCTACCCATTGCAGCATGCTGTCTCTCATTATATAGGTTATTTAACTGAGTTAAGAGGAACTATATATATCATGGAAACAAAAGCAATTCAATTCTTCTTGCATCAAGCTCAAGTTAGTTATCTTTATAAACATCCTGAATTACATACAAAATATTTCTCATATAAGCCTTTCCTGAGCCACAGTGTGATATAGAGGTATGAGCACTGGCCTAGGACTCATGATTCTTCCTTTAAAATACTAGTGGAATGCTTCCACTTCCAAGCTGTGCAATCTCGCACAAGGCATCTTTGAGACTCTTTGGGTCTCAGCTTCATCTCTAAAATAATAGGGTTATACTAGATAACCATTGGGATTCCTTTGATTTATAAGTCTATAGTCCTAAATTGGGATAAAGCAAGGGAGAGATAAGATGAAATAAAGTGCTTGGCCTTTTTTAGCTCTCTTCACTACATTTTTTGTCTTTTTTATCATACTAAATAGTGTCCTTTATTCGTTTCCTTAACTTTTCCTTTTTGGTTAGTATTGTAAATCTCCAACACATTTCTAAATAGAAACATATACAACATTGAATCATTATCACTTGGTGTTTCCTTTTTTTCTACAAAGAATATAATACAATTATGTATATAATATATATGGATCAAAGATCAGTGTAGAGATAGAGGGAGAAGGAAGAGAAAGAAGGAAAGAAGGAAGGAAGGAAGGAACAAACAAATGAACAGAAAATTGATAGAGTATAATGGGCAAAAAGTTGGATCAAGAGTTGAATATTAGAAAGAAAATGTTCTAGACTGCCTTTGGGACATGGTACAGTGCTTTTGATAACCCCAAGATTCTCTCTGAAACAAAAATCCTTTAATACTAATATTTTCCAGTGATATTGTATGGCTATATGTCATATATATATACTTAGAGTATCCAGAAAATTGAAGTAAAGATCACCCTTAGGGCAGTAAAGAATTATTATGGTGGATAAAGGAAGGCTGCAACACAGGGAATTGCAAAGGAAAAGCAGAGTAGAGGATGACATCAAATAAATGTGTAATTAAAAACAAAAGAAATTGATCATGTGTCAAAAGCAAAGGATAACCAATAGATACTTTATGTGCTCCACTGGTATTCTTAGGACATAAGGAAACCTCAAAGAAGGCCTCCAAATGATTGGTTACCCAACTGTGATGAACTCTTAGGAGGAAATGGATGAGCAAGATGGAGCTGTGATCTGTACCATTGGAGTGGTTATCCACATTGATGAAATTGCAGAACTGTTTGAGTATTTTAGGGTTAGTTAATGATAAACTAAGGACAGCTAGGTGGCACAGTGGATAGAAAACTGGGCCTAGAGTCAGGAAGACTCATCTTTGTGAGTTCAAATCCCACCTCAGACACTACCGTGTTTCCCCGATAATAAGACCTATCCCGAAAATAAGCCCTCCCCTTACTGTGTAAGATTCCTCTAAAATAAGCCCTCCCCCGAAAATAAGCCCTATTGAGATTGCTACTGTAGTGAAGGTGATCCCCTGAGCTACACGCTACATTACGGTACCCTCTGTATGCACCGTCCCCCTCCCCCCCGTGAAACGCACGCCGCGCTCCAAGCTGCATCCAATCAGAGCTGCAGCAGTGAGCGCGTCATCCTGTTCTTCCCCAGTGATTTGCTTATTGAATAAAGGTACATTTTTTTGTTCACATTTACCTGTTTATTAAAATTGCTGTCAATGTTCATTAAAATAAGCCCTCCCCTGAAAATAAGCCCTCTGGTGTTTTTCTGTCCAAAAAATTTAATAAGACAGTGTCTTATTATCGGGGAAACATGGTAGTAAGCTGTATGATCCTGGGCAAGTCACTTGACTGTTTTCTTCCGTTCTTCAGCTGTAAAATGAGCTGGAGAAGGAAATGGCAAACAATTCTGATATCTTTGCAAGAAAATCCAAAATGGGGTCAGGAAGAGTAAGTCATGCCTAAATAACAACAAAATGGCAAAACCCCAGAAAGTTTTTTTTTTTTATGTTAGCATCTGGAGCTAATATTGCTAAAATAATTCCATGGATCCAAGATTTCACCAATTGAGCCACTCCTTTCACCAGTATAGAATATTAATAGAAAATCTCCATAAGTTTCTATGCAGAAAAAATTTTATCACCTTCCTACCAACATGGTGAGGACTGGAACTTAGGTAGGTTAGTCCTCAGATGGTGCACATAGATTCCATTGACATGCCCTTACTTTGTATTTAATAATTTTTTTTTGGTTAATCAAATAAGAAAATAGGTATCATGAACTTAAGCTGTTATCCCAATATTGCATCTCTTGGAAAATCAGATTTTCAATTACACTATTTATATTTATATAAATATATATTTCAGTTACAAAGTCCACCATAAATGTAAATTTTATATAGTGGAAAGAACATGGAATCTGATGTCAAAAGACCTGGATTTGAATCTTGGTTGTTCTGTTTTCTAGCTATGTGAGTAAATCACTAAACTTTCTGAGTTGTGAAATTTAACAAGATGATCTCTGAGGTTCCTTATAAGTCTAGAGTCTGTGACTAACCATATTCAGGTAATTTAGAATCACAGGATGTAAAACTTAAAAAGACTTTATAGAATATTTAAATACCCTCATTTTTATAGTTGAAGAAATTGAGGACCAGAGATGTTAAATAAGCATCCACATGTTTAGGTGTACAATAAAATTCAATACTTAATGCTATTTTGATGAGAAAAAATAGCTTTATTAAATGAAAGCAAGAGACTATGAAAGATTTAAACAATTCCTATGAGTATTCTGTATGTTTTAATTAACTTTTTGCAAGGCAATTCATTAATAAAAGGAAAAGAAGAGGAATAAGAGAATGCTTTATCTGCCAGAATCATTATATGCCAATTTATTTCCCCCTATAAAAATCTTAAGGCAGGAATTCCTAACCTTTTTCTGTGTGTGTGTGTGTGCATGTGCATGCATGTGCATGCATGCCATGGACCTTTTTACCAGTCTGTTGAAGCTTATGGACCCTTTCTTGTAACAATGTTTTTAAATTCATGAATTATAATACATAGGACTACCACCTAGCCAATTACAATTATCAATTAAAAAAAAAGTTTACAAACCCCAGGTTGTGAAGCTCTGCCTTAGGAAAAATATGAATTTCCTTACCCTCACCTTTCTGTAGAAAATCAATTTTAATAGTGTGACCTTGGTCCCAACTCATTCTATAAAAATGTAATTTTGGTATAATACCAGCTGACGTTTATATAGCCCTTTATGTTTGAAAAGTGCTTTAACTTAATTTATCTCATTTGAATCTCCCAGTAGTTTTGTGAGAAAGGTTTATAGATATTATGATCTCCATTTTATACATGAGGAAACTGAGGGTTAGAGAGGCTAAATGAAACCACCCATGATCCCATCACCAACAAGAATTTGCAGCTGGATTCAATCCCAGGTGCTTGAATCCAACACTCTCCACAGAGTCACATTTGATTTCTACTATCTATCCTTCATGTACATCTGTGTGCATTGCTGTTATCTTCCTTAAACGATATACTTCTAGAGCACTGGGACTATCACAGCTGCACTGAAGAGTTTAATAAATATTTTACAACTAGTTAGATAGATAAAGCATTCATTAAACACTTTGTGCCAGGCACTGTCCTAGGAGCACTGAGAATATAAACACAAACAAAAAAGATAGCCCCTTCCTTCAAGTCACATTCAGTGAATTTCACTAACTTTTCTACAAAATGCACCCCCCCTTCCCAACTTCTCTCTTTCTCTTTAAAGCACAATTATACTTCAGATTGCCCAGATTCACAGCATTGGAATCATTCTTTTCTTGGTCCTCTTCCTTACCTGACAATTCAACCACAAACCAGAAATCCAATCAGTTACCAAGTTTTGTTGATTTTGTCTCCTAAACATCTCTCTGCACCCACACAGTTAAGACATTAGTTCAGGTCCCTACTATCTCTTACCTGAAAAATTGCAATGTGGATTTCAGTTGGTGTCCCTGGCACAAGCCTCTACACTAGCCAGTTTTTCTTCCACATAGCTGACAAAATAGCTATAAAATACAGGTCTGAGCACGTCACTTCTCTGCTCCAGAAATTCCAATGATTCCCTATTACCTCTAGGATCAAATACAAACTCTCCTGTTTGATATCTAATGCCTTCAAAACTTAGCTGCAACTTGCCTTTCCAGACTTAATATCTCTTCCCTCCATGCACTTCACAGTCTAGTTAAATTGGCCATCCTGATGTTTCTCACTGACAGGATTCTTTCTCTTATCTCCATGCCTTTGCAAGGGCTGTCTATCCCCATTGCCTGGAATTTACTCTCCTCACTTGTTACTCTTAGAATCTCTAGTTTCCTCCAAGGTTTAGCTCAAATATAATCTCCTAAATGAGATCTTTCTTGATGTCATCAGGGCCCTCTCCCAAATTACCTTGTAATTATTTTGTAATGTACTTACATTTGAATGTGTTATCCTTACACATGTGCTGTTTAATGAATGCACTGTAGAAAATAATGAAACCAGACAGCCTTTGACCACTACAAATTTGCTATATAACTTCAACTGGGCCCTCACTCCTGTGAGGCAATCCTTTTACAGCTTCCTAATTAGCTCACTATCCCACTCAACACAGTAATTCTTCTAGTCTTTTTTATCCCTCCTCAAACTTCCCATGGCTCCTCATCCCCCTTACTCTCTTAGCCAAGAAACTTTCCTATTTTTAAAATAGTTTTTACTGAAAAATAAATTAATGAATTGAAAATAAAATAATTAAAAGTAAAAGAGATTGCTCTTTCTTCCACTACCTTCTCTTTTACTTAGCTCATATAATGAGATGGAGCTTCTCTTTGCCAAGGAAAATCCCTTTATGTGCACAAATGATTTCCATTCTGTTCTGTCTCTTCCAGGAAATTGGCCCCTATTATCTCACTCTCACACCTATCTTCAACCCTTCCCTCTCTACTGGCTGCTTCCCTATCACCTACAAACATGCCCATGTCTCCCCCTTCCTCAAAAAACCTTCACTTGACCCATCAATCTCCACTAGTTGTTGTCTCATATATTTTTTCTCTTTTGTAACTAAACTCCTTGAGAAGGCTCTGTACAATAGAGGTTTCCATTATCTCTTTCTCTCACTTTCTTCTTAATTCTCTACAAGCTAGCTTCCAACCTCATCATTCAACTAAAACTGCTCTCTCCAAGTTTGCTGATGATCTCTTAATTGCTAAATCTAATGGCCTTTTCCCAATTCTCATCCTTTTTGATCTCTCTGCAGCCACTGACCCTCTTCTCTCTAGATGTTCATAATGTGACTCTTTCTATCTGCCCCCTCTTCAGCCCCCTTTTACTGGATCCTCAACCTGATCAAACACTGTAACTGTAGGTATTCTTGTCCTACGCCCACTTATCTTCTCCTTCTATATCCTTTCATTTAGCAATCTTATCATCTCCTATAGATTTCAATGATCATTTCTATGGATTATCACATTTACTTATCCATCCCTAATCTCTCTGTCTAGCACCAATCTCTCATTTCCAACTGCCTATAGACATCTTAAATGGCATATACTTTAGGCATTTTCAGTTCAGCATATCTAAAACTGAACTCATTATCTCTCCCTGGTCCCCAAACCCTTCCTTCTTCCTAACTTCCCTATTACTTTTGAGGGTACTACAATCCTGCTGTAGCAGATAGAGTACCAGGCATCAAGTAGGGAAAACTCATCTTCCTGAGCTGAAATCTGACCTCAGACACTTACTAGCTTGTGTGACCCTGGGCAAGTCACTTAACTCTATCTTCCTCAGTTTTCTCATCTGTAACATGAGCTGGAGAAGGAAATGGCAAACTACTCCAGCATCTTTGCCAAGAAAACTCCAAATGGGATCACAAAGAGTTGGACACAACTGAAAATGATTAAACAACAAAAGCTTCCTTCTGGTCATTCAGGTCCACAACATAGATGTCATCCTTGACTTCTCATTCTCTCTTACTCCTTATACTCAGTCTATTGCCAATACCTGTCAGTTTTGCCTTCATAATATCTGCCTCATTTGCACCTTTCTCTTCTCTGATACCCCTACCACCCAGGTGTAGGCCTAGATTGTTTCAATAGCCTGTGGGCTGGTCTGCTGTCACAATTCTCTCCCCACTTCAGTCTATCCTTAACTCAAATATCAAAGTAATCTTCCTAAAGTTGAGACCTGGCCATGTCACTCCCCTACTCAGTAACCTTCCTATCACCTCCATGTTCAAACAGAAAATCCTATTCGGCTTTCAGACCTCTTTGTGACCTGACCTCTCTGCTACCTTTCCAGTTTTCTTAGACATTGCATGGTCCTATATACTCTGTGATCCAGGGACAATGGCCTTCTTACTGACCCTTGAAGAAGACATTCCATCTCCTAATTGGGTATTTCCCACTTCATCTCTACACCCAGGATCCCTCGCTTCCTTCATGTCCCAGATAAAATATTACCCTCTACAAGAAGGCTGTCCTAACATTCCATTAATTCTTCCCTCTCTTATTTCTAGTTTATCTAATATATAGTTTCAATGTTACCCCCTTTAGTAGACTCAGTAGCTTGGGATCAGTTACTCTCTTTTACCTGTCTTTGTATACCCAAAACTTAGCACAACACCTAGCACATAGTAGATATTTGAAAATTGTTTGTCTGACTGACCAATATTAATGTGATTCCCTGGAGGGCTGAGATGATTTCATTTTTTTTTAGGTAGCTAGGTTGTTCGATGGGTAGAGTGCTGGCACAGAGTCAGGAAAATCTGACACCTCAGATATAGTTACTAGCTGTGTGACCCTGGGCAAGTCAGTTAACCTCTATTTGCCTCAGTTTCCTCAACTCAGAAATGGGGATGAAACTAGCATCTACCTCCCAGGGTCGTTGTAAGTATCAAATGAGATAATAATTGTAAAGAGTTTAGAACAATGATTAGTCTATAGTAAACACTATATAAATGCTAGCCATTACTACAACCACCACCACCACTGTCTTTGTATCCCCAGTGTTTAGCAGAGTCCCTGACACAAAGTTGTGTTTTATAAAATGCTCGTGGGTTGACTGATGGTGTTTCATTGTCACTGAAGTAAATTGTGATAGTGATGGTGACCTCTAGATAAATTCCAAAGAAAACAGTAGAATCTATCTATTGAATTTCCATTCAACTTATAGTTAAATGTACTATTTTGTCACTCAGAAGGTAATGATGTTGTCAGGCCATTCTGAAACAGCAATATTCTCTGACACAAATGGCTTTGTATTTTCATACCAGAAAGTGATGCCTCAAAATGTATACAATTAGCTAATTCCTGTAAAGCATCTGATGTCCAAAATATAAAAGTAGTTATATTCCTTAGAAAGTTATATTCTGTGTAGAGTTTTGTCATTATCTATTTTAAAAATTTGCCTCCTCCCCCAAAAATCTGTGACTGTAATTGACTTGTACCTCATTTTGACAAATATCCTATACTTCAGAATGTTATGTTGAGAGATTATTCTTATTCTCTGGTCAGCCTCTTGTGTTTCCACTTGATTCTATTATTAGCCTTTCTGGCTGCATTGTTCTTCATCTCTGGTTTAATAACCCTTTGTAAAAATACTTAAATAATTGCATATTTCTCTTAAAGTATAGCCCATTTTCACGTTTTATTGTACGCTATGACATTTTGATAGTAGTAGTAGTCGTAGTAGTAATCATTCATAATAATGGTTTGCATTTATATACCACTTTCTAACCAGAAGGCTTGAAAGGCAATTTAAAAGCTTACTATGTACATATCTCTATGTGTGCTTGTACACACACATAGTGTGTGCCAATATACTCACAACATGCATACTATACCCTCCCATCTTCACCCCCCACCAACCCCAAACCAGTACACATTCTAAAATGCAGTTGTTCCAAAAAGAAATATGGCAACCATTCCATATTTGTAACTGGGTCCAATAGTCTTTAGGCTGTAAAGCTATGAATAATTTATCCAACTAAAATTACAGGGGGAATTCTGGTAAGCTAAATGTAATTTCCCAACTTAGGCTTGGCAAGGAAATCAGGATAAACAGCTCTTTCTCTTGCAAAAGGTGGAACCAGGATCATTAGTGATGACAGCCACTGTGGGTCTTAGCTGGCACTTCATCTGAAAGAGTTAAGACATCTGTAAAAATTAGGAAACGAACATCACCAAATTGGTATGGTCGCCTGCCAGAGAACAAACTATTGGTCAGCCTATCACAGTAGTTGTAAATACTGCACAGCAGAGGAGAAGCTGACACGTTCATGAAAGGCCTTGAAAAGAGATTTTTAAAGTAATTTTGCGTCCTTATCCCTACCGCCTGATTCTCGTTTGAAAAGCCCATGGCATATAAGCCACAGCTTATGTTTGTGGAACCTTTGTCTAGTGCCTTCCTTCCTAATATCCATATGCATAGAGGAGTCAACAGTTCACCCTAATGAGTGTTTTTCTCTGATGTTTAGAACCCACTTATATTCTCTTGACATTAGAATTCAAGTCCTCTTCTCTTATCCCACCACCCACCCAGGAAGAGGTTCAAATAGTAGTCTTGGCACAATCTTCAAACAAGCAGGCTAGAGAGAACAAAGGTGGGTCACTCCCTTTTCAAGATTCACTGAGTTGCTGGTTCTTCCTGCTCAGTAGCCAGTAAGGTGATTTTTTCATCATACTTAAGTGTCCATTATCTTTCACTGTAGTCCTGTTTCCCTGAAAGTGGTCAGTAAAGGCTCATTACTTCATTAGGTGTGCTCCAGTCTAACCCCACTAAACCCCCACACACAGACGAACATACATATATACACACACACATTGCTGGTAGGTTTTGATTATTGTAAATATTTTCTCTTCAGTCACCACAGGTGATGGAAAAGGAATACCATGGCAGTACCCTCATAACTCAGTTTCTGGCTTTTAAATCCTCCAAGTTTCCTTGAAGGGAAAATGATGTGAATTGCTAGTAACTTTCAGTGTTGTAAGGACTTTTTGTTTGCTTCTGTCAAGAATGGGATATAACCTAAAATAAAATCTAAATGCTTATGGTAGCAAAGTTACACAATATTCAAGAAATTATAAATTCAAAGTATTCTACTAGTACTTGCAGTGGTGTGAATAGGAAATTCCCAAGGAAAATGGCTCTCTTTGACTTTCTTATTATATAAATGTCAATTTATGTTTGCAAGTGGGGAGCAAAATAAACAACAAGGTAATTTGTACTTTCACTGAGATAGAAGTGGAAATGAATATTTTTAATTTTTTTATTTTTCCTTTTAGAATATAAGCTCTTAGAGGACAGGAAGAGTTTCAGTTTTGTCTTTGCATCTCTAAAACCCTTGAACATTACCTTGCTTGTAATAGGAATTTAACGTTGAATGAAATTGAATTATTTCTTCTGTATTTTTCTGTTCTGCCAAAGCTATTCTAGTTCGCAAGGAATGCATTCTAGATTAACGTCTTGTACCTTCTTTTCTAAACTTTGAATTTCCATGCTTGACTAACACAACACTATTCTTTCAAAGTACTTCATTCTTTTTGAAGATCTTATTTCTATCCCTATAGAGACCAAATCTTCCTAAGAAATTGTTATTGAGTTTCTGAACTACTCTGGAGATTTTTGCAATAGGTCCTTTTCCTCTTCAGGGAAGAAGAGAGGGGAAAGTTGGCATCTGTTATTGCTATCTTGTTGGTTTTCCTTGTTCCCCATGCCTTTTGGTAATTTCTCCTTGTTTTCCTTTAGCTTGTAGTATTTATTCATTTTTAAAAAAGATGATGTCCCTTCCAGTTCTTGAATTAGGATGCTGATTCTGTTGTATGTGGACCTCTTTTCTTACCTATTTCTTCATTCTCTTTCAGTTTTCCTGCAAGGTTTTTTTTTTTCTCCCTGTGAAAGTTTTCCTCCCTCCTTTCTTCTCTTTTATCCTTGCTCCTTGTCTACTCTACTTAGTACATTGTTTGCTCTTCTGAAGTGATGAGCCATCTTGATGGAACTTGAATTTTTAAAAAATTCAGAAATGTCACATACATGCCAGATAATCGCCGAAGAAAGAAAATCTAAATAACTAATGTGAAAGAGGGCATCCTTTTAAAAATTTCTTTTGTTTTTGTTCTGTTTTGTTTTTAAGAGCAGTTTGGTATAGTGGAAGAGTACTGGAACCAGAGAGTTAGGAGGCCTGAATTGCTGTCTCAGCTCAGCCACTAACTAGGCGTTTAACTGTGGGTGGGTGGTTTAATATTTCTCTACTAGATTACAGTTTTTCCTAATTTGACTAATCCCTCATGTCCCTGTATATAATCATTTCTTGCATAGTAGAGCAGTAAAGGTGCTTTTCTGAACCAAGGGTTTCTAAAAACTTCAGGTTCTAAGGCAAGACAAAATATACCATCCTCTGGGCTATCATTGATTCCTATTCTTCTGTGTGTAGTTCTAAAACCCCACTGCTTTCATTTTAACAGGGGCAACCATGTTAAACATGCCATTTCTTCTTTTACTTTTTCACAAGCTTTTGGATGGCATAGCATTTTGGATGGTTTAGGCTTGTTACCTTAGTAACCTTCAGGGGGTTTAACTTTTTTTCTATTAAGGAAAAAGAACAAAGCAAGACTCACAAAGATAATTTTTCATTGTGAGTCTGAGCATACAATGGTGATTCAAATAAACCTCTTTATAACAGGTTCAAATCTCTCAGTCTGTAGTTGAGTACTGTTTGAAATGCTGTATACCTAAGTACTCCTTGTCTAGATAAAATATTCATCATTTATATGTATATTCATTTACATAAGAATATATGTTTATCTATTGGGTTTTTTTGGGGGGGAAGGGGCGGGGAATTGCTAAAAGGAACAACGTGGCCAGTTGACAAATATTTGAATTATGACTCTAATCACAATTTTGTTTTGAAAATTTTCCATTCCTCTCCATCTAAATTTTATTTATGATGAGGTTTTGATATTTGTAATGCATTGGTTAAGATGAGGTTCCCACCACACCCCTCTAGGCCTCAGCAAAATGTAAAGCTATTTTAGTGAAGAAGAGTTTAGGTCATTTTAACTCTGCGTTTCTTCAGCACCACCTGGTGGATTAAACGACTTCTGTTTATTTTTATCCTGGTTTTGGAAACAATTGATGTTAATCAAACTCTAAAACCAATTAAATGTATTTCCAAGGCCCATTGAGTCTTGATCATCTGTGTATCTACTGAAATTTCAAAGGTCTTTTCAGGCAAATGGAGGATTAGCAAAGTTAGAGAATTTAACCTTCTATATTGTCATAATATTTTACAACCCAGTGTTTAAAATAATAGCTACATGTCTTCATAGTTTTAATAGTATATAACATAGACATGGTAAGTATCTGTATATGTGATATATAATATTAATGCTATAACAATATAATATATATTACATATGATATTTCACTCTATGTTTCATTTTTCATTTTTCCCAGTGATTAACACAAGCCAAGAAATTTCTATTTTTTGGTAGCAAATTATGTTTGGAGTTTTAGAGTTAGAACTTTTGAAAGCAATTTTGGGAAATCACTTTATGATTTAATACATCTCAAATAGTATGTTTAGGTAATAAAATTCCTAATCCACCCTTATTATTTATTTTTAATTTAAGACTAGAATTTAAGTCCAATGTTAATGTCCTGAATAATATGGGCATTTTTTTCTTTCCTTAATGTTCTTATTGTGAATGGAAAGTGAGTTTATCATGAATTATGTAAGTGGGCAGTTCTGTGGAAAGAACACTAGATTAAATTTGAGTCTCAATTCTACATATTCAAATCACTTAAGCCTCAGTTTCCCCAACACATATGTACTTATAAAACCCTCTAAATACTGTTTTAAGGTTTACAAAACACCCCCCTAAAATAAATGTTAGCCATTAATTTATAAACCTTAAACAGTGTTCAAATTCATGTTGAGAGGCCTCCTTGTGTAGGAAGTAGAGTGGGGGATCTTGAGTCAGAAAACCTGAACTTGATTTTGCCTTAGTCATTTGCTAGCTTTGTGACCACAGTCCTTTAACCTTTCTGATTCTCAAAGTGCCTGCCTCACCGAGTTTGTGGGGGCTTAAATGAGATAGCACATAGGAAGTATTTTGTAAGCTTTTTAGGTCAATTTTGCCCCATTTTAAGAAAAAACTGCTTTACAGAGGTATCCAAAAGTCTGTATATCTTGGCAGATAGTGAGTTCCCTTCATTAGAAATCTTAAGCAGAGGCTTAGTAGTGAATTTGGAAATGTAAAGGGGATTTGTACTTCATATAGGTGATTTTGGAAGTCCTTCCAACACTAAGATAATAACTAAATGGCCAAAATAACAGTCTGTGTTCATTGTTCAGAGGATTTGCAAATCCTGACTGTAAAAAAGGCTAACAGATGATACCTCTTAGAACCAAAATGATCAGCATGCTTATTTTCAATAAATTGTTATCCATCCATTATTTACATTAGTAAAGGCAACGAGAACTTCAGATTACATGTAGGGTCTGCATTTCCAGTGTTAACTTCGGTGGAGAGAATGTTACTACTTTTTAAAAATTGCTATTAAAAATAAAACAAATATTTATGAATTTTAAAAATAACATATAGATGTCAGTTGTTATCACTGTCATTATGGCTATCTCATTTTTTTAAACTGTAGTGACTATCTTGTTTTCAGATTTTGCTTACTGATGGACAAGACAAAGTTTTCGAAGGAGAAAGACAAACATTATTTAGGTTCAGTTTACAGCTTAATGTGTCAGTGAAGTCTAGCTGAAGGAGCCAGTCTATCCTCAGAATACACTTTTCATATATTTATGTACCCAGAGGGCAGAATTAGCCCTGTGCATTTGAACTATACCTTGGAAAGTCAGGGTACATACTGAATAAAGAGTCAGTCTTGAAGCAAGGAAGACTAGAGTTCAAATTGAACCCCTGACACACCTTTTGGAGGTGTGATCTTGGTCAAGTCCCTTAAGGTATCAATGCTCAAAGCAGTTCTGTAAGTTGCAGAGACATCATGAGAGTAGTTGTCAACCTGCAATGGTAGAGGGAGTTTCTTCATTTGGGAGTTCCCTGTAAAATCACAGTCCAGTTAGTTGCTTTCTCTGTGTTTGTGTTGTACAGTACCAAAAGGGTTAATGGGTATAGAGAAGCTATTAAAATTTGAACAACAAATATGTTTAATGCCTTATAACCCATTTAGGATAAATAATTACAGTAATGGAATACAACCAACTATACAAATACATGCTTCTTTTTAATCTTGAACCAGACTTAATTAATTTACCTTCCTGTTTTAAGATAATACTTAAACATTATTCTCTGTCTTTTTTCTCCATAGGCCTTGGATTGTATACTGTAAATTCAGTATATGGAGATACCATTGTTATGCCTTGCCGTCTTGAAGTACCTCAGACCCTTATGTTTGGAAAATGGAAATACGTAAGTATAGCCTACCTTGAACTTGGTTAATTGTCTCCCATTTTCAAAATAAGATTCCTTCTGTGAGTAAAATGGGAGCTTCAAATTAACATAATTGCAATATTCTGCTGTCAAGTAAAATGTATGAAGGTAAAATTAGTCTTATAAATATGCCACAAGGATAATTCCTTGAGTCCTGCATGCCAGAATCTATTCTTCACCCTCCTCTCCCCCAAATGCCTGACCTATTCCCCTAGATCATATTAGTCTGAAAAGACATCTTTATGCATTAGAAGTGGTGATATTCCTAGGACTTACCAAGGAAGCTTTATGCCTTGTCTAAATGTTCAGGAGCCATATTTTAATGTCTCTCCATTATTCCCTGGTTTGCAACATACACTTTTCAAAGAAAGTCACTTAAAGCACAATTTAGGTTTGATGTGTAGCCTCTGAACACATAGTAATATTACAAGTGTAGAATAAATAAATTGGGATGTATTCATTAGATTTATGAATAGCCAGGTGGGGTTTTTTTTAGACATTTTTTACATTTGTGTCCCAAATTTTACCACCTATTATTCTCTTTTGTACCTCCTTTTCCAGTCATGACCCTCACAGAAAATGACTTTTCCTTTTACTAAAATTAAGGTCATGATTAGTCAATTTCCTACCTTTATAAATGTAAATACCTCAGTGTAATTATTTACTCTTTCCTCTTTCCTTCTCATGTGAGGGGAAGATCTGACCCTGACACCTGACAAAGCCTCAACTCTCCACCTGGGCTCTCGATCCAGGCTTCTCTATATCCTCCAAAACTTTGTTTCATCAATTATCCCCTTTCTCTCATGTATCTTCACTCTCTCCCTCTCCAATTTCTTCTGACCATCTGCCTACAAATCTGCTCAGTTCTTCTTAATCAACTATCAGGTCTGTAGCTGTAGCCTAGATGGAGTATAGCTTTCTCCCATTCAGATATAAACCCACTTTCCTTTTCCCTTTCACTACCAAGCTTAATGAAAAAAAAAAAAAGCCTACATACAATGTTTTTTTTTTTTTCCATTCATTCCCATCTGGTTTCCATCCCCATTGTTCTATTGAAAAATGCTCTTTCAAAGGTCACTGATGACCTCATAATCATTAAATCCAATAGCCTTTTCTCAGACCTCATTTTTCTTGACCTTTATGGAACATTTAACATTACTGACCCTTGATGCGCTTTTTTTTTGTCTCTTGGCCTTTGTCGCACCATATTTTCCTAATGATGTTCTTACCTCTGTGACCACTCCTTTCCTTAATCCTCTTCCTTATCCCTTAGGTTTTCTCAGTTTCTCTCTTAATGTCATCCACTCTCACAACTTAAACTATCACCTTCATTTAAACAACTCCCAAATCCTTCACCATTCCCAAACTCTCTGCTGAGCTGATTCAGATTTCTAATTACTTACCAGGTATCTCTAACTGGATTTCTTAGCAGCACCTCAGATAGAATATGACAAAAGAGAACTTGTCATGCTTCTTTTAAGCTGACTGCTTCTTTGGACTTTCTCATTTCTTTCTTTGTCATGACCATTTATCCAGCCAACTGGTATTCATTGACTTTTCCTTTGCCTTCCATTTGCTATATACAATCAGTATCATGGTACAGTTGGAAAAGTGTACAATCTGGAATCAAGGGACCTGGATTCAGATGCTTTGATGCTATGTGACTTTGGACAAAGTATTTACTTTCCTTCGGCCTCAGTTTCTTCATATGTAAAATGAGGATATTGGACTATATGTTTTTGAGGTGCCTTCCACCTCTAAATGTGTGATCCTATGAAATATATTTCCATTCTATTCCTACCTTTAATTTCCATTGTTACAGCCCTAATGCAGGTCATCATTTCCACCCAACTGTGTCCCCAAATCATCCTCCTAACTATTCTCTCTCTACCTCTGGACTCTTCTTCTGCCAATCCATCCTTTACTCCACTGTCTGTCTGATTCACCTTTCTTGTGCCTAGTAATAAGTATTTTTAGATAGAGTGTGCTTACAACCTAATAATGAGTAGGGAGGTGGGGGAAGATTCATTTTCGTGAGGGAAAATGAATAATTACAGTCTCACAGAGATAATTATTCATTGTCCAGCTATGTATACAATAGCAGTTCACTGGATCCCTTACTTAGATCTGGAAAGATTTTAAAGAAAGGCTAATTTGCTTTCTGACTACTTACAGAAGACTAGAAGGGTTAAGCAACTTGCCCAAGGTCACATAGCTAGTAAGTAGCAGATCCAGGACTCCAGCTAAAGTCTTCTGCCTCCAAATTAATTTTTTTTCCCTATGCACCCACTACCTGTAAAGTAACTTAAGTAAACTTTCTCTTTAACAGCAGAAAACATTCTCACATGTCATATTTATAATGTCTTCCATAAAGAATAGTTAATTACATTATGAAATATTGTAAATAGTCATTTCCTGCCTATTGACATAAATAAGAATCAGGGGGAGAGAGAGAGAGAGAGAGAGAGAGAGATAGAGAGAGAGTGGGAGAGAGAGAGAGAGAGAGAGAGAGACTGTAACAGAGAGAGAGAGACAGAGACAGAGAGAGAGAGGAGAGAGAGAGAGAGAGAGAGAGAGAGAGAGAGGAGAGAGAGAGATTGAGATTGAGATTCCATATAGGGGCAAAGATACCTAGGAGAGAAATATTCCAGCCAGTCTGGCAAATATATATAATGGATTTAATTAACATTTGACTCTGAAAAAAACAACAAAGATCTAATTACAAATTCAGATAATATCAGATTTAGAAGAGACCTCACTAGTCCTCTTTTTGCAGTCCTCCACCAGAGAGGATCCACTATCTCAAAAGATCTTATTCTACTTTTAGAATAATTGTTAGGAAGGGTTTTTTTCTCTTTTTTTTTCCTCTGCATCAACCCTAAATCTAATTCTTTGCAATTTAAGCCACAGCTTTTAGTTCTTTCTGCCCTCTGATGCTGAGCAGCACAAATCTAATCTTTCTTCTATGTTAGAGTCCTTCAGACATTTGATATCCTCCCTAAATCACTTACCCAGACTAAACCTACTCATTATCTTCAAGAGACCATTTGTGGTATGGTCTGCAGCCCTCTTATCATCCCATTTACCCCCTTCTGAATGGGCTTCAGCTTGTTTATGGCCTTCATATAATGTGGCATCCGAAAGGGAACAAAGTTCTGCAGATGTGGTATGACCAGGATAGAATACAGCAGAAATATCAATTCTCTTTCTGGACACTCTTCCTCTATTAATATAGCAGTGTAACATTAGCTTTTATTTATTTATTTGGGTACAAAGTCACACAGTTGACTTATATCAAGATTATAGCAGAATAAAACCCTCTGACCTTTTAAAAAGTGTATGTATATATATATGCACATATATGTATATACATAAGCCATTATGTAGCCATACCTCATTGTTTCTGTACTTATGAAGTAATTTTTTTAATTCAACTATAAAACTTAACATCTATCCCTATAAAATTTAATCTTATTGAATGATGTACATTATTTTAAGCTGCCATTAAAAAAAATCCTAACTGGCATCCATTATGTTAGCTATTCCTAACAGCTTCATGTTATATCTGCAAGTGTGATAAGCATGTCTCTGATAATAATAACTATTATGATGATTACCATTGTAGGTAACATTTCTATAGCTCTTACTATATGCCAGTCATAATGCTAAGCATTGATAATTATTATCTCATTTAATCCTCACAATAACCTTGGAAGGTAGGTGCTATTACTAATTCCATTTACCCCCTCATCCACAGGTGAGGCAACTGCAGCAAATAGTACTTAGGTGACATGTTCAGGGTCATATAACTGGTAAGCATTTATGACTGTATTAGAACTTTGGTCTTACTGACTCCAGGCTGAGCACTCTAGTCACTGCACCACTAACTTCCCCATTGATTGAAAACATTGACTAGGACCAAGGACAGATCCCTAGGGCACCGCACTAGAAGCCTCCCCCAAAATGCTCTTTGGACCTGATATTCAACCAGTTCTGAATCCTCCTGACTATACTAGTATGTTTCTATCTCATTTACAAAAGTAGCATAATAGACTTTGCTAAAAATATAAATATATTATGTTATTAGCATTTGCCTGATAATATTTATCTATTGAAAAAGATAATGTGGTTAATCCAGTATGATCTGTTCTCAATTAAGTCATTATAGGTTCTAGGGATCTCTATTTCCCTGTTTAAATTCTCACAAACTATTCCTTTAATAATACATTCTAGAATTTTGCCTAAAATGGAAATCAAGCTCATTGACTTAGAATTTTTTAGATTTCCTTGTTTTCTATTTTTTTTATAATTGGAACATTTGCTCTTTACCAATCCAGCAACACTTTTTCCTCCATCATCTTATAGAGATTGACATCAGCCCAGCTGTTTCTTTTAATAACCTAGGATACTTTTCCTTCATCCTGGTGACTTAGAAGCACTAAAGTTAACTAGATAGATGCTATCTTAGTATACCTTCACTTATCTTGAATCTTGATGGTTCATCATTTTTGTTCCATTCTTCATAGTCCAACTGTTAGTCAATTTTGAGAGAGAGGGCAGGACAGAAACAAAAATGAGAGCTAAGCAGGATTACCTCCTCATCACTGTAAACCATTATCATTATTACATTCATGCCAAGTATCATGTTCTTCCTCTGCTTAAAATACTTCAGTAATTCCCTTTCACCCTCTAAATAAAATTATAACTTCTTAGACTACCATCCATAGCCCTCTTCAGCCTGAAGGCTTCCTGGCCTTTTCAACATTATTTCATACTATTCCTCTCCATGTTTACTGTGATGAAGCCAATTGTCATATTTGAATTTTTCTCTATAATCAAATACTTATATCCATCAAAAATGCCCAATACCATCATTCCTGCATTTGCAGAGTTTTCCCATTTCTGTGCCTTTACTCACAGCAATTCCTGTGAATTCCTCACCTCCCTCCCATCTCTTTCTATTGTATTTCTTAGGTTTCATCATTTTCTAATCTGCATTATAGTTATTGGTTTGTTATTGCATATTATATTTTATATACCCTCTAGATATTGAGTTTCATGTGACCAGAGACTTAATTTCTTCCTCATTGTCTTCTTCCCTCTTTCTGCTGCTCTCTTCCTTCTCCTAACTCTCACTCTCCCTCATCTCTATATCTACTCAGTCGCTAAGTCTTGTTGATTCTACTTCCACAATATTTCTTGCATCTGTTCTCCACTCACATAGTCACCTCTCCAGATCAGGTCTTCATCACCTCTGATCTGGACTATTGCAATAGTCAACTAACATGTGGGAAAAGGATTAGTTTTGCCCTTCTTGACCCCAGAAACAAGAATCAGGAGAAAAGAAGTAGAGAGGCAAGTTTTTATATCAGAAAAAAACAAACCTATGAAGAGTTAGAGCTTTCCAAAATGGAATGAAATGAACTACTTAGAGAGGTGTTGGGTTCTCTTCCTTGGAAATCTTCAAGCAAATATTTGATGACCACTTATCATGTGTATCACTATATATGTAATAGTGGAGATGCCTTTTGGGTATGGGTTGTACCTTATGGCTATTGAGTTACCTCCTAAGTCAAATTCTATGATTCAATAAAGTCTATCTATTTGATATACACCTAACAAATCATATCACTAAAGAGTCATACTTTCACTAGAAAACACCACTGACTCCCTATTACCTCTAGGACCAGTTACAGTGTACATTTCTCTTTCCTTACATCTTCTACTTCTCCTTAAGGAACTCACATTGGATAAATCAATGAGAAAGCATTAATTAATCAATTACTCTGCGACTGGCTCTGTGCTACAGCTGCTTTTTGATTGATTTATCCAATGTAAGTTCCATAAGAAAGAAGTGGAAGATATGGGGAAAGAGAAATGTACACTGTATATGGCCAGTAAATTTAGTACTTACAGCATAGTAATCATGGATTCAAATCATGTATATTTCAAGTAGAGTTTATCTTTTTCACACTTTAGATTATACACTTAAAACCGTGCTTCAGTTATTTATACAGTTGATCAGAGGTGGGGGGGTCAGGTTTCCATGAATTCCATGACCCCTCAAAATTCTCCAAGTCTGACCTGTATTGTGATCAGGTCAGGTAAAGGAAAAGGTCATTCACATATAGAAAAATAAATTCATAAGTAAATATCTGATATCTACAAGAAGGGTCTAGTTAATCTCAATATCTAAATGAAGAACCATCACTTAATTCGAACACTGTTGTTCTATTCAACTGGTGGTATTATCTTTACTACAGTGATCTTTGCTACCTAGGTTCTGGGGTGCAAGATTTAGATTCTTGGCTTTCTTTTTTTATTCACTTCAATAAACATTTATTAAGCACCTACTCTGATGTTTCTGCCAAACCACCTACTTGAATAGACATAACAAGTGAACAAATATTACCATGCCCAAACCTTTGATGCCTGAACACATTTTGTGAATTTAAGTGGTAATTCAAATATGCTACCTTTATTATGACTAATAAATATGTTTCACCATTATAAAAAAGGGAAATTAAAGGAAAGAGCTAATTAGATTCTTACACATTTTTTGAGGTTAGAGACTGAGTCTTGCCCATACTTGTATCTCTCCACACCCCAATAGTACTTAGCACAGTGCTTTGCCTATGACTAAGTACTCGATAAATATTTGTTAAATTTGTTTAATGAATGATTCTTGGGAATCCCCTTCTGAACCCATTGGAAGAGCCAGTAGATTTCCTGTCATTCGAGAATAATCTGCCAAGTGGCATCTCCCTAAGGTAGTAAAACTTGGCTTATACATCTTTAGAGGTAATCCCCACAGTACCTACTAGAGTACCTTACATATCATAGGCACAATAAACATTAACTGATTAAATGAATGAACATCACAATAGTCAGTGGATATTTAGGTCTGCTGATTTTTCTCCTAATTCCTTTCCAGTGGTTTGTAGTCAAAGACTGAACCTCCTAACAGTGGTGGCTAAAAACATTTGCCAATAATATCCAAATATTTAAACCACTCAACAAACCCAGACTTCAGTACTTTTCAGGACTCATTTAGTAATAATCAGTTATTTTTATCATCTTCACCTTACAGACATAGCACTTTGTGCTTTTCAAAGCACTTTTTGAAGTCTCATTAAATTTTGTCATTAATACTTAGGGAGGGATAGGAAGAGATGATTTCTATATACAGAGTGAATTTTAATGATGATTATGTATGAAGGGGAAAGTATCTCCCTGAAATCAGAGGGAGAAAAACTTTGTATTTTAGAAAACTCTTGATCAAGTTTTACCAAAAGTAGTGTTAGACTGTTGCTTTTAGCATCCAGTGATGGCTAAGATAATAAATATATGGTTTGCGGTTATTAATATTTGTTTATATTTAATATTATTGCTTTACAAAGACAAATAATATTCATCAACCGAATCCATTTTTAATATGTATCTGGTTAAAGATCAGACCTGCCACATGAGGTGAACAATAGACCTTTAAAGCATGGTGATAAAAGAGTCAATGCCAAATATGATTTGCATGGACTTTTTAACTTGTTTGCAGGCAAAATATATGCTTGCTGCTGTGGGCCTTTGAATTTCATTTTGTGCTAATGTTCATATTGTTTTATTTTCTTTCATTGTTTGTTTGCAATGAGAACATTCCTTGTCAGCATCTGAATAGATCACTGATTCTTGTCCAACACATCCAGGAGAAGCTGAAGGTTTTTTTTTTTTTAAAGCATTTATTTTTTCACTTCTACATGAACAAAACCAAATCCTGGAGAATAACCTCCAATTGCGTTTCTTATGAATATTAACTTTCCGTAACCAAAATTTATGTAAAGGCTTGCCTTTGAAATTTTTCTTCTTGGACAGAAACTGCAAATATTAGTAGAAAGAAATGCCCAAGGAAGTTATATTGTGCAGGATTTAATCCTGAAATATCTAAATGAGCCTGTGTTTAAACCTGAAGTAAAAAACTTATTTTTATTTTAATTTGTAGGAAAAGCCTGATGGCAGCCCAGTATTTATTGCCTTCCGTTCCTCTACGAGAAAAAATGTGCAATATGATGAAGTACCTGAATACAAAAACAGATTAAGCCTCTCGGAAAACTACACCTTATCCATCAGTCATGCGAGGATCAGTGATGAAAAGAGATTTGTATGCATGCTAGTTACAGAGGACAATGTGTTCGAAGCCCCGACAGTGGTCAAGGTGTTCAGTAAGTAGTCTCGGATATAACTGTTAAATAGGATCAATAGCGATGAGCTGAAAAATTTTGCTTAGAACAATGAGTAAGCAATCTGCCTTTTCTCTCTACCAGCCTCTATGTAACATACCTAGAAATCTTCATTCTGCTCATGTATGCAGTTGGCATTGAGTACAAGCAGCCTGAAATTCAAACAGTAGAGTTATAGTGGGAAGCCAGAAAATGTTCTGCCTTGTAAATTTTCCATGTGATAAGAGATTTTACTTAATAATTAACTTGGCCAAAGTATTTGGAATTTGATTGACCTTACAAATAAAGGCCTGGAACATTTTTTTTTTTTTTGAGTTGGGGGGAAGGGGTCAATTCTTGTTTTTTAACATTGAAAATTTAAAGTCTGTCTTACTGTTTTGCTCCCATTTATATTTCAAAAATTAAGTAACAGAGTGCCTATTTGGGGGGTAATTTGCCAGTTTTAGACATTTAGAAATTAGAAAATTGCTTCTCTAGACATGGGAAAGTAATAGCTTTGAGACTGAATAGCTATGTGGGAGGGAGCAGGTGATTAAAAGAAGAGGTAGGCAGGGGAAAGAAACTTGCAAAGAACAAAAAGTTAGAAAATTACAGTAGTCACAATCACAAAATTAGTTTGCCTAATGATAATATATGGCTGGTGTTACAATGCAAATGGTCCTGACAAGGAAGTTACTGGAGAGGTCTTAATTAAAGTAATGCAGCTTCTCAAATGCAAGTAAAAACACCCCACCTCAATTATATCAAAGAGATTTAGAAATTAGAGAACAAAGCCTCCCAAAGTTACTGTAAGGCAAATAGAGGCCTTTAAAAATTAAGTAATCAATCCTTCACTTAAGAAAATTTTTTTTGTATTATGTTGCCTCAGCCACACCTAGAAATTACTATAGTAAGCAAAACACAAGGCTCTCTAACCTAAAATATGTAGAGTAATAGTATATGCAACCAGGGAGGAATTTCCCTGTGTATTTGCATCAACTTCAAAGTATCTACCTTAGAGTGGGATTCAAAGAATGCTTAAATAATCCGGGTAAACCTTTGTACTCCAGAAAGACCCTCTAAAAATAAAGTTCATATTTCCATTGATTACCTTTCAGCATCTAGGGCCTTTTTCAAAAAGTCAGCCAAGAGTCCTGTCAAACAGTTTTATGAAATCAAATAAATAAGTGTTCTTCGGTCGGGGTCTCCTCCTCCTTTGTAGCTACATATCCATTTGCCAATGGATGCCTTGCTCATAGTCAGGACCAGTGATTTAATGACTGTAGACACTTCTGTGTGTCCCCTCTCCTTCTACTTTAAAGACAGCAACCTTTTGGAATGAAGCAATAAAAACTATTATGATCATTGGGCCTAATATTATCAATATAAGCAGATACAGAGGGTGAGCTATGGTAGAGATAAAGTTATAGAAATGCAATATCTCTCTGTGTGTTCATATTCACCTATAGAACATAAACTAAGTGGTTAGTGTTTTATGGCTTTGCTTTGTTTTAACATGGAGAAAGCATGTAAAGATAGTAAGAAGAGAAATGATGAATTTTTGTGTTTTTGGTTTTATGAGGATTGATTGAGATGCCATTTAGCTGTGGGTTTTGGTTGTTTTTTTGTTTTGTCTGGTTTTGGTTTTTTGGTCGGGGTAAAGGGGAAAGGAGGATGATCCAAGGAAATTTCGGTTGGTCTATTTCAATAAAATCTGAAAGCTGCTTTAGAGCACAGAGGATTTCTATGATTGTGAAAACAAACTTCCCCCACCTCCTCTGAATGTTGTTGAAAACAAAGTAACTCTCAGAAACAGAATCTGCATTCCAGGCTCTGGGCCAGGGAGAATTTAAATAGACAAAGTGACACACTCTTAGAAATGGTGTTTTTATACAAGAAACCGTGAGACCCTCCAAGTCTGACAGAATGAAGTGAACAACTCATGATAAAGACAATGTTTGAAAAAGCATATACAATCTTGACTTAAAAAAAATGTATTTACTTTGGGTCATATTGGTAAAGCTAACAGCAGCTGTGACAAGGATGCTTTTATGTTATGCAGTGTCTATATTGTAGTTGTCTAAGAGTAACCAGCAACATCAATCAGCCCTCTGTTTCCCTCTGTTGAGTCACCTAGCAACATACATGGGGTAAGACACATTTGAATATGGCTAATGCGAACCAATCACAGAGCCACCTATTGCACATTACCATACACATGGGCTCAAAGAAAACTTGTGTATTCTAACTAGTGGCCAAGGCTGGTGATTCTAAAATGAGGGGTTTGGGTTTTGTTTTTAAATGGAACTTGCAAAGTAGAAATCATACCAATAAACAGGCACAAATTCAAAAAAAAATCCTTTAAAAAAAACATAACCACAGAATTTTAGTAACTGACACATATGAAAATCAAAAGAGTGGTTGCATTGAGCAACTTGGTGTTAATGAAGTCATCCAGCAGAAAAGAAAAAAAAAACAGTTTGCTTTTGAACTTGGAGTGTGAGACACATGCAAATAGTCTGCCCTGAGATTATACAAAGAGCATAGAATTCAAATGTTGCCCCTGTAGAAGAGGCAGGATCGTCTAAGGAACCTAGGATACTTGTGGGTTCTACCCATCTCTTAGAACTGTGGGCAAGTCCGTTAACAACGTCCCTGAGGTCTCAAATACCTCATCTGTAAAATGGGATAGGGATTGAACTGAATTGTTTCAGGGTCTTTTCCAGCAGTGAGATTCTATGACCGTTGGAGAGGAAAAAGAATTCTCTTTGTGTGCCCATGGATATGAAGAGTGGGCCTTCATTAGGTAATGTTGGCTGTATTCCACAGGCAGTCCAGAGCCCTTCTATCATCATCTAATTTCTTTTTTCAAGCTGGCCTTCAATATCCTTTCATAATTAGATTATGGTTGCCCACTCAAAGTATGAATAACATTGCTATGTTTTAGATCCTCTAGTTAAGTTTGGGTGCCTGTCACTGTATGACCTTTCAATCTTCGTGCTTTGTGAAGCAAATGAGACTACAATTCATCATGGTCTTCGCTCTGCCCTTCCTTTGCAACAAGTTCACATCTCATCATTATGATGGACCTGGGTTCTCACCAATAACTGTAATTATTTCTCAACCTTTTGAGTTTGTAAGGGGATAAAACTGAGAGGTGGCTAGGTGGCACAGTAGTGGGCCATATTCAGGAAGACCTGAGTTCAAATCCAGACCCAGATTTTACCAGCTGTGTGATCTCAATCAAGTCACTTAAATTATCTTTGCTGGGGGGGGGGGGGTGCTAAGTGGTGCAGTGAATAGAGCACTGGCCCTGGAGTCAGGAGGACCTGAGTTCAAATTCGGCCTCAGACATTTAACACAAAAAACTAGCCATGTGACCTTGGGCAAGTCACTTAACCCCAATTGTCCTGCCCTCCTCCCTCCAAAAAAAGGAAAAAAAATATCTTTGCCTAATTTTCATCAACTGTAAGAAAGGGACAATAATAGCACCTAACTCCCAGGGTTATTATAAGGATCAAATGAGATACGTATTTGCAAGGTGCCTGGTATGTAGTAGTTGCTATATAAAAGTTAGTTTTTATTTTTTATTATTATTAAATTTTGAAAGACGCTGAAATTCTAATTGTACAATGGCATGTGCATCTGCCTCTTTTTCTCTGCACCCTTTCCCCTGACACGTACTCATATTATGAATTCACTGGGTTGAGTTACCTTGGAACATGACTTTTTAAATTTTTTTTTCAATAAACAAACATCTATTTCCTTTCCCTTCCACCCCTTGCTTCCCATTAAAAGCAAAAATAAAAACCTCGTAATACATATTTACATACATGTATGGTCAAGCAAAAC
The DNA here is from genome assembly GCF_028583685.1 of Petaurus breviceps papuanus. Classification (NCBI taxonomy): domain Eukaryota; kingdom Metazoa; phylum Chordata; class Mammalia; order Diprotodontia; family Petauridae; genus Petaurus; species Petaurus breviceps. The sequence continues at coordinate 402,471 of NW_027187308.1, read as the reverse complement.
AAATTCCCACATTGGCCATGTCCAAAAATGTATGAACTGCTGCAGAATGAAGTGAACAGAGCCAGGAAATAGCTGTTGTAAAAACGAACAGTTTGGAAAGACCTAAGAACTCTGATCAATACAAGGACCAGCCATAATTCCAGATAAGTGGTAATAAAGAATATGATTTTGAAATCAACATTGGTAAATGTGAGTGAGATAACTTTGCATTAAGTGTTTCATCCTCCTTCCAACAAAGTCCTATTCTGGTCCTTCATTATGCCAACACAGTGCAAATCTGGCACGTCCTACATCAAGCTGGAAAGAAATCAAGAATGGCCCTCAGTTATGGACTGACAACTGTCTATTGTCTGAGAACCAACACATGGAGTTTTGTTGTGGTTTTTTTTTGACTTGGTTAGTTGATTGGTTGTTGTCAGTTCTCAAAGAGGACCAAAATGGCATCACTGTGTTGGGGTCAAGGTACAGTGTGTCCAACTGTGGCTGATCAGGCCAATATGATCTTGGAAGGCTCTACTATAGGCTGGGAAAATAGTCCATGGACATTTGGAGTGGAGATGTCTCTGAATTTTCACATCTCATGTTTCTTTTGAGCTACTGCTGTTCTGCTTTGCTCATAGAGCACAGTGCCTTCTTTGAGGTGAGCACGCCATGCTGAGCAATCCTGTGCCAGGATCTCTCATGTCACACAATTGATTCCAGAGTTTTTCAGAGAGACCTTGAAAGTCCTTGTATCACTTCTTTTGATCTCCATGGGAGCACTTGCCTTGTGTGAGCTCTCCATAAAATAGCTTTTTAGGCAAACCTCTCTATTGATAGAGGAAATGACAACATTGGTGGAGTCTTGGATATCTTAAAACATTTAAAGCTTCACCATTATTCAGCCATGATAAATCTTGAAATGAGAATAAGGGGGAAAGATAGTGTCCCTACTTCCACAGCCCTTCACAAGTGGTTTCTGAAAAGATAAGATAGTGCACTAGATCTAACAAGGGAAACCAGAGACCCTCTATACTCAAAACTTTTAATCAGTGTTCTCTATGACATGGTTCAGGACGGTCTTAAGTCTGAAAGGATAACCTCTGTCACAACTGCCACAATGTGAATGGCAGAGTGTTGAGTAAACGGGACTAGACAGCTTTCTGTTGGGAGACTGTAGAGGGGAAAGGATGAAAGTGACCCCATACTGACATATAACACCCTTGAACCTTGGCCTTGAATGTTTCCTGTTAATGTCCCTATCAAGCATTCTGGTGGGACCACCAAGAGTAAAAGACCAAATGGCCAGCAGTTGATATCTTCTGTACTACAAAATTTTCTACAGTAGTTCATTGGTATCGAAATAATGAAAACACTAATATCAGGATATCGTCGTATAATGAAAGTTTTGGCACCAAGGGCCAGTCAAGGAAGTAGAAGAGATCATACATTATAATTAATTTATCATCCCCAAATAGGGAAGCAATTTGGGATCATGCAAAGAGTACTCAATTTGGAATTAGAAGAGTTGTGTTTGAACCCCAGATCTGCTACTTATTTATTAAAGGAGAGAATATATATAAAGCATGTCCCAAACTTTGAAGCGCCATATAAATGTTAGCTATTAGATTTTATTACTCTAATTTCAGGAAAGGTATTCAGCCTCTCAGTATCTCAAAGTGAGAGGGTAGGAGTTTCTAATGGAATGTTCAGTTCTCCATCAGTTATGATGACATATAAATGACCTAGGAAATCTAGGTGGCAAAGTGGATAGAGTGCTGGGCCTGGAGTCAGGAAGACTCATCATCTTCATGAGTTCAAATCTGACCTCAGACACTTACCAGCTGTGTAACCCTGGGCAAGTCACCTGTTTGCCTCTGTTTCCTCATCAGTAAAATGAGCTAGAGAAGGAAATGGCAAACCACTCCAGGATCTTTGCCGAGAAAACCCCAAATGGGGTCACAGAGAGTCAGACGGGCTGAACAACAACAGCATAAATGAACTAATCATTCCTTGACAAGTCCCTATCTCTTTAAAAGGATCGATTTCTCTCTAGCTACTCCCCTTTCTTAACCTCATCTTAAAACTGTCTCACTATGACCCAAACTGCTCTGAACTTTATGGATAATAAAAAAGCAGGAAAAGAGAATATTCTGATGATAATAATAACCACTAGCATTGATATAGTTCTTTAAGGTGTGTAAACTGCTTTACAAAGATTATCTTCTTTTACCCTCCCAACAGCCAAGAGGAAGGTGTTATTTTTACCTCTTTTTTTGCAGACGAGGAACCTGGGATTTGCAGAGGTTAAGTGATAACTTACCCAGTGTCACATGTAGCTAGTAAGTGTTTGAGTCTGCATTTGAGCTAAAGTCTCCCTGACTTCAGGGCCAGAGCCCTATCCACTGACCTTTGAAAATATATTAATAAATAGTGAATATCAGGTCTATATTAGCTTTGATTATTTATGAGTACATGATGGCATAGGATACCCACAAATGTTCTATAGCATGTTTGGCAAAAATCATTTGCGTCATAGCATAATAAAGCTTCAGTGTACTCTATGGCTATTAAATCTTTGCTCAGGGTGAAGCAAGACTGCCAGCTCTTTTTTTCTATTTCTTTTCCCTCCTTTCTTTTAAAGTATGATCAGGTTAAAGATGAAGATTCTGAAAATTTAGAAAGTTTTGCCATACTTCAATTTTAAACCTTTGCAGTGTAGTCCTTTGGTAATGAGATTCTAAGTTGCTCCAATAAAGAAAAGAATGTCAGCAAGGAAGAAAAAAAATGAACTAAGACAATGTTCTGCCCCTCGATATAGAATTAGTTCCAAAATGGCTTTAGACACACTTGTTTATAAGAATCCAGAGGCATGGGGCGGCCAGGTGGCTCAGTGAGTAAGAGCACCAGCTCCAGTGTCGGGATGACCTGGAGATCGAACCCCGGGCTCAGACACTTAACACCACACCCAGAAATAACTGGCCATGTAATCTTGAGCAAGTTACTTAACCCTGGTTGCTTAAAAAAAAAAAAGACTCCAGAGGCAAAATCTGACTATAATTAGTATCATTTAATTAAGTTACTTTAATACTATAAATAACTTTATATGGCACCATTTTTCCTATAAATTGTACATACATATGAATTCCTAAAACATTAAAATATAATTTACATGTGGTTTCTTAAACACTTCTGAATTGATAGGCAATTTTGCTAATATGGCATATGTCTTTCTTTATAGCCCTTCAGCTAATAACCATAGATATGAAAGAAAATTACACAGAAAAATCATTTTAAGCAATACAGAGATTTCGAAACAAAATTAAAAGGGAGTATATAAAGCTCAACGAAACAAGTATCATTTCCTTAATAACGTGAATCTCTCTTATAAATAAATAGAGGCCCCTAAATCCAAATCTGACATCCCAAACTGCTCATTTTGGGGGTGGGAAAGAAATGGGACTACCATTAAGTTTGCCTGAAATTTAATTTCATTCAGACAGGAAGAATATTTTTTAAAACTAGCATACACTGCTATCGCCTACATATTAAAATATACTAAACTTATTCATACATTATAGCATACTGAGTGGTTACATCTGATCATATTGTACAATAACACCATAAATCACTGTTTTGAAAACAGAGTGAATGTACATTTTATGTAAAAGAAAGTGAATGTGTGCCCATGTATTTCTGCACTGAATTTCTCATTGAATTTTGTGCCAAGGGAAAGAGTACCCTTGGAAGAGCCTACCCATTATCTCTTTGAATTATATAACATCCATTCCAACCACACAAAATGCCAAAAGTGGAGTTAAAACAAATTAGTTCCTTTTTCACTAAGTTTATTTGCATTTTCAGAGGCAATGTGGCATATTGGATAGAAGCTAACCTCAGGGCCACAAAGTCCTGAGTTCAAGTGTGGCCATACTGGCTTTGTGTGATGCTAGTTAAATAAGTCAACCCATCAGTATCCTAGGCAACTCTCCAAGACTCTAAGTGTCAGAGAAGGTGCCAGCTTATTTTGGTAGAGAGAAGTGCCTTACCTGAGAGTCCTCATAGAAAATCAAATTAAAAGTTCACATGGACCTTAAAAGATAACCTATTCTGGCCCTCTCATTTTACAGATAAAGAAATAGAACGAGAGTAGAGAATGTCTTGCTCAAAGTTATATGAGTATAAAGAGCCACAATTTAAACTTAGTTCTCCTGACTCCCAGTATAGTACTTTTCCCACTTAATAGACTTACATGTAGTAAGCTTGACTATCCAGGAACCTGAGGAAACGGGTCTTTTGAATATCCACCTTTTTTAGATAGCTAAGCTTATCCCTTTAAGTACCACATCATTGTTCATATTAGCCATCTGAGACAAAAATCTTTCTCAAAATGTATTAGGCACTTTCTTACCTTTTTAGAAAAGAATCCATTGAGCACAATGTAACCTTTCCCTGTTAACTCTCTATCATCATTATGAGTATCAATTATCAAACTGTGTTATCTAAGCGAGGATATATGACTAGACAGCAATTCCTTTGAAAAAGAGTTGATGTTTCTAGTGGACCTCTTGCTCTAAATGAGTCTGTAGTCAGATATATTAGTCAATAAAGTTCACGTGATTTATTCTAGGCTGTGTTAAGAGAGGCCCAGTATAGAGAGGTATGGGTCCTATTCTTATCAGGCTATATCTGGAGTATTATGTTCATTTCCCAGTGTCATATTTTAGGAAAGACCAGTTAATATAATAAAAGGTCCTTAAGATCATGCTATATGAAGTTGGTATGAAGGAAATTAAGACCTCTAGTCTTAAAATGGAATACCTTGATGGAACATGATAGTTGGCCTCAAGTATGGAAATAATGTCATTGGAGAAGAGGGACTAGATTTGTTCTTGGGGGTATCAGAGGGAAGAACTAGGAATAATGCCCAGTGCAAGGAAGTTGCCGAGCATCTGATTGATTGTCAAACCCTTAGAGCTGTGTAGAAGTTAAATGGGTTGATTCATCTTAAGTCTTTAAAAGGAAAAGACTGAAATGCCCATTCTGGAGGCATGCCATAATGGGGATTCCCCAATGGCTCTCTATTGTCTTAGATAGAAATTCTTCTTTTGAGGTATCAAGCTCTTTGTAACCAGGCCCCCAGAAGTTTTCCAGGTTTCTTATTCTCTGGCATACTCTCTACAGACCAGATGCACAAGCCTAGTTAGTGTTCCTCACATACAACATTCCCTGTCCCATCTCTGTGCCTCGGTGCTTGCTGTCCTTCATCCCTGGAATGTTCTCTCTCCTTAATTTTACCTCTGAGTTTTTGTGGCTTTGTTCAAGCCTCATCTTGAATCCCTCCTTCTGTTGGAATCCTTTCCTGATTCATCAGCCCCACTACAAGTGCCTTTCCTCTGAGATTAATGTGTGTGTACTTCATTATCTGCATGTTCTCTCCCTACACCACTCTCATTAGAATGAGAGCTCCTTGAAGTCTGGGACTGTATTTTTGCTCGTTTTGGGGGGAGTATCCCCAGCAGTTAGCACAGTGTTGGAAAGTGTAAATCCTTACTAAATACTTGTGGACTGACTCCTTATTGCAAAGTTTCTTCCAGTTCTAAGATTCTGCAAGTCTGTTTCTGTATTACAGAAATCGCCTTGGGGAATAACAGGATGGGTATAAGACTTTTCCCTTATCTTAAGTGGACTTGGAATGGTATGTTTTTTGTGTGTTTATGCCTCCTCTCCTCTCATTCCTCCTGTGACAGCATGCCTGCCTAAAATAACCCTTCCCACCTTGCATTTTTGCTGCTTTTATCCAGGATGGTCTTAGAAACTATAATCAAACGCATAGTTTCCTATTGAGAGAGAGCCTCAGGGACTTTGCTATTAGTGCACTGTGGGAGTCTTGGAGCATGAACCTTGTAACTACCATGTTGTGAGTGTGCAGGGACTGTTTTTGCTTCTTTCCTAATTCTTAGCCAAAATAGCCAATTCCAGTTTGGTAAAGTGTCAGTGGTTATCTTAAAGCTACTTTAATTCTGTTAGATGAACAGGATTAAAGGAATTTCACATTGCAGACAAGAAGGCCCTAGAGAATGTGACTTTGAGACTCGTTAAAATAAATACAGAATAATTCCATACTGACATTGATGGGAAATGAATAGCAGATATATAATAATGACCAATACTGAACTCAGCAAAGAGATGAGAAAATGTACCTCTTTACCTTCTTTGTAAATGTGAGGAACTGTGAATATGCATCATTGCATACCCTGTCAGACATAGTTGATAAATTTTGCTTTCTCTTTTTTCTTCTTTCATACAAGAAATAGTTCACTGGGAGGTGGTGGAGCAATAAATTTGAAGAAGAAAGCTATGTAAAAACAAAAGATATTACAGAGGGGTGGGGGAAAGATTGGGAACTCACAACATGAGCTTTGGTCCTGTCCTCTGTTCAAGCAACTTACTTAAGAAACACAACTTCTCTCAAACTAACAGATGTCTTGAATTCATCTTTCTGGTGATGATCATCTTCTCCTCTCAGAAGTTTTTGGTTTTCTTTTTCACTCCGTCAGACAGTCGATAAACACTTATTAAGTGCCTACTATGTGCTAGGTACTGTACTAAGCACTGGGTACCCAAAGAAAAGTAAAATTTGAGTGTCTTGGCTCTCAAGGAGCTCTAATTGGGGAGACATTTAAATAACTACATACAAACAAGACAGATATAGGAGAAATTATAAATAATCAACAGAGAGAAAGCACTTGAATTAAGGAGGTCCAGGAAAATCTTCCTGTAGTAGGTGAGGTTTTAACTGGGACTTGAAGGAAGCCAAGAGGGAGAACATTCCAGCCAATGAAAATGTTAGAAAGGGGAGGGAGGTGAGAAGGCCAGGTTATGAAGGGCTTTGAACACCAAATAGAAGAATTTCTATTTGATCTTGGAAGTGATAGGAAGCCAGTGAACTAAATTGACTAGGGGAGTGACATGGTCAGACCTGCACTTTAGAAATGTCACTTTGACAGCTGAATGGAGGATGGACTCAGGTGGGAACTGGAGTGTGGTAAGAAGACTAACCAGCAGATGATTTCAGTAGTGCAGGCAAGAGGATCCAGGAGACTCCTAATCTCTACAACTCAAGAGGTTGCCACCAATATCTCTGTTCAATTACTGTTGCTCTGAAATACAAATTTGAATTCCTTTTCCAGCCTTGTCTAGACAATACATACTCTCCCTGCTGTGTAGGAGTGACTATGGTAGCTTTGGGGATTGGAATAAGGAAAGGGAAATCTCCTCCTCCCTTTCAGGAAGTCCAAGGAAGAGCAGATGGAGTCTCAAGCATCATGTACAGAAGAGAAGAAGAAGAGAGTGGAAATTGTCTTTCACTTTAAAATCCACCAAGTAAAAATCTACCTCCTCACTGGCCTCTTCTTTGATATAGTCCTTCCCCCAATTAATGGGGTGAGGGGGACAGAGTCAAAGGAACCACCAAGAAACCTCTGTATGTGAATACCCTATATTGAGATCAAAGATCTGACCAGATGTAATATAATACCAAGCAAAGGCAACTTCCCAAGTTCAAAATACCAGCATAGGTGCTCTCTATTTTATTTAGTGACAAACCAAGAACAGAGAAGATCAAAACATGACATCATTCCAAATACAGCATTTACTAAGTGTGATTAAATAATCTCCAAGTACTACCTCACCCCAGGATCTTCCAATCATTCAATCAATTACAAAGTCTCTGTTCTAAATACTTCTCCACCCCTAGGCTATACCTTAATTAAGTCCATCACAAAGCCCCTCTTCTCAAATGGAGATTAGTTTCCAAACATAGGTAAAGTACCTTCATTTGTCAATCACAGAGCACAATAAGGTCAAAAGTTCCCCACTCCCAGGATCACAATTGAATCTACCCCAGAGTTACATCAAGTTTAAACACAGTACTTAATACTCAAATGGAGGTCTTTTCTTCATCTTGACACGAGGCAAGTTCTCAGCAATCTTAGTTCCTGGGGAGACAAGGCTTAGCAAGGCCATAAGATACATTGCCAGTCCCTTCATGAATTTATCCTCTGTCTGTAGAACAGTCCTAGAACCCCTGAACACATTAGCAAAGCCCTCTCCCAGGATTTCTGTAAACATACAACAAGAAAATCCTTCTTCAGGGCTTCTGAACCAACAGAAAGGCTCCCAGACCCCTGCAACAACAGCACTGTCCCTCACCAGTGGACAGTATTCACTCTGTCTGCAGGACAGTCTCCAGACCCCTGCAACAACAGTACTGTCCCTCACCAGTGGACAGTATTCACTCTCTGTCTGCAGGACAGTCTCAGGCCTTCTTAGCGAACAGCCAGGTTCCAGGACTTCTTCAACAAAAGGACAGTCTTTCACCAGTGGACAAATCTGGCAAAATAACATCAAAACAGACAGACAAAGTACCAGCAAAACAGCCATGTCTCCTCAGTCCTTGGCAGCTCAGGGGGCAGGTCTCAAAAGTCCAGGGCAATTCAAAGAGGCCACCAGCAATTCTCTTAGTCTCTCTCTCTCCACGAGGTGCTGCTTCCAAAAAGATCTTCTGCCTCTCTCTTGTCTCTCCAAATCTACATCACCAGCTCCTCCCAATTCAGGACTTTCTTTTCACATCAACAAGCCCATCCCACAGGTGGGATTAACAAGCTCTGGGTTTTAACACAATCAATTTGAAAACCAAGCCAATACAGGGGAATCTTTAATTGCCATTACTATCACACCAGAAGACCAGGGCACAGGCTCAGCACCCTTCAGGTTCCTCCTAACTTACTTGTATAGTAAGCACTTAATAAATGCCCTATCTATTTATCCCAACACCCTAACTATATACAGATGAGAACTAAGGCTCAGAGAAGTTAAGGGATGTGATATTTGGTGGCAGAGCAGAGTTTTGAACTCTAAACTTTGAACTCCTACTTCTTTGTCCTTTGGCCCTCCCATGACATTGTAATAACTCAAGGATAGACCAGGTGTGAGCATTTAAATTCAGTGCTTTGCCAGGTCTGTATATGGTGCAGAAGATATTCCCCATAACTTTGCACTTCAATTTTTTTCATTTGTGCTACTACTGTGATAGTGCTAATTCATCATGTTATAATGAGCCTGATGCTTATGATAGGAAGAGGGACATGCAGCCATTTGGAGGTACACTGGCTCTTTCAAACCACCAGGGTGCCATTTAGTCCTTTGACTGCAGTCTTCACTGTTAGAACCATCAGCGGGGTTGGTAAAGTGCCTAGGAAGCTGTAAGAAAAATAATGCTTTCTAATTAGAGAGATCATATTCAAAAGAGTACCAGGTACTTAAAATAACATTTAAAATAAATAATGCAAAGGTTTGGTGTGTGGTGGATTTTTTCTCATATGTAGCTAGACAAATTTGCCAAATTGCAATCTTTGTGCTGATTCTGCTCTTTGATTGGTCACTTGTTTTCCAGTTTGGGGAAATGCATTATTTGATATAAGACAAAACAGAGGTCCTGTCTTTTCCACACAGATTTTATTTTATTTTTTCTTTAATTTCAGAGCAACCATCGAAACCCGAAATTGTAAATAAAGCACAGTTCTTGGAAACGGAACAGCTGAAAAAGGTAAGGAACACATTTCTTGCTTAACTAATTGCCTTAATTTCATCTAGTCTGAAGGGACTGATAATAGCTACATAAGGATCCAAATCTGGTTCATTCAGAACAAGCAGGGGACCAGTAGCTTAAGACTGTGCATGAGAGGAGAGAAGGGTAATTCATCTCTCTTGCAAAATGCCTCTAGTGTGCTGCAAGAAATACATCAATGAGAGCCAAAATAGCCATTTCCAAATTTTGTATATGGGTGGGTCATTTTGGCTCCAAACTGGCTGATTACATTGTACTCCTTTTCTTCTTGCTAGTATAACTAAACATTTCTTTGTTAAAAGAAAAAAGTCTTAGGTTCTATTGAATAATGCCATATCATACAGTATGGTCAATATGTTTGTTCTAAAAGTTCTTAATACAAATGCAGTATAGTCACTATAAAGTAGCCATACTGCTGACTGGGCAGGTAGAATAATTGTGCTTGATGAAAGTACATTAGTAAATAACATGAAGATGGACAGGTCACCTCCATCTCCATTTTTATAACAGTCCCAATGGGCCACTAAATTTTGCTTAAATAAAGCAATTAGAATTAGGTGTTAACATCACCTTCTGTTTTGCAGTTGGGTGATTGTGTTTCAAAAGACAGTTATCCAGATGTCAACATTACATGGTACAGGAATGGAAAGACTTTGGACACTTCAGAAGGTGAGTCTGAGTTTGTACTGTATATGCGATCTTGCCTCTAAATATTTTGCTAAATTTTGATCTACAACAATTGGCCTAGTCTCTTTGAGTACCCGTTTCTTTTTTTTTTCCAAAATGCTGATTTAGTGCTGCTGCAGAAGAGAAAGGAGTAAGGAAAATTACTTCTGTGTGTGACATGTTCTCATAGTTAATTAAAGTGTGTGGGAGACAGGACTATAGGATTCTATTTCTGCTTACACCAGTGTTTCACTCTGTAACACCAAAAAGACATCTGCCTTGCTACATGTCAGTCTAGCAGTACCTATAGCAGGACTAAGACACCTTTCAGAGATTTTGTGAAGTTTAAGTACTTTGAATCCAGGTAAAAGATCCTGTAATTAAGATTCCTTCTTTCTTTTAGGTGTGGTCACAACTTTACAAAGACAAGTGGATCCAGCAACTCAACTCTCCACTGTAACTTCCTCTCTGGTGTACAAGACAACGAAAAATGATATAAAGATACCATTCACATGTTCTGTGACATATTATGGTCCATCCGGCCAAAAAACAATTCATTCTGATCAAGCATTCTTTGATATTTACTGTAAGTTACTCGTTTCTTTTTTTCATTTTGTTGTTGTTCAGTCATTTCAGTTGTATCTGACTCTTCATGACCCCATTTGCGGTTTTCTTGGCAAAGATTTCATTTCATTCTCCAGCTCGTTTTACAGATGAGAAAACTGAGGCAAACAGGGTTAAGGAACTTGCCCAGGGTCACATACCTAGTCAGTGACTGAGGCCAGATTTTAACTCAGGAAGATGAATCTCCTGACTCTAGGCCCGACACCCTATCTATTGCATTACATAATTGCCCTTATTTTTTTTTCCATATATCCACAAAATAACTTTATCTAGGTCTATTAACAAACACTGTGTTTTCCTATTTTTCTAAAGCAAACAACTAAAGATTTTGAATCAGAAGACAGACTCAAATCCCAACTCTGCTATTTACTGTTAGAATTTATGACACTAAGCTGTCTTATATGAAATAAAAATATCTAACATGTTAAGAATTCCCTACATTCTGTTTTTGCTATTTAACTTGACCAAACAATTGGAATTCTAGAAAAATCTAACTAGAAAGGTTACTTCCTAGACATCATCTGGTCTTACCCCCAGAATCTACAAGTACATTCTACAAGTATTTAATAAATATTTGTTTAATTGCTTGGCCAAGGAGGCTAGAACTAGAAACAATTTAGGGAAGTCCAATGGTGTAAACTTAGATTCCATGCAAAGAAATCCTTCCTAACAGCAGGAACCATCCACTAGTAGAATGAGCTGCCTTAAGAGGTAATGGATTTCCTCTTACCAGAGGTCTTCAAGCAAAGGTTGAATTACAGCTTGTCAGATACACTGTAGAGTTAATGTTGGTCAAGGCACAGCTTGGACTAGCTGACCTCTGAAGTCCCATCTGTGATTCCATGAATCTTTGAGTAGAGTTTAATTCTGCTTCTTCGTTTTGCAAAGGAATAAGTGCCCAGACAGGACTTGCCCTGATTGTATAGATAGCTAGGCTTTCTAACGATCAACTCTTTGTCTGCCTGCTTACTATACAACTCAAAATTAGAAGTAGAGAGTATTTCAGGGGAAAATTACTTTCATGTTTTTTTTTTCTACAGCTAAGAAGTATGGCAAGTCCTCTAAAGGGAAAATTTACTTGAAATCCCAATAACAGCATGATATGTTCAAAAGTGACTATCATTCTAGTTCCTATCCTTCACAAATGGTGAAAATACCAGTGGGTCCAAGGAAAATTTTCAAATCACCTATATTTGGTGTTCTGTGTCATAAAATAGAAACTTGGGGCAGCTAGGTGGAGCAGTGAATAGATCACCGGTCCTGGAGTCAAGAGGACCCAAGTTCAAATATGGCCTCAGGTACATAACACAAAAACTAGCTGTGTGACCTTGGGCAAGTCACCTAACCCCAATTGCCCCACTTCTTCCCTCCAAAAAGCAATGAAATGAAATGAAATAGAAACTGGTTTGAGTTTACACCAGGAAAGTTTTAAAGCATAATGCTTTTCAAATAAATGGTTCCATAGCCCTTAAACTAGCCTAATCAAAAATGGTTGGGCCAACAAACCCAGATCTTTCCCTTTTATTCAGAAAGTAGTATTGCTCTTCTGAAGGAAATTTGTTTTATTTGCCTAATTAATGGAAGGACACAAGAAAAACTTTTCCCAGGCTGTTTATATTATAACTTAGTTTTGCTGATATCACTGAGAGTGCAAAGTGGTAGAGGTTGTCAAATGGTTTATATAAATTAAGAAGGGAAAAGAGGGTTGGAGAGATAAAAGGCAATAGATTAAGCATAGTAGGGAATTATGGGAAGAGAGAAAGGGAGAAAGCATGAAACTGTTTGGAAATTATGAGGTATCACCATGGCTAACTCAATACACTGAATATTTTTGAGAAAGGCAATGAGTAGCCACTGTAGACAAAAAGAAGAATAAGACAGAATCCTTACTGACAGAAAGCTTAGAGCATAGCCACATAGGTCATATGAGTGAAAAAGATATGCAGTGATATAAAGGACAATGCCTAAGTGCCATGAGTAGATCAGAAACATGGTTTACAAAGGATAATATTAAGATATATCAAGGAGATGGAGGTTGTCCTAGATTGTGGATACCATACTACAAAGTTTGGACTTGACTCTCTATGTAATAGGTATCCATTTAATCAGTAAGGCAACATTCAGAAAGAAGCATTATAGGAAAATTAATCTGATAGTGGTGTATAGAATGGATTGAGGGAGAGGATAACAACAATGTACGATCAAAGTATGAGGTCTAGACAAGGATGATAGCAGTGGGGGTGGTGCTTAAATCCCTTGTGACCTTGAGGAAGCCATTGACCTTTCCCTTAGGCTTTTTTTTTTTACCTGTAAAATGAGGTTGGGTTAGATGATGTCAAAGGTCCCTTCCAGCTCTAAATATGTAATCCCATTGGCATTGTGAAAAAAAAGTTTACCAGGCTTGATGCCTGGATGGATGGGGGAGGTAAGCAGAAAATTTCTAGGCACTGCAATTAAGTATTGAAAAGCCGGAGAGAAGGTCCAGAGGAAAGCTAGCACCATGGTACAGTCACTATGTTATACAACAGTACAACAAAAAAGAAAAATGCCATACAACTACTCATTCAAGGAACTGAAACCTGGAAAAGCCGTGGGTACTCATGGTTGCTATCAGTGCACTTAAAGCATTTTCATAAGGAGATATTACAATTGTTTTGTTTGATCTCAGAGGGAATGGGTAGACATGATAGAGAGATGGATCAATAGAAGATTAATAGAATTCCTACACAGTAGAAGGTATCCAAAATGGAATTATATCTCACATTAGATGTTGAGTATCCCATTACTGGTGACCTTTAACACTAGAAAGGACAAGGAGCATCAACTGGCAGAATCCTTCCAGGTATTCTTAAATTCTTGTACGTCTAGAGCCTAGAAAATGAATTGTCAAGAAAGTTGTAGAAATTTCTGCAGAGTTGTAGGTTAGATTAGATGGTTCCTGACACCTCTTCCTTCTCTGAGATTCTGTGATTTCATTAGTCAGATATGATGATGCTGATACTTTGAAATATTTAGCACTTTATTTTTTCCCAGATCTGTGATTTTATCAATATAAGAATTTTTTTAATGAAAAACTCCCTTTACCAATGCAGTTTGGCATTCTCTGTAGCATTAGAGATTGCTCTATGGATACTGAGGGGTTAAGTGATTTGCCCAAGGTCCTATAGCTAGCAGATGTCAGTTGTGGGATTTGACCTTATGCCTTTCTGAAGCCAAAGCTTTCGGTCTATCCAGTCTACAGCACTACTCTACAGTGTCTTAAGGTTTTCAAAGCTCTTTATGCATATTTTCTCATTTAATTCTCACAACATCTCTAGGATATGTTACTATCAGCATTATTACCCTTATGTTAACAGATGAGGAAACTGAAACTCATGAAGGCTTAGTGACTTGATGATTAGGAGAACAATGTTGGCACTGATGGGATCAAAAGAGCCAAGAAAGGGGCTGTCATTTGGAGAAAGTCAATTAGTTTCATTTTAGTCACGTTGAGTTCTCTCCAGAATGCTCCTGTTAAACTGCCAATTTGTTGTCTTGGAGTAGGGTAATGTATTGCTCCCATTATCCCAGGTTTGTTTATTAGTTTCATAGTGAAAAGCAGGGCTGTGAACAAGAGGAGAACAGGAGGTAAGGGCAGATAGAGGAAAAGGAATGGAAATTATTTGAAATGCCAAGTACAATTGGGAGGGTGGGCTCCAATAGGGTGACATGTCTTAGACAGCAATGACACTACATTGGAACAGGAGTCAGAGGATAGAGAAAGTGTAGTGGACTGGGTGTGCAGGGGAAGAAAATAGTGTCAAAAATGAATTTTATTTACTTCACAGTCCTTAGCCTGAAGATGATCATTGGTAACTCAGGGAAATGATTTTTGCTTCATTTCTGTCCTAGCCCTGTTCTTGACATCCTCTAGACTTCAAAACTATGCCTCCCATCTACTTCATCTTAGAACCCTACTCTATTTTTCAGTTTTCTTTTGGTTGAAGACTTCCACCATTAGAAAATAAGCTCCTCAGGGGCCGAAACTGTTTCCTTCCTGCCTTCTTCCTTTCCTTCCTCCTTTCCTCCTTTCCTTCTTTCCTTCCTTCCTTCTTTCCTTTCTTCCTTCCTTCCTTCCTTTCTGTTGAAAAACCTACAGTAATGATGACAATAATAAAGAAGATTTGCATAGTGATTTAAGGTTTGCAAAGTATGTTTTATATATATATATATAATCTCCTCTATATACATATACTCTGAAGAGAAGAGGAATCACACAAGAAAACACTAGGTAAAATGCAGCCCAATCAGAAGGACTGCAAAATTTTGCAAAAACATTGCAAACTTTTCTGGCATATGCAGAAAAATTGGAGAATCAAATGATCTATTACTTCCTTCTCCGACCTCAGTTAATTTTGTCTATATCTTTGACATGATATGGAAAAAAATATCTTTGTTGCATCTGGGCAACTAACCTGTTAGCTTAGCCCCTCAAATCCCACTTGTAGCATTAATCATATGAACTTTTTTGGGGGAGATCACTTTTGTCTCTATAAGAATGACAAAATATATCATCTGGGGAAATTCCATATGAATAACTAAAGATACAACAATTGTAAAGTCCTTGAGGTGAAAAAATGTTCCATCAAATGAACCTTTGCATTAGGTCAATTCTAAATCCAATATTCTTTTAACCAAGTAGTGATTTTAAAACATCTTAAAGTTTAAAAGCAGACCATTATTAGGAAGTTACTCATTTTGGAAATTCATATACTTCTAAGACTGGGATGTTTTTCCCTCCTATTTTGTGTTTGTTAGATGGGGCTCATTATATATGGACTTTAATTTCTCTAGAATTCTGCTTGTGAACAGTAGCTAATAGTAAAGAATACCCTTTAGCCCTATTTTCTTTTGAAACATTACCTAAGTGGAATGAAACTTGTATCTTGCCTTCATTGAACAGATCAGAATTATATTACATTTACAGATCTGCTGATTGTGTTAAGGGTCTTTCTCAGATCATGGGATTCATCTTTTTGAAAGCAAGTATACTCTTCAGCATACTGAAAAGCTTTGTCTGTGCTGTTTAGCTCATGTTCCTTTGTATTTAATGTAGGCTACTATTATGTAATGTGAGTGTGGTGTTGCCTAATAGATCTAGCTATTTTGATGGTTGGAGTTCAGTCTTTACAAATAGTCAGTTTCATAGAATACAGCTAAATTCTCTTACAATGAAATCATACAGTGAGATTGTTTCTACTGGTCTTTTACACATAAAATAATTATGGTCATTCTTACTATGGTTAAAGACATTTTGCTAAGAAGAAATTGATTTTTATATAACAGGGTTCCTTTGTAGTTTGTTCTAACTAGGATTAGTACTCAGTATGGAAAGTACCTATTAACTTAAATCCTTCTATAAAAAGATACATTTAAGCAATTACCATTACTTGCTTCTTGAGAAAATTGTGTATAATTTAGTCATTTGCATTATATGTGTAGAGTACTTTGGTACTTGACAAAAACTGTTAACTTGTGTCCGTTTTGTTTTTTTTTTTTTTTGCAGATCCCACAGAGAAAGTGACAATTCAAGTATTGCCTCCTAAAAATGCCATTAAAGAAGGAGACAACATCACTCTAAAATGCTTAGGAAATGGTAACCCTCCTCCAGAGGAGTTTTTGTTTTACCTCCCAGTAAGTGCCTTCGTTCTGCCATTTAGCTTTAGAAATATCATTTTGCCCTGTTTGACATTTGTCTGATGTTCACATTTTATAGCATAAAAGAGAGAGAATGATTTTGCTCATACAGAGTTCCCATGGAAGGTTTTCCCTAGTCTGTAAGGAAGCTCTGAAACAGGGTCGACTTTTTTTCCTGCCTCTTCCCCCTTACCAGTAAAATTAAACTACACAGGAAGATACAAACCCTTCTGAGGTTACAAATCTAGTAGGGGAAAAGTGACCAGAAGACACAATAGCTATTAAAAACCCATTGGCCAGTTTGACTTCTCAAATAAATTGCCAAATTCATCTTCTCAGGAAGAACTGAATGGAAAACAAGTATGATAACAGAGGAAGAGCTTACCCTGTGTTCTGATCCTAGCTTTGCCAGTCATTCTGAAGATGAGCTTGAAAAAGTCCTGTCTCTTCACAGAGATAGTTTCTCCATCTGACAAACAGAGACAACTCTTTTGGACATTTTTGAGCTATACCGAAAGCATCAGTTGAAAATTAATGTACCCTAAGGCAGAGGACATGGGACCCAAAAGAACATTATTTTCCCAAGAACTACATGGTTATTTTGCTCTAAAATAATTTAATAATAATTAATTATTTTTAAATACATTTCATTTATTTTCATTTTAAAATAATTTAAATAATAAAATGCCTTCATTTCGTCCCCTCCAAAAGAAAAAAACAACAAACTAGCAACATTAAAATAAAAAGCCAAATATTTGTATTTAAATTCCAACCACAAGCCCTATATTTTCCATTGAAGCAAGCCTCTTCTCTTTCAAAACTGAAGAAATTATCTTGCAGTCATTAAGAAATATGATTGTCCTCATCTTTGCTACCCAACGTAATCACAGGCTGTTTTACCTCTATCTGAAGGGACAGCCAGAAGGTATAAGAAGCTCGAATACTTATGTATTGACAGATGTGAGACGAAATGCGTCAGGAGACTACAAATGTTCTCTAACAGATGAAAAAAGCATGATTGCTTCCACGAGCATCACAGTGCACTGTAAGTTACCTTATTTTTTTCATGCACAGTTTCAGAAAGCAATTTCTAGCCTAATACTGCTCTCTCTCCAAATACGTTATAACTGGCGTTGTTGCTGTTCAGTCATTTCAGTCGTGTCTGACTTTTTGTGACCCCATTTAGGGTTTTCTTGGAAAAGATACTGGAGTGATTTGCTGTTTCCTTCTCTAGCTCATTTTACAGATGAGGAAACTGAGGCAAACAGAATTAAGTAACTTGCCAAGGGTCACACAGCTAGTAAGTGCCTGAGGTCACATTTAAGCTTAGATCTTCCTGATTCCAGGCCTGGCTGTGTTGCAACCTAGTTTCATTAGACTTCATTAAATTCTTCAGTATCAGCACTGCTTTGGGTCAGTGTTTGTATTAAAAGTTTATGACATGTATGGATTTAATTAATGCAACTTTCAATTGTGCTGAAAATCCAGTGTCATTCTAAGTTCCCACAATGTATATCCTCAGAAACTGGTACCTGTTATAGATATTAATGGAATAATGAACCTTTATATATTGTGAAGAACTGCCTGAATGTTCCTGAAATTCACAGAAGCAGCAGCTGGCCCATGGAAGCTTTATTTAAGACTTTATTTAATAGAGAACAAAAATTATAGGGCCTAATACCCATAACCAAAACCAATTCAAATGAATTTGGCTTTGGGAATGAGAGCAAGGCTATTACAATAATTTCATTGTCCGAAGAAACCGTATTGATAAGTGGTCAGTGGGTATCTAAAAGCAGAAGCATCCTCAGGATCAAAGTCCTCTTCAACATCCCCTTTATTCTCTTTTAACCTGTGCTTTGAATCTTTAGACTAAAGCTGTGTGACATGGGGGGCAGAGGGAGGGGCAAAAGAAGAGATGCACAGAGGCACATCAAGAATAAACACTTGACTTGACCTTCCTGAAGACTGATATTCTTGGGGTGGCTAGGTGGTGCAGTGAATAAATCACCGGCCCTGGAGTCAGGATGACCTGAGTTCAAATCCGGCCTCAGACACTTAATACAAAAACTAGCCATGTGACCTTGGGCAAGTCACTTAACCCCAACTGCCCTCCACAAAGCAAAAAAAAATTTTTTTTCATTAAAATACTAATATTCCCATTTGGGGCAGTCCATCCTGTGGGGATGGTTGGCAAGAATGGTTAATTCTGAGAGGGGTTTTTGTGGAGACAGGGACCCACTTGCAGTGTTGCCCTGAAGGCACTCAGAATTCAAAGACTACCCAGTGCACATAGCATTCTTCCTTGGAGGTGAAGACCAGTCTTGTAATGAGATTTTGGTATCCTGTAGTGCCAGTGAGATCTTTCCTTCTCTCTGATGCAGTCTAATCCCTTGAGCCTGAGGCTTCAACCTGCTTCAAAAGGAAGAGAAACTTTAGTTATCTTCCAGAATTTTCCTGGGAAAGAGGCTCTATCCTTTTCAAATGCCATTTTTGGGGTTACTTTGGAGGATTCAGGCTGAGGCCTCTGGTAGAGATGAAAGAAAGCAGGTAGATAGAGTAGATAGCTAACTAAATAACTAAATAGCTGGATAGACATACCCATTCCTAATAATTGGTACAGGTTGTGACAGTATGAAGAGCCTCATTTTAGTGTGTCATTAGGAGCACATTCTAAGTAGCAAGGGAAAAGAATAGGACTATTAAGGAAATGTTTCTCCACAAATAATCGTCTTCTTCTGTCCAGTATTCATCTTGTATTGACTTGAGTAAATGTATGACTTGGCCTAATTCTTGGGACAGCAGTGACGCTGCTAGATAAGAACTTCACTGACATACTTTTCTATGTTTAAAAGTAGTCATTTATGAGACCATTCATCCAGTACTGCCCGGCATCTTTAATAGGCTTCTTTGCAAGCCTTACTCTTTTTTTTGGTGACACTGGTGAAATGAAGCCAGTAGATAGCCATCCTTTCGAAAGATGTCATGTGTAAATTGCTTTTAAGAGTCTTATGTCAAGAATCCATAGCCTTAGGGGATATTAAGACTTGCTTGCTTTTGATAGGGACTGCAAAATCCCAAGAAATGAGAGCTATAGTGTCTGTTAACTGAGTATCTAGCTGGAAGAAAAAGCTGATAATAAAGTCACCTAGGTGTCTTGATAATCATCAGTGATAGGAATATGAATAAGAAGGATGTGACAATTTAATTGGATTTCAGGTGTTTGTGTGGGTTTTTAAAAAAAATGCATTTTAGTTTTGAAATGCAAGGCTGGAATTTGGCAGTTGGGTTTTAAGAGAGAAGCCAGAGAAAATCAACATTTTAATTCTCTTAAAAGAAATACTGGTAACATGTTTTAGTTGCAACAAGCCTGTTCTCTTTTCAATAGGTAGAATAGTAAGACCAGAATAACTAAATAGCAGATTGTAAAAAAAAAAAAAAAGTAATCCCAGCCTATAAATGTACTATCCTTCCCCATATAATTGGGGGAGGGAGGAATGAAATTTTTTCCTACCCTGCCCCACAACCCACAAATACTCATTACCCTTATAGTAAAGTTCATCATCATCCTTTAGGTTAATTCCCTCTAACTTCTCATTTTCTAAATCAACCATGCAAATTAACCATTCTACTTCACCTAGCACTGTATTTGACACTCATTTGACACTCAAATCCTCTTCTAACAAATAATTTTTATGTGTTATAGTGTGGTTTGTTTTTTGTTCATTTTTTTATTTTAAAAAATCAGTGATCTGGGGCGGCCAGGTAGCACAGTGAGTAAGAGCACCCGCTCGAGTGTCAGGATGACCTGGAGATCGAATCCCAGGCTCAGACACTTAGCACCCACCCAGAAACACCTGGCTGTGTAACCTTGAGCAAGTTACTTAACCCCAATTGCTTAAAAAAAATCAGTGATAAACTGAGAAAGTCAGGAAATTTTCTTTAGGCCATTCCACCTTACCAATAAGTTCTTTTTTTTTTTTTTCCTTTTTGGAGGGCAGTTGGGGTTAAGTAATTTGCCCAAGGTTACATGGCTAGTTTTTTTTTTTTTGCAATATTTTCTTTAAAGAAAAATTTTACACATCTGATAGATGTATATTTGTGTATTTATGTAGGAATATTTGTACTTCTTATTCTTTAAAATGTTATTTTCTGATAATATGTTTAAAAGTAAATTTAACCTTTCAACCAGATGAAAAGGGGGGAAAAACCTGCTTTATGAGTCTAATTAATTTAGTAGTATCTCTGTGAAGAAAGTTTTAGAATATTTTCTGTTTTTTTAGTTTGTCATAAGTTCTATAAAGATGCTTGATGTTCATATTTTACAAATTACCTTCTTTTCCAGTAACACTTCCCCTTATATTGTTTGTTTCCTTCCAGAAATACCAAAGATTTTTTCCCTGGTGAAGAAATTAAACCCAACTGACATTTAAATACAGCCTTTACATCAAGCCTGTTAATTAGATTGACCATTTGGCAATCCAGACTACCTATTGGATGGCCATAGTAATCAGCCCAATTCATTGACATATAAATGTGGTCTAAGTTTCAAATCACTTGCTAGGGTTTATTCATTTATCACTTCCTCCTTCCACAAACAATATTCAGATATTTTAATTTTCTGAGATTTGCATTTCAAACAGTTCTTTTGCTTCACAGATTTAGATTTGTCTCTTAACCCAAGTGGAGAAGTCACTAAACAGATTGGAGATGCTCTTCCTGTGACATGTACTATATCTTCAAGTAGGAATGCAACTGTTGTTTGGTTGAAAGTAAGTAATAATTTTTACTAGCTTTATTTGTAAATTCATTACTATTTAGAGTACAATCATTTTATGTCGTACAGAAAAATGGTACCTATCCCTTGCAATGATAATGATAAGAATATTATATAGACAAATCCTATTGAAGACGATGCTTTAACTTTTTAGAAATGTTAATTTCTAAACAAAATTCAAAATACATACTTCATTAAAAACTACTGCCATGAATATCAGTTTGTTGAAACAAGTACTAAAAACATACATGAAATATATAAATTCCTGATAGGCTTCCATTAATAATTCCTCTCATTTCAAAATAATTGTCTGAAATTCAGTAAAAGATTCCTATATCCAGTCATTGGGTCTTTTTAGTACCACATATGGCAAAGTGTAATGGCTCCTTTGGAGTTTGGAGAAGTTGTACCAACAATGGAGATGAATGATCCTGGCCCCAGCTCTGAAAATTTTAGCCAAACATTCATGTCTTGTCAGAAGTCAATATTGTATGTTTCCTCTAGTATCACAATCCTTTGATTGCAATTACTAAACAGTGCAACAGGGGCATCCTTTTGAAGCAGTAGTAGGGAGAGACCATGCTCATGAGTTGCATAGATACATGTTACTAAGAATTAGCACATTCAGCACCGGCCCCAGTGTCGGGATGACCTCAGGATCAAATCCAGGCTCAGATACTTAGCACCACACCCAGAAATAACTGGCCTTGTAACCTTGAGCAAGTTACTTAACCCCAATTGCTTAAAAAAAAATTAGCACATTCTGTTCACCTAGATACATGTGTGTATATATGTATGTATGTATCTAATTATAAATAATTTAAACTCAGAGACACTTTAAGATATTTTTCTATATGTTATGCCTCCAAAATGATACATATTTAAGTTATACTGGCAGAGGACCCAGAGGTCAATCAAACTGACCTGTAGCCACAGGGGTCCAATGGGCTAACCATCATGGCAGAACATTTTCACTAAAAGTTTCACTTGCTGTCACTTTTTCAACATTGACTGTCTATTATGTAATCTATCAGGATCATTTAGTTGAATAATATATGGCAAACTGATTATCTGTTCTCAAATGCTGTTAATGCCACCCAATCAGTGGTTGGAGAAAGGGGGATAGTTATGGTAAACAGAGAACCCTTGAATTATGATATCATTACTGCTGTCATTTACAGTTGCTACCTTTTGTACAATTGCTTGGGGTTAAGAATTTATACTAGAAAGTCTGGACCTCTGCTTTTTATTGACAGAAAATTCCCAGAGAGGACATTCCCTCTATCAATACAGGTCAGCATATGTGCTGCAAGTTATTGCCTTAGAGAATTGCTAAGGGTCAGGTGATTGATTCATCCAGAGTCACACTACAAATGGGGATAAAATGCTGAATTTGAACCCAGGTCCTCCTTACAACAAAGCCAGTTCTTTCTCTAACGTACCATTGTTGCCACTCTAGTGACATACATAATTTTCCTTCTGGGTCATTAGATAAAATTGTTTTGCTTTTTCTCAAGTGTCTCTCTCCAATATCTCATTGCTTCAGTCAGTGTTAATAATAATGATTTGAGCAATCTTATTTGGATGTCTTGAAAAATATTTTTACCTCACTTAGCGAGGAAGACTAAGTAAAGAGAGTAGACATATACTTGTTAGTGTACAAAAGCCACCCCTTTGAGAATGTAGTACTATTCATCACCATAGAATCATAGACTTTAAACTATGTCGATGAGCAGCTCTAGGTGGTGCAGGGATAGAGCATGGATGGGGCCTGGAGTTAAGAAGGCCTGAGTTCAAATCCATCCTCAGATGCTCACTAGCTGTATGATCCTGGGTAAGTCACCAACCCTCTGTTTACCGCAGTTTCCCCATGAGGGATATAATATCATTTTCCTCTCAGGGTGGATATATATCTACATCTATATCTGTATCCATATTTATATCTAAATATATCAAAAGATATAATAATTGTAAAGTTCCTACTTAGCATAATACCTAGCCCGTCATAAGCAATAATATAAATGTTAACTACTGGTATATACATGATAGATATTATTATTATTCTTTCTACTGGTTCTACAAGAGAAAATAAAGAAAACATTTTGTTTTCATGTGTTTGTTTCTTTTTTTTTTTTTAATCTAAAGGCAGGAAAAAAAAACCTCTTGTTTTCATGAGTAGGATAAATGGAGTAATTGATCATTAGATTGTCAAAAATTATTAGTCTAGATCTTAATTACTCTTGACTTAATATACCTACAGTTATAACTGAGCCATGCAAAATAATTAACTTTTTCATTTAATCAGGATAACACTAAGCTGCGGTCTAGGCCATCATTTTCCAGTCTACAATATCAGGATGCTGGGAACTATGTCTGTGAAACTAATCTACAAGAGGTGGAAGGGTTAAAGAAAAGAGAATCTCTGACTCTAATTGTGGAAGGTAATAAAGGAGAGGAATTTATATGCACCCAATTTTTCTTTCAAAAACCTTGGTAATTCTGCAGTTGGTTTCATTCATCACAGTCAGCTCACCACAATATTTTAATTATGCTGATATTTTAGGAAAACCTCAAATTAAAATGACAAAGAAAACTGATCCAAATGGATTGTCTAAAACAATTACCTGCCATGTGGAAGGTTTTCCCAAGCCGGCTGTCCAGTGGACAATTACAGGCAGTGGAAGCGTCATAAACCAAGCAAGTATTTTTCTTACATTGTTTGCCCTTAATCTTTGTGATTATTCTTCTGGCCCAGACATGGGACTGGTTTTGGTCTCAACATACACTTTATATATATATATATTCTAGGAGATGAGGAGGGAACTTTCTAATTAACTTCTGAACAGCACTGAAGGGAAGAAAAGGAGACTCAAAACTTTTAAAATTGATTTTTATCTTAGAGATAAGGGGAATAGGTGTTTGACTTATGGTTTTCTTGGTATTGGGAGCTCCATGGTGACCTTTCTACCAACACAGTTTGGCCACTTAGTCATCTTAGAGATAGGTCTGGGACACAACTGAGAAAAAAATGTAAACAACTTTCCCAGAGTCAGTTTTTTTCAGAGATAGGAATTAAAATCTAGTCTTCCTGATTTTGAGGCCAGCTTTCTATCCACTATAACATGATGCCTCCCTATATGTCTTTTTTCTCAGAGCAATAAAAAGAACCAAATTTATGATGTCTGTGGGTCTCTAAGTATGTCTTTTGGAAAGAATGTAAAGTAGGATATTCACTGGTCTTTATTTCATTCAACTTAGGTGATTAAAACATTAACAGGAATGCTTTGGTACTTGATCAATTTACATATTCAAATGAAGTGACTTCTATTTATTTGCTTCCTTGTGTTGTATTAAGGAATAATTCTTTTTTTTTTGCTTTTTGGAGGGGGAAGGTAGGGCAATTGGGGTTAAGTGACTTGCCCAAGGTCACGTAGCTAGTAAGTGTTAAGTGTCTGAGCTCAAATTTGAACTCAGGTCTTCCTGACTCCAGGGCTGGTGCTTTATTTACTGCGCCACCTACCCACCCCCAGCAATAATTCATCTTAAAATTATTACCTAACATAATGCTAGAATCGAGGTGGGGAACCTGTGGCCCTCCTGTAGGTCCTCAAGTATGGCCCTTTGACTGAATCCAAACTTCACAGAACAAATCCACTTCATAAAAGGATTTGTCTTATAAAACTTAGACTAAACCAAAAGGCTATACCCAAGGACCTAGAATGTCACATGTCACCTTGAGGCCATAGGTTCCTGATCCTTGTGACCGTTAGATAATGCAGTAATTTCATTTGAATATGTAGCCTCCTATGGTTATACCAGAGTTGGGTACATATATAGAGGCCTTTTGGGACATAAAATGGGGTGGGGAAAGTAAATAAATAATTTATCTTGTTGTATGATGAGGTAGTTAGATTGCTTGGCTGTCTCCCATTGTCTCCTAAAACAATACTAGGTCATGGAATATATGAGTTACAAATGTCTTTTTCTTATGGTGTGAACTCTGGTCATTGCCTCATTTTAATTTTAATATAAAATACAGTGAAAATCTGGCTTATCATTGGGGGTTCAAAATTGTAAACCCATGAAATTGTCAATCTGTTGGATTCTCAGATAGAAAGTATAACAAGCTGTTGGAGACTAACTAGGTTTAATGGTTTCCCTGATAACGTTCCTTTATTTGTTTTTAAACATACAAAGATGCCACATGAACTCTTCTTTCTCTGGCACTGGCAAAAGACTATCTCTTTGGGAATGTTAGTATTCCATATGGCTATTTATAACTTCCGAGTTACCTCTTGTTTTGCTTTGGGCTGGTCATAAGACACAAGATAAAAGGCTGTCAGTTTCTATTTAAAATTAAAATTGTTTCAACTTCCCTGGTACCCAGGTGGTTATACAATACCATTTCCTAGAATTGTCAGTGCACATATCATGGCAGGGGAAAAGGACTGGTGATCATCACACATCTCATCAAATTCTGTGTCTTTCTCCCTTTTCAGTGATTTGGCATTGTGGGTCGTTATACAGATATACACTGCCCGGAAAGTATAATGCCCCCAAACAGAATGGTCAGAGATTAGAGACAGGGGTAGAACACATGGACTTTATCTCTGATGAAGTGTGTAATCAGTATTTCTTCCCTGAGGCTTTTGGGGTATGTGCTCAGGAAAAGCTCTCTCTTACCAGCGACTTCATGTAAGTAGGAGCAATGTTCCCAAGGACAGGTAATTCTGATTATCCTGTTTTGTAGCCTTAGTTAAGCACAGAAGATTGCAAAGGAGGGGACAGAAGTCCTAGTTATGATTTAGATCTAGATGGGATCTCTGAAATCTTGATTTAAAACCCCTCCTTTTATATAGGAAGAAACTGCTGCCTGAGAGGTTAAATGATCTATCCACGGTCACACAGCTAATTTCCTGATATGGGATTCTTAGCCGGATCTTCCTGACTCTCAAGCTCATCACTTTATACATTACTCCATATGGCTTCTCTTTCAATACCTAAGAAATACACACTCCCCAATACCTGATTTGTTAGCAATGAGTGTGACTATTGAAAGCAACTAATTCTTTTTTTTTAACATTTGTGTTGCTATTCCTTTGCCTTTTGCTTTATCTGGAAAATTGATCAGCTTTTGTTTTCTCTATCCATTTTTCCCATTCCAGTTTATGTAAATGACATTGAAAAAGAAAGACCTTAATATAGCAATAATTTCGACAAAATACAAAAGGAGAATCAACCTAGAAAAGTGTAAAGGCACCTTATCCAAGAGGGAAAAAAGAGGAATAAAGTCAAGGATCCAAAGAAAGTGTTGTGTGAAAGTCATTGAATGGTGGAAAATTGGAGATTTTGCTGCCCATGTAGAAACTAAGATGCTCTACTTCTGAGACAAAAATGAAGTTGTCACTATTTTATTCTTTGGTTATATTCCCTCAAGTAGTGATACAATTATGTGAATCCTTATACTCTCTCAACTGGTCATCATTCTGTTGGTCAATGGACTGGTGATTTTTTTAAGTAGCTACTGTGTGCCCAATACTGTCCTAGATATTGTCAGAGGAGGACTACATACATGATGAGAAGGGTTCCTATTTAAAATTCCATAAGAAGTTTACAGTTGCATATTCACATGAAATTATCAAGAAAGAAGCATGGCTTTTTTTTTAGTGTAGACCTGTCATTTCATTGGTATATGGAATGTCTTGTGAAGCAACTCTTTCCACCAGTGTAGATAGTCTGAGAGAATTGCCTAAGCCGTTAGAGTTATGATTTGCCCAGAATCACATCACCAGTATGTGACAGAGATAAGAAGTAAACCCAAGTCTTCCTGACTCTAAGGTCAGCACTCTCTCCTCTATCCAACACTGCTTCAGAAGTATGTATCTAGAGCTGAAGGGACCTCAGATACTCCCTCATTTATAACAGGTGAGAAAAAAACTGAGACCCAGAATAGACAAATGACTTGCCCAAGCTCCCTCACTCAACTAGTAAGCATCAAAGATGATCCTGGAACCCAGATCCTCTGAGTTCAGTCTCAGTGATCTTTCAATGGAAAATGATTATTATACAGTATAGACAGTGTGTTCAGTAGGAATTTGAGAAGCAAGACTAAATATACAAACTGATATGGTGAAGGCTACTCTCTTTTTGACTACAGAACAGATTAAACCTAACAAGACCATCCAGGAATCAAAGTCTAATGTCCCATTATCCCATATCCTAACCCACTTCATTTATCCTTTACACATTTAGTCAACAACTAATTGTTCAGAATAGATTTTAACAACACAAATAATACAGCTGAGAGGGGTTATGATGAGTATGAAATAGTCCAAAGATCACTAATAAATATTTGTAGGGAAGAACACTTAACAAACTAATGAAGCAGAGTTCTATTTCAATTGTACAATAAAAGATAATAATTTGTTAGGAGGGTTGCTTGTTAGGAATAATAATTTATTGAAACTCTATATAGTATTCCTAAACTTTGAGTATGTGGGCAACTTTTTAAACAACAAAAATTTTCCCAGACTACCACATGCTCTGTGATAATAGTTGTACCATTAGCAGACATTGATTGAGAAAATATATAAAGATTAAAAAGCTATTATGAGTTTGGTAAGGTTTTTAAAATTTTTTAATCAAAACACAACTACATGAATATGAAAAGTAATTCATACATGTGTGAGACATTATTTGGCAATTCATATCAATAACTCAGTGGCAAATGAGAAGTGCATGCCCCACAGATTGGAAAGCATTATTATGAAATATAGAATTCTTAAGGTAGGGTCTCAGATACAATCCTATTTTATATTTAGTTTATTTTTAATTTGTGAAATAAAATAAGCATTACTATAACATAGTAGAATAAAAAAATTACACATGAAACTGCAAATCTATTATGTGCAACTTTCTATTCCTTTTAAATAAATAATAAAATTTCTTTTTTTTCTTTTTTCTCTTCCCTCCTCCCCCCATCTTAGAGCTGGCTACCATTGGACACAAATGTGTGTATATAATATGTATGTGGGTGTGTATACACACACACATATATATTTGTAAAATCATTCTATACATATATATATATATATATATATATATATTTCTACTTATCAATTCTTTCTCTGGATGCAAATAGCATCTTCCTTCATAGGTCCTTTGTCATTAATTTGGGTATTTATAATAGTCAAAATTATTTAGTTGCTCAAAGTTTTTCTTAAAATAATATTGCTGTTACTGTATACAACATTCTCTTGGTTTGAGGTAAAAAAAAAGTACAGGTGATTCTTCCAAAGTTACTTAAATAGTGGCTAAATTAGGACTAGAGTTCAGGTCTACATCCTTCCAGTCCCATGCTTGCTTCCCCTAGGTCCTCTTTGTCTCCTAGTGAGGAAACGTTGACTGAGCCTCCCTCTGAAAAGAAGGGAGGTGAGTGTAATTTAAAAATTAGGAACTTAATTAAAATAGTTAGAAATGTAAAAAGGACCCTAAGTAATGTTGAACAATTTTCCCCCACTATAGATATTATTTTTCAAGAACCTTGACACAATCTCAATGCATCAATTATTTTTCATCTCATTTTTTTAGTTAATTTCCATTTCAAAATTGACTTTGCTTCTTTCCTTTGCAGACGGAGGAGTCCCCTTATATCAATGGCAGGTATTATAGTAAAATTATCATTTCCCCTGAAGAGAATGTTACATTAACTTGCACAGCAGAAAACCAGCTGGAGAGAACAGTAAACTCCCTGAATGTCTCTGCTAGTGAGTATTTCATTTCTGACATTAAAAAACAAATAAATAAATATAAGACAAATTGAGGTTAATCCTCTTTAGTTTAAAGTCTTCAGTTCCATCTTCCTGTTCCTCATCATGGTAAGTTTTATGCATTTATTATTTTTTACCCACTATCATTTTCATAAGATTCTTCTTTTCTTGTGTCTGTCAAGTAATAGTCTTGTCTGACAATCAAGTCACTTCATGATGCATGGGTCAGAATCCACATTCTGTGCAGGGACTTTTCCTCCCTAAGCTGCAAAGGATGTGAATTCAGTTGTTTTTGCTTATATCATTTTTGTGTTCAGAGTAAAAGTGAAAGAAATTATCTTTTAAAACATTCCTGTAAATATGTCAGGCCCAAATGTATTTTCATTACCTTTCATTTATTACCTTCTGTTAAAGCCCTACATAGAAATATTCTTAACATAATTGTCCAGACAGACAGAGAAGTTAAATAGATTGGTTTTAATCCTCATAGTAAAATTGGTAGCAAAACTAAGATTTGAACTCTTAGCTTAATGTCAAGACCAGGGGTGCGGAACCTGCAGCATTGAGGCCACAGCTGGCCTTCTAGATCCTTAAGAGGGGACTTTTGACTGAATCTAAGGCCATGGGTTCCACACTCCTGGTCTAGAACAAAGCTACAGCTGAATACAAGCATATATACGTACATATAAAAATGTTATATCATACATATATGTAATTGTATCCAACAGGTATAACATAAAAACAGTCACGCACATATATATTTAAAATTTTTATAATATGTTTAAATGAAACCATTTCAAAGGGAGGCAGGAATTTGGTCACTATGAAAATTTGACCAGCATATTACAAGTTTAATATTTAACTCCATCAGACTACAATAGAAAATCATCTTGTAATGCATAGTTTATCAGTATATCTTTGTTAAACTTTAAGACAGGGCTGGTCAAGACTGGAATCCCTCCAAATCCTACCTTTTTCACTTTAGATTTTACAATGTTCTTTTATAGTATCTTTCATTTGAGTCTCACAAGCACTTTGGGGTATAGCCAGTATTATCCCCATTTTTATGGGTGAGGAAACTGAGTTAATTTAAAGGTTAAATGTTTTGCCCAAGGTAAGATAGATTACCTTAATCTATAATTATAAGATAGACTATAGAGTTGGAAGGGACTTTAGACCAATCCCTGAATTTAAGAAAACTAAGGGCCAGGGTGGTTTAAATAACTTGCTTGCACAAGTAACACTGCTAAATTTGTGATCGTTGAGTCATTCGTGTCTGACTCTTCATGACTCTTTTTGGAGTTTCCTTGGCAAAGATACTGGAACAGCTTGCCATTTCCTTCTCTAGCTCATTTTACAGATAAGAAACTGAGGTAAACAGGGCAAAATAACTTGCCCAGGGTCACACAGCTAGTAAGTATCTGGAGCTGGATTTGAACTCATGAAGATGAATCTTCCTGACTGCAGGCCTGGCACTCTATCCACTGTACCACCTACCTGAGCTAGTAAATGGTGGGGCTGGGATTAGGACCCAAGACTTCTGATTCCCAAGCCAGTATTTTTTCACTATATGACACCATGCTGGGAGAGGAGTCTGATGACTTATCTTTTAAAAGTTGTTATTCTTTATCAGATCACAGCCTCAGATGGTAGCCATAATAGTTCAAGGCAATAAGCTATTTCAAGGTGTTAGATAGCTGCAGAAGAATATATACCTGAATGAGGAGAATGGTCTAGGGTCAGATCAAAGTGGAGAAGAATGATGTCATGAATTAATAGGTAGATGAGGGGGTGGGGGGGAGGATCTAAAAACACAAAAGAAAAGTATTCTATTATTGGAAAACTTCAGTTCAAATGTATTTAATTATCCTGCCGTGAGGAGTCTATATTTAGCAGCCTAAACTTCTTTTTTGAACATCACTTTCTGCTCAGTCAATACCTCATATCAGTTTTCTGGATCTTGAGATGGCCATTCCTATGGTAGATAGATAACTAGTCATGACACCATTCATTGTTCCAAGCTGATCGATAGTGGACAATAAAATGAATACGAGAGTATTCATTGGCAGTCTACATATTGTCAGCTGTGCATCTTCCCATGGATTATAGAATTTTGAAGCTTTTTTTTAAAGATCAGATTACTTTCTTTGTAGGGAACTTTATACTTCATTAAGTGTAATTTTTTTCCCATTTAGCTATAGGATAGGTCTTTTGTCTTTAAGTATTAAAACATCATACTATAATGGTAAAGGTGACTTTCATATATCAACAAATTTTGTTTTTAATTTCATATTAACATTTTTCATTTCAGTCAGTATTCCAGAACAAGATGAGGCAGACGATATAAGTGGTAGGTACTATGCTGCAGACTTCTCTTCCTTGGCTATCAGTTCAAGATTTATGAAGTACCATTGGATGAGTAATTTTCCCAGCTGTCCACAATTTTGACTGGAATTAAAATAGTAGATGAGACAAGCTAGTAAGAATGTTAAAAATGTTTCCTTAAAAGTCACACAAGTAAAGTTTGCATGGATCCATAGTACACCTTTTCTTTTCTTTTCTTTCCTTTTCTTTTCTTTGGTTTTGCTTTTATTTTCGTAACTAGAATTAGCATCTTAGATTTACTTCCACTCCAAGTCATTGGCATCCTCTATAATTGCATGAATTTTTCTTCTTTGTTTTAGATGAAAATAAAGAAAAAGTCAATGACCAGGCAAAGTTAATAGTGGGAATTGTTGTTGGCCTCCTCCTCGCGGCTCTTGTTGCTGGTGTGGTCTACTGGCTGTACATGAAGAAATCAAAGTAAGACCTTAAAAAAAAAAGATTTAGCATTCACTTGCTTAAAATGCAACAATTACTTGCTCATTTTCTTCTGTTCAATTGCACATAAGCTTTAAACACTAAGAGCTCTTTCCCAATTTGGAATGATTATCTGTTGCTGAAACGAAAGGACTTTGTTTCTGATTTTCCAGTTCACATCTTGCAAAAATTGGATATATGACCTTAGGGCCTGGTTTCATGTGTGCCCACTATTGTTTCAAATTCAGGGCAGGATCAATTAGTTAATTTTCTGATCCATTTGGTTGGCTTTATTAGACTTATATCTCAATATCAACAGTTCAAGACTGGCCACAATCTGGTGGCTTTTTCTTACGAGATTTGAAAAGACCATCCACTATAGGGGCTGCTACATGATTCATATAGATCCCAACTTTTATTCTGCCTAGGGAAATACCACCAGGGTTGCTAAGACGGCATAGGGATTTATAAGCATAACAAGCCTAATTTCTGACCAGTAGAGCCTGTCCCATTAAGGGACAATTATACCCATTTTTTACAGGGGTTCTTTGGCTTCATCTCATAGTACCATAGAATGTCATCATTGCAAGGGTACCTGAAATCGAATCCAGCTCCTTATTTTATTGATAAGCAAACTGGAGCCCAGAGAAGCGGCATAACTTGCTCAAACTCACGGTTTATTGTATTGAGGTAATTTCATTTCCCATTCCAATACTCCTCTAAAAAAAGCTGAGTTTTCAGTTGAATGCACAAAAAGAAATAGAAGTAAATTTTAAAATCTGAACTCCATTGAAATATGACCTGCACTAATGGCATATTAAACCAATATGTTTTGAGCTCAAAAAGAAAGCATCCTTTGAATCAGGACTCCTCAAGAAGCAGTATAGATTTTAGACTTATTGAATTCAGATCTCATTTTTTTCTACCAAGAGATATTATAATATTCATTTTTGTAATTCACAATTGTAATTCACAATTGACAGGAATGACCCTCACTTGGTCAGCCCTCGTAGAACTTAAAGTCATAAAATAGTTATGCATATCTAGCCCTATCTATAGATACAGTTTCCTGGAGTGGATTTTTGTAAAATGGGAAGGGAAGAAATATTGACATCACACCTGTGCTAAGCATTTGTTTTAAGTATCTTATTTGGTCCTAACAACAATCTTGGGAAGTAAGTGCTGTTTTTTATTCCCATTTTACAGATGAGGAAAGTGAGACAAACAAGGTTAAGTGACTTGTCCAGAATCACACAGCTATTAAGTGTCAGAGGTCAGATTTGAACTAGGGTTTTCCTGAGTCTAGGCCTAGCATTCTATTTACTGTGCTACTAGCTGCCTCTCAATATGGTGTGTGCTCTGCTACAACCAAATTAAGTTTAATTCTTGATGATATTTTTACCAAATTTGTTATTTCTCAAAATACAGGCTCACAGGAGAGCTAAAACAGAATTTGGTCTAAGCAACAAAGTTAACAGAACTGTTTTCAACAGAGATTTGATTGATGAATAATTTTTAAAGGAAGAAGTTAATAATTTGTTGAATTCTCACTTCCTTTTTGTACCTTTTCCCTATTTCAAATAAATTGTTCCTTTTAATGTTATACTCCATCAAGCCAACTTTTTTGTTCAAAAACTCATAGGAAGTGTGTCATATGCTGGAAGGATGATTTCAGCTTGAACTCCTCCCCACAAATAAAATTATCTAAAAATGTTGATTGACACAATGTGTCCAATCAGAAACCTCCTTTTACACACAAACCACTCCCTCCAACAGTTATTCACTGTTTGAATCCTCCCTCCAACAGTTACTCACCTAAACCCTGCCCCCAAAGTGACATCAATGGAAAGTCTGAGAAGGCAGCAGTACAGAAGTTTCAAACCCACTTGAGGCAAGAAAATGTTTTTTTCTTTCTGTATGTTGTACTTGATAGACACTTTGTGATCCCATAGGAGAATAGTGTATCTTGATCCAGGCAATTCCATATGAAACCTTGATCAGACACCTCACCTTTCACCCAGTTATTAGAATCACCCATTAAATTCACATATCCTTCTCCACCATGAGCATTATCTCCTTATACCTACCATGTGAGGAAAGTCAATCCATTCATGTCTGTGGTTTCTATGGAAACTTATATAAATGCCTCAAGTAATACACACATGTAAAAAAATAAAAGTAGTTGCTCAGGGGAGAACACTACCCTATGGCAATCCACCATCCATTTATAAGTTTCAAAGAAATTTTACTTAAACTCTGATCCCACCAACACCACAAATAAGGGATGAATAAATTTAAGATCCATGAATTTGAAATATTTCAAATTTGATCAACTATAAAGAGTTCTGCTGTATTCCAAAGTTATTGAACTTGTTTTGGGTTTTGATTTTTTTTGAAAATGGTTTTGTGAGAGAAGGCAGAAGTCAGAAAGTTGATAACCATTTATGAAGCACTTACTTTGTGGCATGTATGAACACTGGGGATAAAAAGGAAGGTAAAATTTGTCTTTCCCCTCAAGGAACTCACAGAGACAAGTTATGTGTAACTAGGTACAGACAGGATATATACAGTGTAGATGGGAGGTAATTCTGAGGGGAAGACACTAGTAGTTGGGGTGTGGAATGGCTCAGGGCATAGATGGCCTCCTACAGAGAATAGAACTTGAGCTCATTCTTGGAAGGAAGCCATTAAGAAGCAGAGGTGAGATAGGAAAAAAGCCCAAAAATAGGAGGTGGAGTTTGTGTATAAGTACAACAAATAGTCATTAGATCTGAATTGTAGAATATGAGGAATAAGACTGGAAAGGTAAGAAGGGGCCAGGTTCTGACAAGTTTTAAAAGCCAAACAGTAGACTGTATATATGATGTTGTGGCAGTAGACACAAGAGTGCCAATATATTGGATATAAAGGGTAAGTGAGAGTTGAGTCAAAGTAACACTGGATAACTGAGAGGATGTTGATTCCTTCAGCAGTAAGAGGGAAGAGAGGAAGACTTGGCTCCATAATATGAAATTTGCCTGAAACATAAAGAACTGTCATTGTCCTATATGGTGATCAAGTACAAGTGAAACTCTTGAACCAGATCCAGCATCTTTAATCATCCTGATCTAATTGCTAGCTTCTCATCAGACAGATCTTTGTCATTCTATGACTAGCAGAATTAACATTTTCTATTACTGCATGAATTAGTACCATATGGTAACCCCAGATGATGCACCCCATATATTAAATGCAGGACACCTGGTTGGGTAGCACTCAGGCTCCAGCTTGATGCAGTTCCTTCCAAGTGCCTCATTAAATTAAGAGCAACTTTGACCATCTGACTTCCACATACTGATCCATCCAAATAAATGCACCAACTCTTATAGGGTTAATATTTTTGGTAATCAAAGTAATACACCCTCATTCTCATCACAAGCATGGATGAAGTGATTTCTATTAAGCATTGGTAGGGCACTTCAGACTTGCCAAGTGTTTCTCAGTCCTGATTAGTCCTTGCAAAAATCCTATTCAAGAAACTACCATTCTAGCAACTTAATTTGGTATTGTTAACCCTATAAATGAAGGAAAAAACTAAAACTCAAGAAAGTTTAAACTAATAGCCTCAAACCATAGACCATGTACCAGACCCTGAACTAGACCTTTTCATATATGACTTATTATTAGACTGATTTGTAAGACTACAAGATAATCACATATATTCTTAAAATAGTCATCATTTGGAATTCTTTGATCATTAAATAGTGAAATGCCCATTACTTTGAGAAAATGGCTGGACAGCACAAATATCTGCATATGTTGGTCACTGAAATAATCCAAGGTTAATTGAAGGAGTATTTATACACACTCTTCTCACAAGTCATGCCTTCTACCTTCCAAATCAGTACAAGGATTTCATTCTTATTTTTAGCTAACTCTCAGCCTTTTCATGAGGATATCAGATATTGAAAAAGGACAGGGCCCCTGATTTTCTTTGGAAGCCTAATTACATAGTCATTGGTTAGCTAGCCTGAAAAGAAATATATTATAGATATCTATTTCATTCACATATTCCTAAAAGCGCCTCTGAGAGACAACAGAAGTGTAATAGAGAATAGCTTTATAGAAGTATAATCAAGCATGGAGTCAAACCTTAGCAACATTGTGAGAAAGTTCTTTGCTCTTGCTATATAAAACAATAATTGGGTTTAAATGAGAATGATTGGAAACATGTTTGCACTTCCAAGTAGTGTTTCTTTCATAGTAAACTTTAAAATAAGCTTAATGGAGAATTATGTGATATATTTCTTTGTCCCACCCCTTCACCTAGATCTCAGATTTCAAATCACTACTGGGAATTCTGTTTTGATATCTAAGCAGGCATATGTAAACTAAAGCAAAAAAAAATGTCATAGAGTTGCTTCATACCCAGAGACGAATAAGGACAATAAGACCCACAAATACTGATAACAATAAAAAAAGTGTTGACCGTTGTACTTCCTCATTGAAAGTCTTATGATGCTTGAATTTGTTCATAGAGCAGGATGCTTAGCAAAGTCCATCCCTAGTGCATACATGGCATAAACTATCAATTTTGGGCAAAAAATTTGGTCACGTATTTGGTCAGCTGAGTTAGAATAACAAAAAGTTAAGTCCTGCCAGACTTACCACCCACTTTCCACTAGCCCCAATAAAGGAAACAAGAAGTTACTAAAAGAATGGGATCCATGGTTAATCCCAAATCCTTGTTTTATTCATTAGTTTCTGTGTTATCATCCACAAATCCTCTTCATTTGAGCTCAGATTAGATACCCAACAGTTGTCTACATGTGTAAGACTCCTGATAGACATTCTTCCTTGTCACCGCAACTCATGTGTCAAGCAGATACCCAAAATCTCAATGAGTAATTCAAGTGCCTAATATCGAAGCTGAGAATGAATCGAAGAGATTTAGCTTCTAAGGTCATAGGAATCACAACCATTTAAATGAAAATGATGGCTTTGTGAATTTAGAGTATAAAATTTTCTAATGAAATAGATATGCTTAGTTCTTCCTAATAGAATTACCATTTTCTCTAACTAGCCTTCTGTTCCTTCAAGAAAACAAAGTTTTACTCTAGATCAAAGATTTTTAATTCACAATCCATGAACTAAAAAAATACTGATAAACTATATTTTGATATAATTGATTTCCTTTATAATAATATGTATTTTATGCATTTAAAAATATTATTTTGAGAAAAGATCCATAGACTTTAGCAGACTGCCAAAGATGACCATGACACCCACAAAAGATTAAGAACACCTACTATAGATCCAGGAGAAAGGTATTAGGGTGGTCAAGTCACTGCTTTTCCCTTTCTTTGTATCCCCAGAGCTTAGCACAGGGTCTGACCAATAGTAAGCACTTAATAAATACTTGTTGACTGATTTCCATGTTTGGCTGAGGAGAGCTTCTCAATTCTCTTCTTCTCCGCCATCATCATATGCTTCTTGCTTTTTCTTACAAAATAATTTGTTATAACCCCTATTTCCATTCTAAAATAAAACCCATAGTTAAGCTTCCTGTCTCCTTTTTGTAGAGCTGAGTTACATTATTACATGTCACCAGTAGGTGCCACCATCTAACATGTTACATTGTAACTTGAAAACTCATTAAGCTCTTAAGTTTTTTAAATGAAGGTAATGCCAAGTTTAATTGATTCCCTGAATGCAGTTATGTTAAAATTAAAATTAAGTTACACCAAATGGTAGATGCACATAATCCTAATTAAGAAATAGCAGGGCTGAGCTACTTCATATATATATGGTAGATGGTAGATGCACATAATCCTAATTGAGAAATAGCAGGGCTGAGCTACTTCATATATATATATATATACATATATATATATATATATATATATGTGTGTGTGTGTGTGTGTGTATGTGTGTGTGTGTGTTAATTCCATTTAGTACTATTTTACATATCAGTATAATAGCATTTTTCAATGTTTTCTTTTTCTGTGCACATAGAAGAAATCAAACATGAAGTGTGACTCTAAAATAATGAGCTTAGTTTTCTTTACTTTATAACCATCCTACCTGTATGTCTGAAGTGAGAAAAAGATGGATCTTCCTGGGTTTGGGAAACAGTGAGGCAAAGATCGAACTTAAAACGACAGAAACCAGAGTATTCAAATTATAGGAAAATCATGACAGATTTACAGGTTTATAGTTTACAAAGTGCTTTACATACATTATCATACCTGATCTGCGCAGCCAATATATGAAGAAAGTGCAACTCTTACTTTCCCCATTTTACAAGGGAGAAACCTAAAGCTCAGAAAGATAAAAGGACTTAACTCAAGGTCACATAGCTAGTAGAAAGTAAGTCCTTTGAAGGCAAGGACTGTTTCCTTTTTGCTTATGAATTCCCATCCAATGCCTCCCAATAGTAGTATTAACCATTTATTAAAAGTTATTTTTCAATTGAATTCAATTGTAAGTATTAGAGTCAGGATCAGAGCACATAGACAACTTTTAAAAGGTTAGAATGTGTTATATATTTGCATCCTAATTTAATTTTGAAATGTTCAAGTGTTTAACTTGCTAACTTTTGAGAAACAGCATACGTATTTTGTATTTTGGCTCCCAATTTTTATCTGCTGTGATTTCACTGATATGTGTACTCTTTCCATGCATCTTGCTCAGCATTTTTCTGGCCCCATAGAAGCTTTAACCCATGTTCTGGAGGCCTTCTTCTGGTTCTTTCAGCATTTCACAATTTTGCACTCATACTGTTGATCTGTTATCTCTCACTCTTTACGCATAAAAATTCTCAAATCTCAAAGTTGCAAGAGCTATCAGCAGTCAGCTAGTGCAACCAATAACAACAGGTCTCCCTTCTACAACATGCTTTTTCTTATTGTAGTGATTACTTCTCTTTTTAAAGGCCCTGAAATCATTTACTTAATTGAATTCTATAGAATTCTTCATAGTTTTGTGATCTGCTTTCACCCCCTTTTTGAAAATCAGAGCATTTGCCTATTTCTTGTGCTACAGTATCTCTTCTATTCTCCGTAATGTTTCAAAGATCAATAACAGTGGCCAACAATACCTTATGTAGCTCCTCTAAGCCTAGTGACTTAAGCTTGACCATTCTACCTCCTTTTATAGTCACATATTTCATCAATAATGTCTTTTTGACCATTACTTAAATAATAGGCCCCAGCCTATTTATGTCCACCATGCATCTTTCCATTGCTCTTTGAATTATCTACATTTTGGATCCTTCCAAGATCTTTGTATCTCAAGATTCACAGAATGTGATTAGTGTTTGTTTTTTTCTTAACATGCTCTTGTTGCAGGGTGGCCTTTGAGACCTTTGAAATTACTGCTTAACTTCTCAGATGGGTTGCAGCTAAGTCAATTGCACTAAATATAGTATCCTAATTCATTGTTATGCCTACCCAATATACACCCATGCACATGCACAAATAAGCATTTTAAACATGGTGCTGAATAGTATTTAATTCATGGCTGTAGGCAGATACCTAACCTCACTCTGGCCTGCCTATTCACAGATAAGTCCAGGCAGCCAGCTGGGATGTAGAGAAACCCAAATTCTGAACTTTCTCAGTGACCTGAGGATCCCTTGGTCAGAGTTTAAGCAATTCACTTGTTTTCACCTCCAAATTTTTGTGTCCAATATCTGTTTCCTTCTCCATTTCTGCATTCCTCCCTGATTCCAGAAAACATATCTCTGTACCTCAACTTCATATAAACAAAGGCAAATGAATTGATGAATATAAAATAACACACTGCTATCCACCTGGCCAATAGAAAGCGTGCTTCATTACTTTAAGGCCTTCTTTCAGCTTTAAGATTCTAAGAGTAGACCCTGAGCATGTTTAGTTCTTTCCTTTCGATAGAATTAGGAAATTCTAGCATTTAGGAGGACTCCCACAACCATGAAAAATTTATTAGGACCTTCTTACTCAACAACTCACAACAGATAAAACTCACAATACTCATCTGAAGCTGAAAATGAATTTGAATACAAACTAACAACAACAGGAATTCATTCCTTACCTTCCTACCCCCAACCATAGGTGCTCAGATAGGTAAAATCACAATTGACCATTCTTAACCAAGCAACATGTTTTGCTTAGTAATGTAGAATGGCAGGCACTGGAGACTTGAATACTGCTTTCTGTCAGAAGCACTCTCATACAAATGTTGGAATACATGAGTATCTCTTTCCTACTTATTCCCAAAGCTTATCAACCCCAAGCAAATGAACTTCACGAGCAAGCTCACAATAGACAGTCTTTCATACTCTATCCTTTGCCCTTCCCTCATTTCCCTTGAACTTCTTCTAACCGCAGAATCTTGATCTTCACATTTTTAAGGACATGTAATAATTTCTTTTACCAATAAGCTTTCACCAACACATTCAATCCTTTACTGGATTCATTGTAGTCCTATCGCATATTCTCATTCATTTTTCTTCTTATTTAATGGAAAAGATAAAGAACAAGGTTGTTGTTTTTTTAAAGATGATTAAGAGGTTTATAC
Source organism: Petaurus breviceps papuanus (assembly GCF_028583685.1). Taxonomy (NCBI): domain Eukaryota; kingdom Metazoa; phylum Chordata; class Mammalia; order Diprotodontia; family Petauridae; genus Petaurus; species Petaurus breviceps. The sequence continues at coordinate 362,012 of NW_027187308.1, read as the reverse complement.
ACCCATCAGCTATTTAGTTCATTGTCAAAACATTTTGTTCTGTTAATTATTCTTGGATTTGGTTTCACATTCAATACTTTTTATCTCCTGGGTTGTTGTTTTATTTACCTCCATAATTTGACCAAAAGCAGAGAAAAACAACTTTAGAGATGGCCCCATCAGATGCTGAAGCTGCTATCTCAAGTTCAAAGTCACATTTCATTCAGGAGTGCTACCCCCTAACATTGGGACTCACTGAAGTTAGCCAAGTAAATACTTGACTCTGAAGCCTTTACCACATTTCCCTTAATTACCCCCAATGTGTTGATTTAAATAGTTTTCTATGACTCCTGCACCACCTACATAGTATCCACACATTTATCTGACGCTTCAGTGTAAGGGGATAGATAATATAGACGTGAACGTAGTTGATTCTTTGGTTGACTATGCCACTGATGTGGAGTAATCACCTTCAGAAAAATGCATCATTAAAGCTCCTTACTCAGGAAACAGTGACAGTATTCTGGGTGCTTATGGTAAGAACTTCTTAACAGTGTCCTCAGTTTTTCTTCCTCCACATTCTTTATGTAAGATAAGATGATAATCTTATTTGCCTTTAACTTCAATATTTCAGATGATCTGATATTTTATCAGTGATGGTATTTTCTTACTTAGGAAGCACATGAAAGCCCCTGTAGCCCTTAATAGTTTTATGAGTTGCTGTGGGGAGAAAATCATCACCACCAGCCCTTCTGGTGACTAGCCTCCCCAATACTCAGTGAGATTGGTCCTTTTGGTAGATGGATAAGAGATCCTCAAAGCATCATTGGCCCTGTACTCAAAGTTTTTCCAACTTGGAAGGCCCTTCCAGAGGTTAAGATCATATTGGAATAGCCTTTGAGAACACAGGACCTTAATGAAAGAGCAGAAGTTTGAAGAAGACTAAAATTGAGTAAATACCAAAAGAAATTCTTAAGTCCTTAGATTAGATAAAATATGGATCATTTATTGCAAGAACCACTGATAATTTTAATGCATCACATTTAAAAAATGAATTTAGTGGATGAAATCAGTAATTGTCTGCTGGATTTTGATTATCTGACACAATATCCCATTAAGATTGTTATTTGGAAAGGCAGAGCACTATTTACATAAAATCTGGACATGCTGAATTTAAAATGGCCACAAGAGGACCAAAACAAGGATTTCTAGATCTTTTGAATTTTACCACAGGAAAGGACTTTAGTGATCATCCTGTCCAAAGCCTTCATTTTACATATATGGAAACCAAGTCACTTCAAAGGTCACAATAGCTAGTTTGTTATAGAACTGGTACTAGAACTTTGTGCTCATATACTCTGCAAAAATGTTTCTAATGTACTTTATTGGATGATATATGCAGGTGTGCACTGTATCTTTGTAATCATAGTTAACACCAATAACTAACATTTATGTAGCTCTTTAAGATTTGTAAATTACTATACATGTTATCTCATTTAATTATAGTGCAAGAAAGAAAATATTCATGTGATAAAGTACTTTGACTTAAGGAATTTACTTTATTGAGTTCATTCACTGCATTTTTCCATTTGCATCTTGGAATCTCTAACCTTGAAAAGATCATCATGGCATTAAGGGACTCTCTCAGACTGGTCTAGAGTTGCTCACACACTTAATGAATGGATTTTATAGGCTATAGTTCAAACTAAGCTAAGCATTTAATTCATGAATTCATCTTAAACTACTTGCATTAAGTATCTGAGTTTCAATGAGTCATAAGTCTTTATCTCTCCTGTATGTATATTATACTTGGCTCCTTTCCTTTTTCCCAGAAAAGTTGTGATTCTAGTGATAAGAATTCCAGAAACCTTTTTTTTGTATGAATATAAGTTCTTATAGGTACAATGGAGTTAAAAAAATTGTTAAGCTTGTATTTCCTTGAGCTTCTCGACCAAAGAGCATCCAAAGTTTACATGGATTACTAAAGACTAAATATGTTAAGCAAACAAAACAAAAAAACACTGAGAGATCAGAGAGCTCTATTGTTGCACCATTGTGCCAGGGATCTAGGAGAAAGGGAAAATATTTGCCCTCTTCTAGCTTTACCTGAAGAATCAAGAAAGTGAAGTTTTCATTCATTTCAGGAGAACTGCTTAAAGACTGACAAAAAGAGTTAATCTTTAACATCCAAGATCTTTTGCTGTTGCTGTATTTCCAGGTTTCCTAGATAAACATGACAGGAGCAAATATTGTGATGTGATATCCATCCAAATTATCTCCTACCAATGCCACTGCTAGAACCCCAGGGGCTTTATGATCCACTCTTATCTACCATCACCTCATTCTTCTTTGTTGAAATAGAAAGTGAAATTGGATACACAAGGTTTTGGTCAGGTTGGTGTGCATGGGAGAGGAAACCCTGAAGAAGTGCCCTGTCTCAGTGTTCAGGGTAGTATCTACTGAGTTGAAAACTCTACCTCTAAAGGAATTACTACTTCCCTAAAATAAACATAAGGGAAGGTGGAAATTGTACAACCAAAAGACAAGAGAACTGATTATTTGAAGTCTACATTAAAATTAATTGAGTTTTTGGTTGATCTTATGCCTATAAACATAATTCTACCACAATCTTAATTCCACTAAGTGGTCTTCTGTTTATCTGGAACTATTCACAGTAGTGCAGGGGGTGGGCAACCTGCAGCCTTGAGGTCACATGTGGCCCTCTAGGTCCTCAAGTGTGGCCTTTTAACTGAATCCAAACTTTTGGCCTTGAGACCACAGGTTCCCCACCCCTGCATTAGTGCTTTGTCTAAAGTGTACTGGTGATCACACTCAGCTTTCAGAGGTGTACAAGTTTTAACCTTAATGGTAATATATAGACACATGTGACACATGCAATAGTAGTTATCATACTTCCATTGTAGGACAGCATCAAAGCATGTAAACAAAGACCTGGGAAACATGGAAGAAAACAAAAAGCTAGAAGAAAACAATCACAAAACAGAAGCTTAAGAGAAAAACTTTTTTTCTGATTGCTGTTCCAGGTAGGTGGAGTTTATACATGTCTAAATGTAATGAGTTAGTGGGTAAGTATGAAGTATGAAAGAGGCTTTGAGGTTCTCATTTCATAATTCTGGTCTTCAAAATCCTGAAAGAGACATTGTCAGAGTAAAACTCACCACTTTAGTAAGCCCAAAGATTGGAAATTCACAAAATGAAAAATCATTGTCCTCCAAACAACCAGTGTCACCCCTGAGATTTTAACTTTTGCCTTTTTAGTCCCATTGCCACTAGCATTTCATAATCCCAAGAAACTTCATTCTATGGGCTGATGTCTTAACATATTGTGAGAATATGTGAGGAGGTTCTAATGGTTTGAATTTGGGGAAAGAAAAGGAATAGGTGCATGTAAAACTGCAATCTAAGCATTTTAACACAGAAGTTTTGCTTGAGCGATAGATTATTTATCTTAACCTCCCTTGAAAAACGTTTTAACAGAAGGAGAGCAGCTCACCCTAGATCTTTGTCTATAACTACAGTGTGTGATTATACATCTGTAGAGATATATGACTTCTGTATTTCATTCTTGAATATTAGAGAGGATGAGGATTAGGTAGTTACATTTACATTTGCTCACTTATTCACATGCCCATGGCCCAGACAGACATCTGTGGTGGTGCAATGTGGTAGAGAAAGAAATGATGTTGGGGCAAGAAGATAGAGGTTTGAATCCCATCTTTGTTTCTTATAATTATCCTACCTGTGACCTTTATGTCTTTCCAGCTTAGTTTCCTCACCTAGAAAATGAGGGAATTAAATAAAATGATCTCTAAGGCCCAATGCAACTAGGTAGTGGTGTGGATGTCAGGAAGACTATTATTTCTACCTGTATGATCCTGGGCAAGTCACTTAACCCTGTTTGCCTCAGTTTCCTCACCTGTAAAATAAGCTGGAGAAGGAAATAGCAAGCTACTCCAGGATCTTTGTCAAGAAAACCTCAAGTGGGATCTAGGAGAGTCAGACATGACTGAGAGATAAGCCCTCTCTCAGGTCTAGAACATGTGAGAATCTGAAGCATTAGTAAGATTGTTACGGACTGCTAGACTATGTATATCCTTTGGAGTGTAAGGCCCATGACCACCACAGTGGAGAGAAGGGTCATTACAGTTAAACCTTTGAGGTAAGGTTTGGAATGGAAGAAAGTAAAGTGGAATCTAGTCACATGCTTAGAATGATGTAGGAGTGAAGGGGAGGCTTATGAGAGAGAAGAACAACAAATACCTCCAGCTGATCTGCTGTCACAGAATAGTTTTAAAGATCAGAAGATTTACAACTGAGAGGAACATTTCCATGTTGTTGCTATACATTTAATTCCACTATCCATTTTCTTTAAAGTTGGATATAATATTTTCAGAATAGGATTTGAACTTCAAATTCTTTTTCTTCTGGATAGGGAAGGTAGAGTATGATTTTAGGGAGAGGGCAAGTATTTTTACTCGGTATATAAATGGGATGAAATGCTTGGCTTTCTTTCTATATGCAGTTCTTACAGATTTCCTCTAGCACCACCCCTCCAATAAAACTCTTAACCAATCTCAAATAAATTATTGTTAGAAAAGATGCATAAATTTAGGAATAGAACTAGAAAAGAATAAGATCAAAGATGAACTTGTCATATATGACAACTTTTTTTTCCCCTTAGCAGCAACTGACTGGCACATATTGATTGTTAATGGTAATTTACCTTGCTTAATTTCTTTTTTTTTCCACATTTTCAGAGAAAAAAACATATAGACCAATTGAAGCATGAACGTGGATTGTATTTAAGACATATACAAAGACATTGACAGCTATTCATGGTTCAAGTGTTAAGCAGTTCATTCTACCAAGCTGTCACAAGATTTTAGAAAATTATCTCAAGTAAAACAACAAATAGAAAAATTTAAGGAAAAAAAAAAACAAATTTTGGCAGCCATGATAATAGGTCACTTTGTTGTGTTCTGTTTGAATTTTTTTCTGTAAATTTCTGCACTGAGGATTTCTTTTTTTGTTTGCCTTTTATGTAAATTTTTTACGTAGCTATTTTTATACACTGTAAGGCTTTGTTCTGGGAGTTGCTGTTAATCTGATGTATAGTGTGATGTTTTTATTTCAATTGTTTTTTATGGATACTCTTTGAGCAGGTACATTTCTGATTCTGATTGCTATCAGTAATGCCTCAAATTTTATCACAAGTTCCTGAAACCCTAAGGTAGAAACTTGTGGCCATGTGGGAGGGACACCACATGTTACTCTATTCAAAGATGTAATTTTATCTCTCTCTCAATACACACACACACACACACACATCAGGTTGAAAAACACCATTTCAATGTACATACAACAAACTAACACCAGTCAAAACACAAACATACTAACACATAAGCAACAGGTTTCCTACAATAAAATAGAAGCCTATTGTCAAGAAACAAGAACACCGAATTGGGGGTAGTACTTACATATAGAGATAGTTGCTGGGAATATTTCTTAAAAGAAAAAAAAATAAATCAGTGAATCAATAACAGTTTGGAAAATCATGGCTTATATCCCCATTTCCATTACTCATAATGTGGCTGAAATTTCAAATTGATTTTGGATCCCTTGGGTTTTCCACTGCCTTAAAAATACACTTTTATTTTCCTCTTTGAAGAAGATATCAGTCAGAATTGGAGATTTTTAACAGTGGTCATTATCAGAGCTGCATTATTTTCCACAGGAATAGAATATATATTTTTTGTGTGTGTTTGTTTTTGTTAACTACACTACAGATATTGAATGCACCTTGAGATAATTTAGTGTTTTTAACTGGTACATAATTTATCAAACAGTACATGAAAGTGTAATAATGAAATGTCTATGTATCTTTAGTTACATTCAAATTTGTAACTTTATTAAACATGTTTTACGCTTGGACATTTTTAGGATGGTAGTATAAATGGAAACATTTCGAGGTAGACTGGATATGGGCCAATAGTGTATTTGTGATTAGCCTTTTCAACCTTTCCTCCTTCATGCAGAAGCCTGGTATCTGAATAAATATGATACAGCCATTTTTGGCCCAAGTGTAACATAATTTTGTGGACAAACAGCATCAAATTTCCAGTAAAAAAAAAAAACAATTATCCAGAGGGGATAATTGACAAAAAATGGAAACTGGTGACTCTTTTTTGAACAGACCAGTGAAAGTTTTGTTTTTGTTTTTAATAGAAATTAACAGACAAATTGGAGATTAAATTCAAATGGAAGTCAGAAATGATATTTTGCCACTTCTGCATTCTTTAGAAACACACTATTATTGTAAATTTGTAAAATGTCTGGGCAGTAGTGACTGATGTCTTAATAAAAGCTTCCTGTAGTACATTGGTATGAATTAAATACATAAGATATCCTATTAAATTCTATAATGTATAAAATATTAGAGGGAAAAGAAAATATTCTATATTGCCTCTAAACTTTGATTTATTAAAGTTTTATTTGGCAGGAAAAAAAATGAATTTTGGTCAACATTTAAACCAAAGTGAAAGGGAAAAAAAAACCAAAGTAATTTGTTTTGCATGGCTAAGCCATTCTGTTATCTCTGTAAATACTGTGATTTCTTTTCCTTTTTTTTCTTTTTAGAGTTTTGTTTAAGGAAATTCTAAAATTTTTAAACACCTGTTTTCCGAAATAAAACATGAACACTAAAAAAAAAAGAAATTACTTATATATAATTTTTTTTCTTTTGGTTGTGGGAGATAAAGGCTGCAAAGTACAGCTGCTGAGATACTTTTGTAGAAAGCAGCAATGTGACACTAAGAAGAAAGGGTTAAAAACTATAATACTTTGGCTTCAGCTTGTGATAGTTAACTAATTCCAGAAATAGCTGTCAAACCCTAGTGAGTGGGCCATCTGAAGTGGCATGCTCTAGAACGAGAGCAGAAAGCACGCAGAGACAGGGGACAACACTGTCCACTGCATCAAAGATTGGAAGAAGAAAAAAAAGTTTGTGAACCAATATCTACATCAACATTATTGAGAATGAAGATGAACCAGTCCTCACCATTTGAGGTTTCGGCTCCAGCTTCTCTCCAGTTTAACTCTTTGGCAACAGGAGGCAGGTTTTCCCAGCTCAAAGTTCACTCCCTGTCGGTGATTACAGGAACTGTGTGTGGAAATGGATTAACATGCCCATCTATGCCTAAAAGATAATAAAACTGAAGTATGTCTTCAAATGTCTGTCTCCCATTGTAGTCTGAGGGAACATTCTGAGTCCACTTTTTTCCCCTTTAGAAATGATTTCAGTGCCTTGTGTATGAAACCAAATGTTCAAGGACAGTTGACTTAAGGTTGTAGCCTTACTGATAGTCCTGGGTGAGCTGAATAACAAATATTGCTACAATCTTTCATATGCCAAAGTTAACTTATTTGGCCAGCCAACACAAGCTCACATTTCCACGGATGAGTGTCTCTATAAGGTATTTCTTTCTGAACCTTCAACAGATAAGATCATACTTCCTTCATGTTTGGTATCTTCCAGGTTTTTCCCCACTGCTTTATAAAATGAATACTTTCCCAGTCCTTTACATGCAATGCAAACACAGAAACCACATACTATTGGAATTAGATTTGCAGTTATTTAGGAAATAACTTTCATAGAAATGTCCTCTCCAAGATAAACCTCCAGATGAACATGGGGAGAAAATAATGAATGCCAACAGTGGAGACATCACCTGACTTTTAGAAAGCTAGTTGCTTCTCCCTTGGATTCATATTTGTCATCAGTTAAGTATTATTACCTGTTTATCATTAGATATAATGAGTTTGTGTTTCTCTTACAATGGAACCTTTTAATAATGTTAGCAAGGACAAAGCCTTATCATACAACAGAGCTTAACTTGTTATAGTTCTTAGATTTCAAAGTGTACCATTAGATATTTGACATGTCTGAATCTGTGATAATGTACCATGTAAGGAAATGGGCTTCTATCATAGTCACAACATAATTGGGCTAATCAGGTAAAATTCTGTGTTGTCTATTTGGGAAGATCATAGAGTTAAAGCCAAAAAGGATGCACCCTCAAGGCCATTTGCTCCAAAATCCTCATTTGTTTTTTTGTTTGTTTGTTTTTAGAAAGGATTGGAGAGTTTAAGTGACTTGTCCAAAGTCAAACAGGTAATAAGTTACTAAAGCAGAATTTAAACCCAGGTCCTCTGGCTCAAAATCTAGTACTCCATATCCTCCTCCACAGTTCTGCTGTACACTCTACTTCTCTGTAGTTCACCTCCTCTCATATGAAACAACTCATTTGTGTGAAAAAGGCATGAGCTTTGAAACATTTTTTTAACAGAAGAATCAGACTTGAACTAAATCACCCAGACTTTCTTGCCTGCACCTTTTGTTATAACCAGAGGCATTTATGGCAGAGGTTAAAAACAGCAGCTGGCTGACTACCTGGTGGAAATGGAGAATGATTTCCACTCAAGAACAGATGGGGCTAAAGGATCCTTCCCAGTTTAAAGGCTCTACACATGCAATAGCAAATGGTTAGCTTTGATTCCAAGCACAGGCCTCTCTTGAAGACAGTGAAGTTAGCTATTCTAATTGACCTTATCAGTATCATGCTTTAACAAGTGAACAAAATGCCCATGGGTAAATATATAGGAACGTATTTTCTAAGAGTTTTGTAAATAGAACACCACATGTATTAAATATGCATAAAGGAAAAAGCAAAACAAACAGAAAACCTCCCCCTTCCCTTTTCTCCCCTTTACATTGACCCTGATAGTTAGCATTTCTATAGTGGTTTAAGGTTTGCAAAGTGTTTCACATATATTAGCTCACTTGATCCCCATAAGAATCCTGGAAGACAAATACTATTATTTTCTCCATTTTATGAGTAAAATGAGTTCGTGGAAAGTAAGCAAGTGACTTATTACACAGCTATTATGTGTGAGGCAAGATCTGAATTCACTTCTTCCTGACTGCAAATGCATTGTCCTGTGCACTGTGCCATTTAGCTCTTACTTGACCTTTGTGTTCATCAATACTCCCTCAGACTTATATAAAATGTTTTTTCCTCTAAAACCCAGGACTTTGCTGTCCCTGTCTATTTAACTTTTCACATATATGGCTGGCAAACACAGATACCTATTGGAAGTATCTAAGCATGCACTCACACCACAGAGATGCCATTCCAAGTTTCTTGTTGCATCTAGCTGTATTATCTACTTTCATAAAGGACAGTGGCATATAGGAAATTTATAGGACATCAAGGACAAGAGAATTAAAATGAGGAATAATAATAACTAGATGTTGAACTAATTTAAATCATTTAATTCAATCATTTAATTTGGATTAGATAATTAAATTGAGGGAAAAAATAAAATATGAAATAGTAAGAAGAAGAAGAATCTATACATATATGCTACCTGGGCTAATTTTCCTTTTCCACTGGGAGATAATGTTTGCTGATAAAGAAAGTGAACATTTACATAATTCTGGAAGATTTGCAAGGAGTAAGAGGCTATGAGGGGACAGGGTGGCCAGGTAGCACAGCGAGTAAGAGCACTGGCTCCAGTGTCAGGATGACCTGGAGATCGAATCCTGGGCTCAGACACTTAGCACCCACCTGGAAACACCTGGCCATGTATCCTTGAGCAAGTTACTTAACCCCAATTGCTTAGGGGCGTCCAGGTGGCTCAGCGAGTAAGAGCACCGGCTCCAGTGTGGGATGACCTGCAGATCGAATCCTGGGCTCAGACACTCAGCACCACACCCAGAAATAACTGGCCCTGTAACCCTGAGCAATTTCTCAACCCCGATTGCTTTTAAAAAAAAAAAAAAAAAGATGCTATGAGGGTGAAATGTTGGGAATTGAGAGAGAAAAGGTTTTACAGTTGTGAGGAGAAAGCTCAGCAGTTCATTTCACATGCATGCCCATGAGGTACAGTCACCCTGAAATTTATGTCAATTGAAATGACTTCATAGATAGGGTCCTCTGTAATAAAGGAAGGCATCATACATAGAGATATAGGAGAATTGTATTAGCATTGACCCAAGAAGAATCAGTCTTGACCAAAAGGAAAAGTAGATTAAAAGGCACCCTCAAATCAACTTTGCAATCCATGATATGAAAATAATATAAGAAATAATGAAGACAAATTGAGTTGAGGGGACATTAGTTAATAGAGTAGTAGCTCATAGAGGGATAGTAGCTTGCTTTCTCTTTTAATAATGATAAGTTAGAATTTCAAGGGTACTTTAAGATTTGTGAAGCTCTTTATATAAGTTAACTCATGATACAACTGTGTGGAGTTACTCTTATTATCCTTATTTTACTAATGAGGAAGGTGAAGTTCTGACTTCCAAGGTCACAAGGCTCATAAGTGTCTGAGGCAGAATTCAAACTCGGGTCTTTATGACTCCAAGCCCCAGAATCTAGCCACTGTGCTTCCTGGATGCCTAGCTCTTTTAACCCAGTATTCTTGCTAATTATGCAGTAAACAAAGGTGTTCCTGTCAAAGGAGTGTGTGTTAAATGTCTGTATCCTTTAGGTCCCTTTCCATAGTGACCTTAAATAGCAGTGCTAGGACCCCAGCCTCATTGTTTTGGTTTTGTTTTGTTTTTTTGTGAAATGCCATACTTGATGATGCAAACCATTTGTTTGTGTTCAAATGGTAGAAAGTTTTGAAAGGCATAATCCAAATGCTTTGGAAGTAGTTCCCAATATTATAACTTCATTGCTGTCCATTTTGGCAGAGAGTACAGCAAAAGGTCATATACATGTCCTAGTTTTGTGGGAAAAAAAAAAGGTGTTCATAGACATTAACCAGGGTAGTTAAATCTCTAGAAACTAAAAAGAAATAGCATAGCAGGGCTAGCTATTTTGTGCTTCTAGATAGGCAGCACAGTATGGGTCCCAAATAGATGATAGATAGATAGACATATAGATGGATGGATGGATAATATATATGTAATATATATGTAATATATTTTGCTTTTACATTGCCTAAATTTCCCCTGTATCTCTCACTAAGCCACCTCCAAGAAAGTCCTCTAATACAATGGAGTCATTTTTGTTTTGGTTTGGTTTTTTTGCTTTTTGTAGGGGGAAGGCAGGGCAATTGGGGTTAAGTGACTTGGCCAAGGTCACACAGCTAGTTTTGTGTTAAGTGTCTGAGGCTGGATTTGAAATCAGGTCCTCCTGACTTCAGGGCCAGTGCTCTGTTCACTGAGCCACCTACCCATCCCATGAAGAAGTTTTTTTTAAAGAAGAAATAAAATGAGAGAATGGGGAGAGGGAAATCAGTGTAACTGATCAGTACATTGAAAAAAATATTAAAATATATCCAGTGTCTCATATTCATGGATACCCCCCCTACTTCTGTAAAGGAGTGAGGGGAAAATGAAAAAGTCTTGTTTTATCTCATCCTTGGGACCATGCTAGTTCTTTATAATTTTGTAACATGAACTTTTGATATTTTTGTGACTATCATTCTTTTTACTTAACTTTTTTGGTAGTCATTGTGTACATTGTTTTCTTGTTTCTCCTTCACTCTGTATCAGTTCATAGAACTCTTTCCATGCTTCTCTGTATTTATATATATATATATATATATATAATATGATATATATATATAATATATGATATATATATATATCATCTCTGTCATTTCTTGTAGCACAGTAGTATTCCATCACATTCATTACCATAATTTGTTTAATCATTTTCCAATCAATAGGCATCTACTTTTCTTCCAATTCTTTGCTATCACAAATTCCCACCTTATGCACAAATATTGTGGTGAAAGAGGCCTTTTTATTAATAATCTTGAAGTACATGCCTAATATGAGATCTGAGTCAAAGAATGTGGATATTTTAGCTATTTTCTCAAATATATTTTCTAAAAAGTAATTCAGTTGAGGAAACTGTAGTGCATGAAATGCTGTGAGAGGAGAAATACCATGACACTGTCCCCTTATGAGTGGATGCCCAGAGATGACCATAGGCTGCTGTGGGTATGAGAGCACATCAGGATGTATAGGGCAGAATTCACCTGGGATGAAGGTCCAGAAATCTAGGCTTTCTGAAAGCTTCTTGTTTCAACTACTTTTGCTCAGAGGCAGCACAAACTAATGAGTAGTAAGCTGATTTCTAAGTCAGGAAGGTCTGGGAACAAGTCTCACATAAACAGATGTGATCCAACTGTCACTATGTGACCTAACTGTCTCTCTAAAACTATAAAATCACAGAAAAAATTGCTGAGCTACATGCATGGGAAGGAGAGCCTCATCATTCACAGTTCCCAAATGACTAGATAGATAGAAATATCTAACTTATCCTAAATGCCATTGTTTCTACTTACTGAAGTAATTTAGGCAGTTAGGTGGTATAGTAGTTAGAGTGCTGGGCCTGGAGACAGGAAGACCTGAGTTCAAATTTGGCCTCAGGCACTTACTAGCTGTGTGATATTGGGGAGGTCACTTAACCTCAGTCTGCTTACAGTTCCTCAACTGCAAAATAGGGGTAATAATATTGTATTATTTATAATAATATTTGTATCATTACATGTGGTGCATAGTAAACTCTTAGTAAACTTTTGTACCCTTCCATAATTAGTGCTGTTAGTACTAACTAATTTTGGTTTCTCTGAATTGTTCTTCTTTAAAATATTGTCATTTTATTTTGCTATGAACAAGGCAATCCTATATGCTTAGCCTATTTTAATGGGTTTATTTTCAATTAATACTTGTTTTCTCTCCCCACCACTTATATATTAAAAAATAATATAAAAATAAAACCAAATATGCAGGGTCAAGCAGAAAAAAAAATCCCACAATTACCAAGTCTAAAACTGCCTATCTCATCCGTCATACTGCCCTTTGAATCTCAAGGTCTTAAAACTTGATCACTAGTCTTCATTGCTCTGCTAACAACCCACAAAACTCAACCTGTCCAATAGCAAGGGAACATGGAACACACTCCCCTACCCCCACCATCTTCCCTCTATGCTTCCCTTCTGATTCTGCATCCTAAAAATCCAGTGTAAAATGAGCTTTAGCTCATCAGTAGCCAAAACTGGTAGGTAGAACATTTAAGACATTCCCTTCTTCAACGATAACAGCCTTGTCTCCCACTTTAAGTGTTCATCAATGAGGAAATCATGTTGTTGGTAAAACTTGATGAAGTTACTGCTGGAAAATTACTTCACAGGAGCATCCCTGGGATGCCTGATTAAGGGAATTGAATATTTGTAGTAAAGATAGGTTTATGTCTAAGCATTAAAGTCATTGCTCAGAAATTAAATCACTACTACAGTCCAATTTAGCCTGAAATCACAGTTCTTACATTGCTGGTAAAAGTGGAAAATTTCTCTATAAGCAAGATAACAGCTGCCAACTCCAGGCTTAGAAATGGCCCTTCTATCGAAAACTGAAAAGAAGTTCCCTATTGTTGAATCTGATACCAAGTGTAGAGATTACTTTGGGGAAAGAATGTTTTGCCATTTTGATTTCAATTTCTTCTTGGTTAATGATTTTATAAAGTAAGATAACATATGATTGCACACACAATAGATATGTAAGGTTGACTTTAGGATCTTAGCATGATATATTTTCTGTTGTATACATATGATCCCCAAATACCCTTCTTCTCTTTCCACGTTACAAAATGGATCATAGTATCTGAGAAATAATGTGCAAAGTGATCTTCAGCCACTATCATCTACTTCTGTCAAAGGTTCATTTTTCTTTTCTTTTTGCTTTTTGGAGGGCAATTTGGGGTTAAGTGACTTGCCCACGGTCACATGGCTAGTTTTTGTGTTAAGTGTCTGAGGCTGGATTTGAACTCAGGTCCTCCTGACTCCAGGCCTGGTGCTCTATTCATTGCACCACCTAGCCGCCCCTAAAGGTTCATTTTTCTTGAACATGACAAGGATAGGGACTAAACCTGTATTTCAACTGCTGTAGGGAACTCTGGTAGGGAAACCCCATCCACCAATGCATGTCAGCAACTTCTCTGCAACTTAGACTCTGAACCATTGAAAGGTTTAGTGGCTTCCTTACACACACAATACACAGACAGTGTATCAGTGATGTGTCCAAGGAGGAACTTGAACTCGGGAGATTTCTGGATCCCAAATGAAAAGAAATTATTTTTTTAAATACACAATCCACACCCCAAAGGTAAAACTGTGAGAAATGTGTCTGCATTGCCTTAATAAGAACTACCTGCAGAACACTGATCCTTTTTTCAGGGTAAAAATTATTTTAGGATCCTCTCTGTACCTCTGTCCAGTGACCCTCTGCCTGAAGGAATCAACCTTACCCAAATGGGGCAGCAACTTACTTTGCATAAGATCATCACCAATCCTTGGCATCTGGGTTTCATTCTGCTTATTATACCTACTTTGTCAATTCTTGTTCCAGCTTTTTAATCTCAGAGGAGGCAGTAAAATTGTATGCAAGGTCCTCTAAGCTTAACCCAAAGACTTCAAATTTGAGCTTAGAAACTAAATACCTGTGGGGATCAGCAAAGAGGTAGCTGCCTCAAGTGGATATAGTGAGCTCAATTATTCATTTGGGTCTCTCAATGAGGTAAAGTTTGATAGGTCAAAAGAAACATGTTTATAATGAAAAGTAATTGAGTCTTTCTTCTAAGATTCAGCAAATGGTTAGCCAGCTTCTGACCATAGCCTTTGATGTGGACCCTTGGCCCATGGACTATTTGAAATTTAAACAGACTTTGAAAACTTGATCTTAGGAGAAAAAGATAGCAAATTCTTGTGCCTTTCTTTTTCTCTTTTTTTGTTTTGGTGGGGAAAGGGAAGCACCATGGCAGATATAATATCTAATCCCTACAATTAAGGGAGATTGTAATGGTGATGGTGGATAATTTCATTCATTTCTCTCCTCCCATGATATCTGATCTTCATCTTGCCCTAGTGGTAGCAGAGTTAGAGAACAGTTCACTGAGTCAAACCCGCATTAAGAAATTCAGCTTCCTTCACTTTCAGGGCCGGCACAGCTCATTATTATCATGCTGGTCAGCCTTTGAAAATTATCTCCATCCTCCTTGATCTATCTTGAAACAATTGTGCTCTGATCAAGATTAGTACCAATGTCCATTAATAGAGAAACTTATGGTTTATACAGCATTGTTCACAGTTGTTAGGTGGTGAAAATAGTAACATTCTCATTGGATACTTGAAGAAATCGAGGTTCAGAGAGGTTAAATAGCTTGCCTCAGGTCACACAGCAAGAAAGTATTCAGATCTGAGTAAACACGGATTTTCTGACACTATTCAATGTGCTTTTCATCACAGTACCCGGCTTGTATGGTCCCAAACCCCACCTGCCACTACAAAATACATTTTGTTGTCAGTTACCTATTTGTATCCAATTTGCTTCAACCAAAAAAACATAATTCGACAAAGGTAATTCTTAGGCACATCATGGGGTGTTGGCAGACTGGCAGTATATTGTCCCTGCTTTTGAGCCTACTGGCTGTTCTCACCTTCACTGGCCCAGAAGCTCAGTATTCAGGATAGACTCAGATAATTGCTCTGTGTGCCCACATAATTACATGCCAATACCTTTCCCAAAATTAGAAATTATATTAAAGCTAGACATTCTGCTGACACCACATTTCTCACCAAATGTCAGCCTCTTTGAAAAAAATATTCTCCACTCAAAAGGCCTAATTAGATTTTCAGTAACTCATGTCAATGGTCATTAGGCCAATCATGCAAATTAGCATGTACCCAGGTGCCCAGGGATTAAATCACAGACACAGATGCAAAAGAACCCCTGCTTCAACTCAAAAAGAAACTGAGCAAATTGTACCTCTCCTTTTCTTGCTTTTTCTTAGATTTGTAGAGTATGGATATTTCAGGCACAGCCAGTGTTTTCTTCATCAAGAAATTTGTCAGGCAGTAGGAGGATTATATTACTGTGAGGGAATAGGAATAGCATGGAAGAAAGGGTCAAAGTCCTATAAAAACATAGATGCATGTATACATAACACATGTATAGGCATGCATTTTATGAAAGCATAAAATCTTAAAATACTTTACCTGGACACCTGGAATTAGGGAACATGTTTTCCTGGTTCTGGAGATATTACAGGGGCTTCTTGGCAAGTTGGAGGAGGGGACACTAAACCTCTACAAGTCTGACTGGTCACTTCTACACTGAGCACTGGGTGTGAACATAAATGGCCATGCTTGATGACAACTGGTAGATAAGCAGGTGGTGGTCCACTTACCTCCTTTTAGTTCAGTCCATTATTTACCCACCCCTTTTAGGCTGTTGCAGCAGCAGCAATTTTACTTCATGGACCAAATCCCAAAAAGTATGAAAGAAAATTGACAGATAATTCATCTAAGTTTTGCTACCTCAGTAACTGGTGGTCTCTGCCAAATGCCAAATCTGCGCACATAAGACAAACATGTTCAAACAAATGATAGGGGGTATTGAAAAATGCAATCCAAGTGCTTTGGAGGTGGCTCTCAACATTAACATTAGTTTGCTGCTGTCCATCTTCTTTGCAGACAATATAGCTGATCGTCACGGACATAACCAGGGATTGGCAGGGAAAAAAAAGAGCATGTCTGGAGGAGGGCAGCCAGGATGTTTATAGCTCCAGGAACCAAGTAACACGAACAATTGTTGGAACTACAGATTTTAATCTAGAGAAGTAGAAACTTAAAAGGGTTTGGAAGAGGGATATGCTATTGTTTTCACATTTTTGAAAGAAAAAAGAGAAGAGGAAAGAAAAAGTATAGTATAGTAGAAGCCAACATCCTGACCCTCATCCTTCATGGTTATTAGACCTTAGTCACTTTTTCTCCCTGAACCCTTTGCTTCATAGCATTGCAGCCAAACCAACCACCATAATGGCCACATATTATGACCTGGATGACCTACTTCCCAAGAAGAATCCTGGTGTTGAGCTCAGATTTGTGATCAGGAAGACATTGGGGTTCAAGGCCTGCCTCTGTAGCATATGAGCTGGAAAGTATCTTAACTTTGTAGTGTCCCAGCCAACTCTCAAAGACTCTTAATTACAGAGGATTTGCCAATGTGAATTGGCAGAATATGATGCCAGACTGAGAATCCTTAAAATGGATGAAATCACAGGTCCCATTGACCATACCTATACCCACATCCATTCACATATACATGTTTGTTGTGACCAAAGTACTTTGCAAAATTCACAATGCTGTGGAAATGGGGGCTATTCTTGTTTTGTGTAGAAGGCAGAACTAAAAACAACTGATAAAAGATCATAAGAAGACAAATTTGGGCTTCATCATCATCATCAAAAACATTATTATACCTAGCATTTATATAGCACTTTAAGAAGTGCAAAGCTTTTTGCCTACGTGATCTCATTTAATCCTCACAATTCTGAGGTAGGTCTACTATCATCCCCATTTTTCAGATAAGAAAACTAAGGGGCAGAAGTTAAGTGATTTGCCCATGTTCACACACACATAAACACATACATATGAACATATATACACAATATACATATATGTATGTACATACATACACTGTGTGCATATACATACTTATATATACATACACATATATGGATAAACACATAGATCTTTTCAAGGCATCTCATTCCATTACTGGGCAATTCTAATTGAATATATGTATTCTAATTATAAATACATACACACATATATTTATTCCTAAGACATAGGTGATAGATAGATAGATAGATAGATAGATAGATAGATAGATAGATAGATAGATAGATAGATAGATAGATAGATAGATGAATCACTGGCAGTGTTCAAAGAAAGGTTATTATCTAAGGTAATTCTGGCATAAAGAACTAGGTTAAACTAGGTGACATTTGAAGTCCTTGCATACTCTAGGATTTCTTGTTTCTATTGTCCTTTCCAATTTATCAGAAAAGTATAGTGATGGTGAGGAAAGAAAGCATTTGAAGCTGTTGCTTTCTCAGTTTACACCCTACACTGAGTTTAATCACTCCCTTAACCCAAGAACTATGAAGAATTTATTTCTGGGTAAGGGTGTAGACATGTAGGGACAAGTTTGTAAAAGAAAAGACAATTCAATACCAAGGATACCAGGAACTGTGTGACAGAAGAGGAATAAATGGCAAAAAAAAGAGTTCAGGAAAGGGTAATTTTATCCCTAGCTGAGAGACTAAAGAGTCGGGTGGGGAAGATGCCCAGGATACCTCACTGGGGATAAGAGAGGGGCTCAGCCGAAAATGGATGAGGAGATTTCATGCTAGGCAAGTTGGAGCAGTGTAAAAGGAGAAATGGAAACAAAGCCACAGACTTCATTTTCCCTAAATTTGGCTTGAAATGGCTTGAGAACCTGATTTCCCATTTCAGTGAGAACATCTCCAAGCACTTACTCTGGCCCTACCAAGCAGCAAGCATGTGTTCCCATGTACCTGGCAGACCAGTTCTTCAGATTGAAAGGTACTAAGTGGACAATATGATTACCCAAACAATCACTAATCTGCCAGAATATGCTCTCAGTGTTTGGTCACAATAGTCCCTTTATGGCTTAGTTTATAGCTTATGACTTTAACACACAAAAATGACCATCTGGGAAAGGAAGTCCTCTGAATTATGACAATCAGACTGCTGGAGGAAATGAGCCAATTTCAGATAAAAACCTCCTCCAGTGCTCTTTGCTTTCTCACCCTTCCTTGCCTGTTTTCCTCCTAGGCCTGTCCTTCCCTGAACCCCCCATCCCAAATCTCACACACAGAATCGAGGGTGACAAAAATGAACAGATCACCATTACAGCTAATGAGATGAGGCTTTCATTGAACACAATTACAAATTAGTTTTTGTAAACAAATCCATCTTCTGTTCTGTCCTGATAGGTAGCTCTGTAAACAAAGTGTCCTGGAATCATTCTAATTACAGCCAGCAGTAGTGGATTTAAAGGATTTGGGGGGTCATCTATCTAAATTAAAGCATGTTCAGATTAGAAAAACCACATTACGGTGGAGATGAAGCCTGCCTGTTAGGGAGCTTTTCCAAAATTAAAATGATAACACACAGGGAGAGTATCATTCCCTTGAACTTGTTGCTGTCTTCTGCAGCTTGTAATTAACATGCAAGCACAATGATCAGAAAGAGAGCGTTTAATACCACTGATATGCCCCTCCTTTAGAACATAGCCATTTTAATTCTTTTATTATTAATGTGAGTAATACAAACTACTGTATGTGGAAGTGAAGAAGCAGAGACAAGTCAGAGTTGGCACCATGCTTTATTGAAATTCAAATGACAAAGAAATGGTGTGCTATCTATGGAGCTTGTGTCATCAAGTATTCAGGCTGTAGGAGAAAGGCTATCTTAATGACCTCAAGAGGGAGGGATTTGGTCCCAGCCAAAGAGTACTGAGGAAGAGCACACGTTCACAGTGAATAACAACATAAAATCTTCCTGCATTTTTTTTAAACCAAACCATAGTCTAAGGAAAACAGCAAGGCCACACTAGTGGCTATTTCCTTAGTCCCTAAATCATACATTAAATTAAAGAAATATCTATGCTTTTAGATTTACAACCAACGTCATTCTGTAAAGCTCATATATGTTTCATTTTCCATCCTGTCATCCATATTCACTTTACTGAACAGAGACAGGAAAGTAGGATATTCCATATCCACTCAATGTCACTTTTGGAATAAGATCACAGATCTGGAATTGGAAAAGACTTAAGAAGTTGGGTAATCCAATGCCCTCATTTTACAGATGAAGGAACTGAGGCTCAAAAAGGTCATGACCTGCCCAGAGTCTTGTAGCTATTAAACGTCAGAGACAACAACCTGAGTTCAATTCTGCCTGGCTCCAAATCTAATACCGTCCTGTAAACCATACTGCCTCGAGTAGAAGAGGACATAGTGCAACAGAGAATTCAGAGTTGTTATCTCAAGTATCTTTCACACACACACTTTTAATATGTGAAGAACTGCAAAGAGAGAAATCTTCCTTAAAAAAAAAGGTCTCCTCTGGGACAGAAAGCAGTAGAAAAGAACTTTTACAGGATTGTAACATAGCATGTCCTTTCCATCCCATGCCTATGATCCTCTCTTCTGCTGATACAAACCCTGTGATCCTTCAGTTCAAGCTCCATGTACTCTGTGAATTTTCCCTTATTAACTTACTATCCTAATTGCTTACACAACTCTCTACTCATGCATTTAAACATTTATTAAAAACACCTAAGTACAAAGAACTGTGCTAGGGAAGATATAAAGGAAATTATGACATGGCCCTTACCCTCATTCAATTTATTACCTAGCAGGGAGGATATAATACATTCATAAGGAAAAATGTGAAAGCCTGCTCTGGACATGACAAGGACCAAACCAGGAGCAAATGATAGAAGTAGTAGCAAAGAGTCCAAGTTAGGTTAGGCTTGATGTAAAGAACTTCCTGAACAATTAGAGCTCTTCAAAGTGGAATGGGAGGGTTGTATTGTAGTAGGTTTCTCCTCATCGAAGGTCTTCAAACAGAATTATCCACTTGTAAGAGAAGGAAATAAGCATCATGGAAAACCTACTATATGCCAAGCACTATGTTAATAACTTTTGTAAATATTATATCATTTGATGACAAAAGCAATATCCCAAACACTCTCCCCATGCAAGTTAAAGGGTGTTGAGTTTTGATTGACTCAGGAGACTAAAAGTTCAGACTGTTGATATCATTTCTTGGTCACCTGAGGATGAAGCAGCCACAAGGAGCACCAGGGGGCTCCTTGAGGCTTGAGCGGGAAATCAGGATGGGCGACTCAGGCCCAGCTGAATCAGCTGTAGATTTCCTCGATGCCTCTCCTTATTGAATATCCTTCTGCTATGGTTAAGTAAACTAACTTTTGAATGGCCTGTCAGTGACTCATTTAGTCTAAACCACCTGGGTACTAGTTTGACTAAGACTCCAAAATTCTGTAGGTGAAGATACCTATCAAAGATCTAGAAATGTGGGCCTGAAGCTCACAGAAGAGGTCATGTCTGTGGATACAGAATTATCTACATAGATGTGATGGTAGGAGATATGGAAGTCATATTTCCAAAGAAGAGAGTGTGGGGAAAGAAATTCCAGGTCATGTGAGCAATGAAGTGGAGGACTCAACATTTTCTCTAATCCCTACAAACTCTGAAATTTCTCTAAAACAGACATTGTGAGGTAAAGATAAAGAAAATCCAGCTGACTCCATGGTCTAGGACACACAGAATCCAAAAAAAAGGAAAAAAGACGCAGGAACTGACGCTCACTGATTCTGAGTTTACTCAACACCCCCTCCCTTCTCCTGCACTTCAGACAGTGAGGCTGCATTTGCAGACCCAAGGATCAAACACAAGCTTAGAACAAAACCTACCTTTACATCCAGTCTTTCTTGTCTCTTTCTAGTACTATGAGGACCCTCAGCTGCAGGCTGCAGAATAGCAACTCTTTTTTGTTTGTGTGGTGGCAAGGAATTAGAAATTGAGAGGATGTGCATCAACGAAGGAATGACTAAACAAGTTATGGTGAATGATTGTGATGCAATTTTACTGTTGTATAAGAAATGATAAGCAAGATAATTTAAGAAAAACCTGGAAAGATTTGCATAAACTGATGCCCAGGGCAATGAAAGATAGCCAGTGTGACATTCAGGAGCAAAAGCCTGAAAGGGGCCACAGCTGCAAAGTTCTGAACTGCCAGTGCTAGGGTAAACAGCCCACAGAATGCTGGTGCCCAGACTCACAACCCGATAGCACCAGTGCAGCAGCACCCTGAACTGCCAGTGCCAGAGTGGATCACTCTGTGGCACCAGTCAGGCAAAGCTCTGAACTGCTGGTGCCAGGGCAAACAACTCCAAAGCACTGGTAGTTCTGCCAGTGCCAGACCAGAGAACTAAGGAATAGAGGGAATGAGATTGATCATTAGGACAGAACATTGTGTATGGGAAGAAGAGGCAGATCTCCACCAAGTCTGATGAAAAGAGCAAAGGACCTGGATAGGTTGAGTTCTCACCATGAAAAAATAACTTGGAATAGAGACCAAGACCAGTGAACTATAAATTACCCAGCATCACAGACAGCTGAGACACTTTGAAATTCATCCCACAAGGAAAGCACCATCTGAGGGGACAGGGTAAGAAAATAATTAGAGGGGGAAAAGGAGTGAAATTACCAAAGATATCAGGAAAAAGAAAATTCAAAAACCTTGAACATAAGGAGAAAAAACAAAGAGGAAAACAAAAGAAGGAAATATGACCTCCAGATCTAGTAACTGAGTTCAGGCATCTATGAATAAATACTGAAAAACAAAAGAAAATAATCCAACACCTTTTTTAAAATAACATTTTATTTTTCCACAATTGTATGTTAAAACATTTCCCCCCTTTTTAAATTTTTGAGCTCTGAATTTTATCCCTCTCTTTCTTTCCTTTCTGCTCCCTGTAATGGCAAACAATTAGACATAGGTTATACATGTGCAATCACGTAAAATATTTCTGTATTAGTAATTTTTTTTTGCAAGGATACTTGAACAAAGAAAGAAAAAAGGAAGGAAGGAAGGAAGAAAGAAAAAATGAAAAATAGTATGCTTCAGTCTATATTCAGACAGTATCAGTTCTTTCTCTGGAGGCAGATAGCATGCCTCATCACAAGTCATTTGGGATTGTCTTGTATGCATTGTTGAGACTGAATAAGTTATTCATAGTTCATCATACAATATTGCTGTTACTGCGTACAACATCCTCCTGGTTCTGCTCACTTCACTTTGCATCAGTTTATGCAAATCTTTCCAGGTTTTTCTTAAATCATCTTGCTTATCATTTCTTATACAACAATAATATTGCATCACAATCATATACCATAACTTGTTCAGTCAGTCCTTAGTTGATGCACATCCTCTCAATTTCTAATTCCTTGCCACCACACAAACAAAAAAGAGTTGTTATAAACATTTTTGTACAATTAGGTGCTTTTCCCTTTTTTTTTTATCTCTTTATTATACAGGCCTAGTAGTGGTATTGCTGGGTCAAAGGGTTTGCACAGTTTAATACCTCTATGGGTATGGTTCCAAATTGTTGTCTGGAAGCTTCAAACTCATTCCCAACTCCACCATCAATGCATTAGTGTCCCAATTTTTCCACATCCCTCTATTATTTGTCGTTTTTCCTTTCTGCCATTTTAGGCCATTCTTATTGGTGTGAGGTAGTATCTTAGAGTTATTTTAATTTGCATTTCTCTAATCAATAGTGATTTAGAGCATTTTCCCCCTGTGACTATTGATAGTTTTGATTTCTTCTGAAAAATGCCAGATCATATCTTTTAACTATTTAGCAATTTGGGAACAGTTCTTATTTTTCCAAATTTGACTAAGTTCACTATATAGTTCAGAAATAGACCTTTATCAGAGAAACCTATTGTAAATTTTTTCTTAGTTTCCTACTTTCATCATAATTTTGGCAGGATTAGGTTTTTTTTTTTTAATTTCATGTAATCAGAATTATCTTCTTTACTTCCTGTGAGCCTCTCTGTCTCTTGTTGGGTAGCAAACTCTTATCCATAAATCTGACAGGTACATTTATTTTCAAGCTTCCTTACTCATGATGTTACATATTATGTCTAAAGCATTTATTCATTTTGTCCTTATTTTGGTATACATTCTTTTTTTTCATTGATTCCCTTGATATTCTTGACTTTTTGTTCTTCCAGATGAATCTTATTAATTTTTCTAACTCTATAAAATAATTTTTTTGTAATTTTATTAGTATGGCACTGAATAAGTAAATTAACTTGAGTAGAATTGTCATTTTATTATACTGGCTAGGCCTTCCCATGAGCAATTAATACTTCCCCAATTGTTTACAGTTTTCTTTATTTTTGTGAAGTGTTTTTAATTTTGTTTATATAGTCCCTGGATTTGTCTTGACAGGTAGATTCCCAAATATTTTATATTGCCTAAAGTTATTTTAAATGGAATTTCTTTATTTCTTCCTGTTGGTTTGGGGTTGGGGTTTTTTTTTTTTTTTTTGGTGCTGTATAGAAATGCTGATGATTTATCTGGGTTTATTTTGTATCCTGCAACTTTGCTAAAGCTATTTTTTTCAACTAGTCTTTTAGTTTATTCTCTAAGAATCTCTAAGTATATCATCATCTGCAAAGAGTGCTAGTTTTGTTTCCTCATTGCCTATTTTTATTCCTTCAATTTCTTTTTCTTGTCTTGTTGCTACAGCTAGCATTTCTAGTACAATACTGAGTAACAGTGATAATTGACATCCTTGTTTCATCCCTGAACTAATTGGGAAGGCTTTAAGTTTATCCCCATTATATATAATGCTTGCTCTTGGTTTTTGATAGATACTACTTGTGATTTTAAGAAAAGCTCCATTTATTTATAAGTTTTCTAGTGCTTTTAATAGGAAAGTATGCTGTATTTTTTCAAAAGCTTTTTCTGCATCTACTGACATAATCATATAATTTCTGTCAGTTTTGTTATTGATATGGTCAATTATGCTAATAGTTTTCCTAATGCTGAGCCAGTCCTGTATTTTGGCATAAATCACACCTAGTCATAGTATATTATATTTGTGATATATTGCTGTAATCTTTCTAGTATTTTATGTTAAATTTTTGGACTGATAATTCATAAAGAAAATGTGTCTATAGTTTTCTTTCTCTGTTTTTGATCTCCCTGATTTATGTATTAAAACTATATCTGTCATAAAAGAAATTTGGTAGACTCCTTTGCCGTTTTTAAAAAATAGCTTATCGGTATTAACTGTTCCTTAAATATTTTATGGATTTCACTTGTACATCCTTCTGGTCCTATGGATTTTTTCTTAGGGAGCTCATTGATGTCTTGTTCAGTTTATTTTTCTAAGACAGGATTATTTAGTATTCTTTTTTCTCTTCTATTAATCTGGGCACCTTGTATTTTTATAAATATTCATCCATTTCACTTAGCTTGTCAGTTTTATTGGCATATAACTGGGCAAAATAACTCCTAATAATTGCTTTAATTTCTTCTTCATTGGTGATACATTCACCATTTTCATTTTTGATACTGGTAATTTGGTTTTCTTTCTTTTTTTCAATGAAAATAAAAAGTTTAAAGAAATGGGCAGTGTCATGGACAAACCCCATTCTGGGTGAACAAGTGTATCAGACAAAATGAAAGAAATTATCATGGCTAAAATTTATGGTAGCCCCCAAAAAATCACTTCACAAGACATCCATGAAGCTGGATGTTCCAAAAACAACCCTCAGTAGTATCTTAAAGGAGCAAAAGTTTTGTCCGTACAAGTTACAAATCTTGCATCACTTAACAGAGAATGACCCTGATAGACAACTTGCGATGTGTGAATGGTTTTCCAATAAATTGGATGAAAACAACTGTTTCCCTGAAGACTCTGTGTTGTTCAGTGGTGAAGCTTTATTTTATGTGAATGGTGAAGTTAACAGATAGAATGTTCGATACTGTTCTCAAAGTGATCCACATTGGGTGGGCCATTCCGAACAGCAAGGAGTGCAAAAAATTATGGTGTGGTGTGGTTTGTGGAAAGCTCATGTGTTGGGGCCATTTTTTTTCAATGAACATGTAACTGGTGAGACTTACCTCATCATGTTGAGGGACTACTTAATGCCCCAACTTGAAAGGCTAGGTGAAGGACTTCCTGAGTGGTTCCAACAAGTTGGCACCCCTGCCCATATCGCCATGGTGGTAAGAGATTGGCTGAACGACAGTTTCCGTAACTGGATTGGAAGATGTGGTCATGTGGAATGGTCTCCTTGTTCACCAGACCTTAATCCCCTTGACTTCTTTTTCTGGGGTATGCTAAAGGAGAAGGTGTACTCGATGACAATCACAGATGCAACACATTTGATTGAACGCATAAAGAGTGAATGTGCTAAAATTGACAGCAATGTGGAGTTATTGCATCGAGTTCATGTGAACTTTGCAAAGCGCATCAACCTTTGCATCACAAATGATGGAAATCATATTGAAGATATTATTTGTTAATATTCCAAGTAATTAAACTGTTGAAAATTTCATTCATTTCATTTCTAAAAAATATGCATTTTTGCCTATGTGTGCAGTACTCACATTGAATGACATACATTCATGGGACATTGTCCAGGGAAAGAAGTTTTTGACCTTAAAGAGAGGTGACATTTTTATCGTTTATTAGAAGCTGAGGTTGGAAAAGGGAAGGCCCTGAATCCTCATACTGTGTTTCCCCAATAATAAAACCTATCCCGAAAATAAGCCCTCCCCTGAAAATAAGCCCTATTGAGATTGCTACTGTAGTGAAGGTGATCCCCTAAGCTACACGCTACATTAAGGTACCCTCTGTATGCACCGTGTCCCCCCCCCGCCCCGTGAAACGCACTGTGCTCTGAGCTGCATCCAATCAGAGCTGCAGCAGTGAGCAGCGTCATCCTGTTCTTCCCCAGTGATTTGCTTGCTGGCACCATTGAGAGCAGTGCCGCGGAGGAGAGCTGAGGCAGGACAACATAAGCCCTCCCCTGAAAATAAGCCCTCTGGTGTTTTTCTTTCCAAAAAAAATTAATAAGACAGTGTCTTATTATCGGGGAAACACGGTAGCAGAGAGAAAGTATATAAATCATCATCTTCTTCTAGTAAGAAATCAATAAGGCTGTTTTTATTAAACCCAGTACTGTTGTTATAGATGAGTACTCCACTTTGACATGTGGGCATGTTACATGTAGGACCAAGTCTTCCTATGTTCCAGAGAATAACAATGAAACGTTTCCCTCAAAAAAATAAGAAATAAAAAGAACTAGAACTTATTACACATAGTTATATGCTAGGAAAACTTAGAACACAAAAGAAATAGAGGAATGCTTTAAAAAATATAAAATATCCACACTATCAGAAGACAAGATAGAGATATTAAATAACCCAATCTCAGAAAAGGAAAAATATCTAATTGTAAAGGAAAAACATCTGTAGGTCTTGATGGATTCATAATGCTTCAAAAAGAGTTAGTATCCATACTTCACAAATTATTCACTGAAACTGAGAAAGAAAACACCCTAGAGTCCATTTGTGAGACAAATATGTTCCTAATATTTAAACTAAGAGAAGATAAAAAACAAGAAAAAAATTTACAGGCCAATGTCATTAATGAATATTGACTCCAAAATTTTAAGCAAAATTCCATTAAATTTTATATTTTACCCAGAGTCAGGAGACCTGGGTTCGGTTCCGGGCTCAGATACTTAACATCCACACAAAATAACTGGCCATATAACCTTAAGCAAGTTACTTAACCCCAATTGCTTAGGGGCGGCCAGGTGGTGCAGTGAGTAAGAGCGTCGGCCCCAATATCAGGAGACCTGGGATCAGTTCCAGCCTCTGATACTTGGCACCCACACAAAAATAATAATAACTGGCCATGTAACCTTGAGCAAGTTACTTAACCCCGATTGCTTTAGAAATATATATATTTTATAGAACTATATCGAAGAAATCATCCATTATGGCCTAGTAGGATTTAAACTATACAATCAAGAATGGTTCACCATTAGGAAAACAATAAACAAAATTAATTGCATTAAACCCCCAAACATCCCAAACCACATGATCATCTGAAAGGATTAAGAAAAAGTTTTTGATAAAATATTACAATCTTATGTTAAACACCCTCCAAAGTATAAGTACAGAACAATTTTATAATGCCATAAAAACATTTCTCTAAAACCCCCAAAAAAGCATCATATGTGATGGGGCTATACTAAAACGTCTGAAAAATATGGGAGTGAATCAAGGATGCCCTTTTCCCTTATTATTATTATTTGAAATTGTTCGGGAAATACTTGCAACAATAATAAGACAGGAGACATAAAGGAATGAAGAGGTAAAGAGGAGATAAAACTATCCCTGTTTGCTAATATTATGATGGTATACTTGGAAAATCCTAGAGAATCAGCAAAAATACTAGACAATAGTTACAGGCTATAAAATAAATCCTCAAAAATCAATGGCATTTTTATATAATAATAACAAAATACAAGAAGCAATAACAGGGAAATTCCAAATAACTGCAAAATGCATAAAATATCTAGAGATCAACTTCTCAAAGCACACAAAAGATCTATATAAATCCAAATACACAGAAATAAAGAATGACTTAAATAGCTGGAGGCATATTCAGTGCTTATGGTTGGACCATGTCAACATAATAAAAAAATGATAATTTTACCAATATTAATTTATATTTTAAATTTATACCAGTAAAATTACAAAGGGGATATTTTCTAGAACTTGATATAATAGCAGAATTTATTTGGGAAAAACTGACAAAAAAATCTATAATATCAAGGGAAATTATAAGAAGTAAAGACTAAAGGGGGATAATAGCACTTCTAGATCTTAAACTATATTATTAATCAGCAGTCATCAAAACTATCTGGTATTGATGAAAAACTAAATAGATCAATGAAATAGACTGGACAAGGGAGAATCAGAAACCATTGAACTCAATAACCTAGTAATTGATAAATTAGAAAAAAAAAATACTTGGAGAAAAAGCCACTTATTTGAGTTTTTTAAAAATGCTTAGACCAGCACCTTACACTATATCCCACAACACATTCTAAATGGATATGCAACCTTAATATTAAAGATTATACTATGAAAAAATATTAGAGAAAATGACCATATACCTCTCACAGCCATGGGTAAGAGATGTATTCTTAATCAAATAAGAGGTAGGGTAGTTATTAAAAAAAAAAAAGCAGATAATTTTAATTACCTGAAACTCCCATACAGACAAAATTCATGGAAAATGGACAAATATGGGAAAAAATCTGTACCAAACTTTTCTGATAAGGGTATGGTATCTGATATATATGTATACTTATATATTTTATATATGTAATTGTATGTGTATATATACATGTATATGTATCTATATATGTGCATATAAATGCCATTTCCCATTAGAGAAGTAATCAAAGGATATGAACAATCTCAAAACTATTGAAAAGTATTCACATGAAAAAATATCGTAAGCACTAATAATAAGAGAAATGCAAATCAAAGCAAACCTGAGGTTGTACTTCATACCTTGCAAACTAGCAGAGATGAGAAAAAAATGGCAATAGATTTGGAGGGTTGTGGAAAGATGTATGCACTAATATATTATTGGTGCATCTGTAAAATGTTACCATTTTTGATGAAATTTGTTCTTATGCAAATAAAGTGACTATACCTATACTCTGAAGCAGAAATACTATCCCTGGATTTATGCCTAAAGGAAGTCATCAATTAGAAGAAAGTCCTCATATACACAAAAATATTTAAAGCAACACTTTTCACAATAATTAAAAATTAGAAACAAAATAGATAACCATCAATTGAGGCATGTCTGAACAAACTGTGGTACATTAATGTAATGGAATATTGCTGTGATGTTAGCAATGATGAATAGAGAAAAATCTATATGAACTGATGCAGAGTGAAATAAGCAAAGCCAAGAAAACAATATATGCTATAGCTCCAACAAAGTAAATGGAAAGAGCAATGATATACCAAAAAAAAAAAAAAAGTGAAACTAAAAATTTTAAGATAAAGCAGGAATCCAATGAAGAAATATGAGAGGACAACCCTAACCCACCTTTTCAGTCAGAAGGGAAGTTCAGTTATTACATAATGCACACTTTTCAGATTTTTCAATATATTGATCAGTCATGCTGATTTTTTTTTCTCTTCAAAGATACTATTTGTCATATGGGATAGCTCATTGGGAGCAGGAGAGGGGAGAATACTTGGAATCATTATGATGATTTAGGAAACAGAAGATGGGGAAAAAAAACTTAAGGATTTCTTTTTTAATTTTTATTTATTTTAATGCTTTATTAACTTCTGATTTACATCATTCATTTCCGCCAGATTTTGAGTTACAAATTTTCTTCCCGTTTTCCCCCTGCCCACCGCCCCCAAAATAGCAGTCCCACAGGATATCCCCTCCTCCAATCTGCTCTCTCCCATACTTTCTCCCATACCCCTTTCGACTTTTCCAGTGGGTCTCTATGCCTCAGTGCCTGTATCTTACTTCCCAATTACATGTAACATGGTATTAATAATAGTGTATATATATAACATTTTTAAAAAAGTAATTGGGGTTAAGTAACTTGCTCAAGGTTACACAGCCAGTTATTTCTGGGTGTGGTGCTAAGTATCAGAGCCTGGATTCGATCCCAGGTCATCCAGACTCTGGGGCTGGTACTCTTACTCACTGAGCCACCTGGCCGCCCCTAGGGTTTCTTTTATTAAAAGTGGAAAAGACAGAAGATCAAAGAAAGGAAACTTGGGCCAACACCCACTTGAATGAGATAGGAAAAGAAAGAGGTATTTAGTAAAGACACTGAGAAAGAATACTTAAAGAGGTTGGGTATGCTCTTGGATGGTACATTGTCAGAGATTTTTAGGATTAAAGGAGTATTCAAGTCAAAGGTAAGGACTTAGAATTAACCAAGATTTGGGTGTGGTGATAATCAATTCATTGTGATCTTTGAGAGCAATTTCTGTACAGTGATAGTGACATAAGCCAGATTTTGTGAGTTTGGGGATTGAGCAGGTTAAATGAATGCATAACATCTGGTAGAGACTTATTTTTTCTTAACTGTACTAACTTTTTATTCTTAAAAAATGTCTTTGATTTATTACAATAATTTCCAAATACATCCCCTTTCCTGCCTCTACTCAATGACCTTTCCATTGTAAGAAAAATTCAAGAAAGGAAAGAAAAAGGTTTTCCAAAACCCACCAACAAATCAAACTAGACTTACGGTATATTCAGTATTCCATACTTATATTCCCTCTCCCCTGTGGTAAATAGGAAGTGAATTTTAAAAATTCTTTTTTGGGTCAAGCTTAGGCCCTATAATTACATCACATCCTTTCCATTTGAATTACTGTAACCATTGTATGTATTGATTTCCTGGTTCTGTTGGCTTCATTCTGAATCAATTTATGTTTTTCTGTACTTTCCTTAATTCTTTCAATAAACTTTTTTTTCAAATGCTTTATTAACTTCTGATTTACATCATTCATTTCTGCCAGATCTTGATTAAAAAATTTTCTCCCTGTTTTCCCCTACCCACTGCCCCAAAATAGCAGTCCCACAGGATATCCCCCCCTCCAATCTGCTCTCTCCCCTATGTTCTCCCATAACCCTTTCGACTTTTCCAGTGGATATCTATGCCCCAGTGCCTGTAAATCTTATTTCCCAATTACATGTAAAACAGTATTAATAATAGTACACACACACACACACACACACACACACACACACACACACACACACATATATATTTGAGTATTTTATTTTAAAACTTTGAATTCCAGATTAATTCCCTTCTTTCCTTGTCACCCACCCTTACTGGGAAGATAAGCAGTTCACTATAGGTTGCACATGTGTGGCTAATGCAAAACAATAACATAGTAGATATATTGTAAAAGACTGACTATATTTCCCTCCCTCCTATCCCAACTCCCACTTGTTCTATTATCTACTTTGATGCTGTCCCTTTACAAAAGTGGGTGCTTCCAACTTCCTTCCCCCCCCAGCCTGCCTTCCCTCTCATCCCCTTCACCCATACTCTCCTGTAGGATGAGATACCCTATTTTGTGTGTATTTCATTCCCTCCTCAAGCCAAATTCAATGGGGAAAAGGTTGACCCCATTCCCTTTTGCCTTCCTATTCTTCCCCTCCATTGTAACCATTTTCCCTTGCCTCTTCTATATGAGATAGTTTACCCCATTCTATCTCTCCCCATTTCCTCTCAATATATTCCTCTCTCATCTCTTAATTTCACCTTTTAAGTATCATCCCCTCCTGTTAAATTGGTCCTGTGCCCTCTATCTATATATACCTGTAAACATATGTACACACATTCACATGTATTCATATGCCCATATAACCTCATATATAGACATATATATATATATATATATATATATATATATTCCCTTCACTTACTGAGAAAAGTTTCATAAGTTACAATTATTGTTTTTCCATGTAGGAATGTTAATAGTTCCACTTTGATAAGTTCCTTATGATTTTTTTTCCCTGTTTACCTTCTCATGCTTCTCTTGCTTCTTGTATCTGAATGTCAAATTTTCTATTCAACTCTGGTTTTTTGAGCAATAATGCTTGAAAGTCCTCTATTCCACTGAATTACCATATTTTCCCCTGAAACATGATACTCAGTTTTGCTGTGTAGGTGACTCGGTTTTAATCCCAGCTCCTTTGACCTCCGGAATATCATATTCCAAGCCCTGCGATCCCTCAGTGTAGAAGATGCCAGATCCTGGGTTATCCTGATTGTGTTTCCACAATATTCAAATTGTTTCTTCCTGGCTGCTTGTAATATTCTCTCCTTAATCTGAGAATTCTGGAACCTGGCTATAATATTCCTAGGAGTTTTCTTTTTGGGATCTTTTTCAGGAGGTGATCGGTGGATTCTTTCAACCTCTATTTTGCCCTCTGGTTCTAAAACATCAGGGCAGTTTTCTTTCAGAACTTCCTGGAGGATGATTTCTAGGTTCTTACTTTGGTCGTGGCTTTCAGGTAGTCCAATAATTTTTGAATTCTCTCTCCTGGATCTATTTTCCAGGTCAGTGGTTTTTCCCAAGAGATTTTTCACATTGCCGTCTATTCTTTCATTTGTTTGGATCTGCTTAACAGCATCTTGATTTCTCCCAAAGTCATTAGCTTCCATTTGCTCCAATCTAATTCTGAAGCAATGATTCTGCTCATTGAGCTTTTGAGATTCTTTTTCCATCTGGCAAATTTGGCTTTTTAAGGCATTCTTCTCCTCATTGCCTTTTTGAGCCTCTTTTGCCATTTGAGTCAGTCTATTTTTTAAGGTGATAATTTTCCTCAGTCAGGCTGTTGACTCTCATTTCATAATTTTCTTGCATTGTTCTCATTTATCTTCCATCAATAATCTTTTTGCAACCATAATCCATGAGACCACCCTTTCAGAAATGGGAACTGCCAATTGCCTCTGTGAGTGCAGCTTGTCCCATCTTCCTCATCAGCCTACTAAAGACCTAGAAAGGAAACTTCTCAACACCGAAGCACTTGGCACTGTCAAATGGTTCAACATCAGAGAGATGGGTATGGTTTTATCAATGGAAATGACATCAAGGAATATGTACCACGATCTACTTTACTCTTACAACCTAAGTATCACTTGATATTTCATTCTGACTTGCACTTCCCATATGTGTTCTCTCTCCCTATTAAATATATAAGATGCCTTGAAAGAAGCAATTTTTTTCAGTTCTATTAATATCCATAATATTTAGTAAAGTGTTTGCACATAATAAGAATATAATAGGGAAGGCATGGCTGGCAGATGGAGAGGGAGGCCTGGAAGGCGCGGCCAGCAAACACAGAGGCAGGCCCGGAAGGCACAGCTGGCAGAGGCAGGCCCAGAAGGGGCCTGATCAACTCAGAGGGCAAGTCATCCCACCAACCACAAGGGCCACTACCAGGCCTATCACCAAAGGGCTGGGACGGGAAAGAGCAAGGTAAGAACCAAATACAGGGGCCCCAGTCCCAGACAGCAAATACTCCTGGGGCTACCACTTCATTGCCCAGAAATTTAAAAAAAAAAAGCCCCTGTCAGGACCTCCAAATTCCAGGATGACAGAGTGAACCTCACCTGCTCCAACCCACCCCCACCCTGAAAACATAGTAACAATTGCCCCAGGGCAAAACCCTCTACAGTAAAGGCTTGGGATACCTAGAGGAAGGGGATGGCTAGGGCTCTTCCTCAAAATGGGTAGAAAGCAAATTACAAAGACAAAGACTTTGGAGTCCTACTATCTTCAGAGGGAGGAACCAAACTCAGAGGGAGATAATTTGGACTCCACACCCACAGCTGAAATATCAACAGGGAATTAATTGGTCCCAAGCACAGAAAGCTCTCCTAGATGAGATCAAAAGGAATTTTGAAAACCAAATGAGAGAAATAGAAGACAAAATGAATAATTCTCTCAAAACCAAAATAGCAGAATTAGAAAAACATTATAATGAAGAAAAAATCTCTCTAAAAAGAAAAGTGTATGATATGGAAAAGGAGCTGCAAAAATTAACCAAGAAAAATGATTTGCTAAAAACTAGAATCAACCAAATTGAAACAAATAACTCTATGAGGAACCAATAATTAGTCAAACAAAACAACAAGAATGAAAAATTAGAAAAAGAGGTAAAATACCTCAATGGAAAAATAACTGACCTGGAAAAAAG
This sequence comes from Petaurus breviceps papuanus, assembly GCF_028583685.1. Lineage (NCBI taxonomy): Eukaryota > Metazoa > Chordata > Mammalia > Diprotodontia > Petauridae > Petaurus > Petaurus breviceps. Next base: position 327,721 of record NW_027187308.1, on the reverse strand, counting down.
ATCCAGGAGAGATAATCTGAGAATCATAGGCCTACCAGAAAATCATGATGAACTAATGAGCCTGGACAACATTCTCCAAGAGCTCATTAACTGCCCTGAGATACTAGAACCTGAGGGTAAAATAGAAATCGAGAGAATCCACAGGAAACCTGCTGAAAGAGATCCCAACCTAAAAAGTCCTCGAAATGTTGTGGCCAAACTCCAGAACTACCAGATAAAAGAGAAAATACTTCAAGCGGCCAGAAAGAAACAATTCAGATATAGAGGGTTCACAGTGAAGATTGCACAGGATTTGGCGGGCCTCTACACTGAAAGATTGGAGGCAGTGTAATACAATTTTCTGGAAGGCAAAAGAGCTCGGGTTACAACCAAGGATCACATATCTAGTGAGACTGAGCATATTCTTCCAGGCAAAGAGATGGTCATTCAGTGATATGACAGAGTTCCAGACCTTCCTGATAAAAAAGCCAGAACTCAATGGAAAATTCAACCTCCAATTACGAGATGCAACAGTGATGTAGAAAGGTAATCAAGGAAAACACACACACACACACACACACACACACGCACACACACACACACACACACACACACACACACACACACACACCCTACTATTTGATAAGAGCAAACTGGTTATAAACAAGCAGAGGGTATGAGTATAAAATTCACAAAATGATGATTTAAAAAAAAACTTATTAAGGGCTACAAAGGGACTGCAATGGAAGAAAGGGAATGAAGTGGAAAAGGAAAATCATGATACACAAAGAGGCATAAAAACAGTATAGTAGGGGTGGCCAGGTAGCACAGCGAGTAAGAGCACCAGCTCCAGTGTTGCGATGACCTGGATCAAATCCAGGCTCAGATACTCAGCACCACACCCAGAAATAACTGGCCATGTAAACTTGAGCAAGTTACTTAACCCCGATTGCTTTTAAAAAAAACCAGTATAGTAGAAGAAAAGAAGGAAGGGAGATGAGAATCATATGAGCTTTTCCCTCATTGGTTCTGGTGCAAGGAGGGAATAACAACCAGTTAAGCTTAGGACTCTATGGAGAAGAAATGCAAAAAGTGTCATTTTAGAGGGAAAGAGGGGAGGGAGAAGAGCTTCACATGAGATTTATTCCTGTCACTATAGGTACAAAGAAGAAATAACATACTTCATTAAGTATAAAAATATCCTATGGGGGAGGGGGTTAGTAGGGAGGGAAGAAGTAAGGGGAAAGGGGAGGAAAAGGGAGGGGGGCTGATAAGGGAATACTCAGGGAGGCGGTGGTCAAAAGGAAAACTATTATGGGGGGGAAGGGAGAAGGGGAAAAAATATGAACATTAACAGGGGTGGGAATAGGATGGAGGGAAAGAAACAGATAACAATCATAACTGTAAATGTGAATGGAATGAACTCTCCCATAAAATGGAGATGGATAGCAGAATGGATTAGAAATCATAATCATACAATATGCTGTTTACAAGAAACATCTGAAACAGAGGGATACACACAAAGTAAAGGTAAAAGGTTATAGTAAAATATATCATGCCTCAGCTAAAGTAAAATAAGCAGGGGTAGCAATCCTTATCTCAGATAAAGCAAAAGCAAAAATTGACCTAATTAAAAGAGATAAGGAAGGAAACTGTATCCTGTTAAAAGGCACCACCGAGAATGAAGCAATATCATTGCTTAACATATATGCACCAAGTGGTATAGCATCCAGATTCCTAGAGGAGAAGGTAAAGGAATTAGAGGAAGAAATAGATAGCAAAACTATACTATTAGGAGACCTTAATCTCCCCTTCTCTGAACTTGATAAATCTAACCTCAAAATAAACAAGAAAGAAGTTAAGGAGGCGAACAGGATTTTAGAGAGGATAGGTATGATAGATCTCTGGAGAAAACTGAATGGGGACAAAAAGGAATATACTTTCTTCTCAGCAGTTCATGGCATATACTAAAAAACTGACCATGTTCTAGGGCATAAAAACCTCACAATTCTATGCAGTAAGGCAGAAATATTAAATGCATCCTTCTCAGATCATGATGCAATAAAAATTATATGCAATAAAGGCCCATGGAAAGACAGACTAAAAACTAATTGGAAATTAAACAATTTAATCCTAAAGAATGAGTGGGTCAAACAAGAAATTATAGAAACCATCAGTAATTTGATTCAAGAGAATGGTAATAATGAGACAACATACGAAATCTGTGGGATGCATTAAAGGCAATTCTTAGGGGAAGTTTTATATCCCTGAGTGCATAAATGATTAAATTAGAGAAAAGGGAGGTCAATGAATTGGGCATGCAATTGAAACACCTAGAAAAAGAACAAATTCAAAATCCCCAATTAAATACTAAATTAGAAATATTGAAAACCAAAGGAGAGATTAATAAAATTGAAATTAAGAAAACTATTGAATTAACAAATAAAACTAAGAGCTGGTTTTATGAAAATACTGTCAAAATTGATAGATCCTTAGTCAATATGATAAAAAAGAAAGAATAAAACCAAATTATGAGTATCAAAAATGAAAAGGGTAAATCTACCTCCAATGAAGAGGAAATCAAAACAATAATTAGGAATTATTTTTCCCAATTGTATGCACATCAATTTGACAATCTTAGGGAAATGGATGAATATTTACAAAAATACAAGTTGCCCAGATTAACTGAAGAAGAAGTAAATTACTTAAATAACCCCATTTCAGGAAAAGAAATTGAACAAGCCATCAGTCAACTCCCTAGCAAAAAATCTCCAGGGCCAGATGGATTTACTAGTGAATTCTATCAAACATTAAAAAAAACAATTGATATCCAATACTCTACAAAATATTTGGGAAAATTAGTGAAGAAGGAGTCCTATCAAATTTTTTTTATGACACAAATATGGTACTGATACCTAAATCAGGAAGAGATAAAACAAAGAAGGAAAATTATAGACCAATCTCCCTCACGAATATAGATGCAAAAAAATTAAATAAAATACTAGCAAAAAGACTACAGGGACTTATCTCAAGAACAATACACTTTGGTCGGGTAGGATTTATTCCAGGATTGCAAGGATGGTTTAATATTAGGAAAACCATCAGTATAATTGATCATATCAACAATAAAACTAGCAGAAACCACATGATCATCTCAATAGATGCAGAAAAGGCTTCTGACAAAATACAACATCCATTCCTATTAAAAACATTATGAAGTATAGGAATAAATGCAGACTTCCTTAAAACAATAGGTAGCATCTATTTAAAGCCATCAGCAAATATTATATGTAATGGGGACAAGCTAGAAGCATTTCCCGTAAGATCAGGGGTGAAACAAGGGTGTCCACTATCACCCCTCTTTTTCAATCTGGTACTAGAAATGTTAGCAGTAGCAATTAGAGAAGAAAAAATCAAAGGAATCAAATTAGGCAAAGAAGAGACCAAGCTATCACTCTTTGCAGATGATATGATGATATGCTTAGAGAATCAAGTAAAAAACTACTTGAGACAAAAAATTTGGCAAAGTTGCAGGATATAAAATAAACCCACATAAATCCTCGGCATTACTATATATTTCCAATGAAATTCAACATCAAGAGATAGAAAGAGAAATCCCATTTAAAGTTACTGTAGACATTATAAAATATTTGGGAATCTACCTGCCAAAACCCTAGGACCTATATGGCCGCAACTACAAAACACTTTTCACACAAATAAAGTCAGATCTTACTAATTAGAAAAATATCAATTGCTCATGGCTGGGTCGAGCTAATATAATAAAAATGACAATTTTACCTAAATTAAATTATATTTAGTGCCATACCAATTAATTTACCAAAAAACTACTTTATAGAGCTAGAAAAAATAGTAACAAAATTCATTTGGAAGAATAAACGGTCCAGCATATCAAGGGAATTAATGAAAAGAAATGCTAGGGAAGGTGGACTAGCTATACCAGATTTAAATCTGTATTATAAAGCAGCAGTCATAAAAACTACTTGGTACTGGCTGAGGAATAGTGTAGTGGATCAATGGAATAGATTAGGCACACGAGATTCAGAAGTCAACGACTATAGTAAACTATTGTTGATAAACCCCAAGACCCTGGTTTTGGGGATAAGAACTCACTATTTCACAAAAACTGATGGGAAAACTGGAATATAGTATGGCAGAACCTGGGCATAGACCATCATCTAACACCATATACCAAAATCAAGTCTAAATGGGTGCATGGTCTAGATATAAAGGTTGATACTGTAAGTAGTCTCGTAAAACAAGGAATAGTACCTGTCATATTTGTGGAGAGGGGAAGACTTTATGACTAAACAAGAATTAGAGAATATTATAAAATGTAAAATGGATAATTTTGACTACATAAAATTGAAAAGCTTCTGTACAAACAAAGCCAATGTAACCAAGATTAAGAGGGAGGTGGGAAATTGGGAAAGAATCTTTACAACCTCTGTCTCTGACAAAGGACTCATTTCTAAAATATACAGAGAATTGAGTCAAATTTATAAGAATACAAGTCATTCACCAATTGATAAATGGTCAAAGGATATGAACAGGCAATTTTCAGAGAAATAAATTAAAGATATCTATAAGCACATGAAGAAATGCTCTAAATCACTATTAATTAGAGAAATGCAAATCAAAACAACTCTGAGGTACCACATCTTACCTGTCAGATTGGCTAAGATGACAAAACAGGAAAATGACAAATGCTGGAGAGGATATGGGCAAATTGGAACACTAATGAATTGCTGGTGGAGTTGTGAACTGATTCAGCCTTTCTGGAGAGCAATCTGGAATTATGCCCAAAGGGATATAAATAATTTCATATCCTTTTACCCAGCAATACCACTTCTAGGGATGTATACCAAAGAGATCATAGAAGTGGGGAAAAAGACCCATATGTACAAAAATATTTAAAGCAGTTCTTTTTATGGTAGCAAAGAATTGGAAATTAAGGGTGTGCCCATCAATTGGGGAATGGCTGAACAAGTTGTTGTATGTGTACATTATGGAATACTATTGTGCTATAAGAAATGAGGAGCAGATGGACTTCATATTTACCTGGAGAGGCTTATATGAACTGATGCTGAGTGAGAAGAGTAGAACGAGGAAAAATTTGTACACAATTACAGACACAACGTATGTGTGATGACCAACTTTGATAGACTGGACTCTTCTCAGCAATGCAGTGATATAAGTCAACCCCAAAAGACTTATGATGGACAGAAATGTGTGCATCCAGAGAAAGAACTAGAAAGAACTGAGTCTATTTCCAGATGGAAGCAAAATACCTGATCTTTTTCCTTTTCTTGCTTGGTTTTATGTCCTCTTTACCATTTTTCATTCCATCTGATACAATCTGTCTTTATAACCTGACTAATGTATAATGTGAAACTATTTACAGATCCTATACTTGACTATATGCCGCCATGTGGGGGAGGGAAGGTAAGGGGACAAAATGTGAAACTCAAGAAATTGTGGAATCGAATCATGTAAACTAAAAGTAAACAAACAAATTAATTTAAAAAAAAGAATCAACTAAATCTCCAAAAAAAAAAAATACAATACATGCGTTTTCACTCATTCCTTCATTCATTGGTGACAGAAGGTACTTATCCTAGAAATGAAGTCTAATCCAACAAATGAGGTGACAATATGAGTAAACAGAACCAAAATATGAAACATAATGAAGAAATACTATGGGTTAGAGAAATCCAAGAGGCAAACTGAGAGCAAAAGCAAAATCTTTCCCATAAATGTAAGAAGAAACATGGAGAAAAAAAAAAACTTAGCTTTAAGGATTTCAAGAGTAGACAGAAGAAAGAAGCAAGCAAAAGATTTTTTTAAGGAAATTTTAAATGAAATTATAGTTGGGGGGGGGTAAATTTAAAGGAAAATAAGAACACAGAAGGTAGAAAATCTTTCCCAAGTAGTTGAATTTATAAAAATAGATTGGAATAAGTAGAATTCAATGACTAGAGAAGACAACAAGAAATATTCGAACAAAGTTAAAAAGATGGAATATATAGAAGACAGTCTAAGTTATTTACTATTTTTAAATAACAGACATGGTTAACAGATTAGAAGAGACAATTTAAGAATCATTGACTTTCTGACACACATAACCAAAAGAAAAAAATAAAAGAACTGGACAATGCATTTCAAAAATATCATAAAATTTTCAAGTTATATTAGATCCAAGGTGTAAAATAGAAAGAAAAAAAATCTGATAAAAAAGAGAAGAAAGCCAAATTTCTAATGTCAAAAATTAAAAAGAGACCTTATAAATAAAGGAAGAGGGAATGAAAAAAAATAGAAACCTTTTGTTCAGTTAACAAGATTGATAAATAAAAGATATGAATATTTATAAAAATATAAAATATAAGCTAACAGAAGAAAATAATTTAGATAACCAAATTGTAGAAAAAGAAGCTAAACAAGCCATAAAGGAAGCCTCAATGAAAATCAAACAAAGAACCAGATGGATTAACAAGTTAGTTCAATCCAACATTTAAAAACTAGCTTTATTCTAATTATACATAAATTATTTGCAAAAAATAGGAAGAGATTGAATTCTCCCAAACTCCCAGCAAAGTTGTGTAGTGGCAAGCACCCCAGCATCCCCAGGATGGCTGCCAACACAGGTTCTTAGATACGCTTTGCTAAAGGAAAGCAACTCAAAATGGGTTAACAAGCTTACTTTAATCAATCAAACATACATCATTTACCTAGTTCAGGGGGAAAAGGTCAGCACCCTGAACTTCAGAGTATACAGAGGTTACAAGCATAATTTACAAGAACATTTCAACAGACAGGTCTCCAAACTGTCCAACTATTACATCCATACCATATCACAATTTCCAGAAAGGGAAGCATCAAAATCTGGGTTTTTAAAGCCAGGGGGTTCTCAACAATGGCTTCCCAGAGTCTCATCTGATCAAATCACACAACACTTCTCAAAGTTAGCCCCAAAACAAAGCCTTACATCAGGGTTTATATAGCCTTCTCCTGGGTCAGAGAAATGTAACAACCTTCTTGACCCACTGCCCAATCAAAAAGTATCTCCTGAAAAACCAGCCTCCCACCACAAGCTCTAGGTGCACTTAAGCTAGGGGCAGGGAAGATCTTAAAAATTTACATGCCTATAACAAGTTGTTACAACAACATGTTAAAAAGGTAATACACTAATAAACATCTTGGATTAATAACAGCATTACAGTGCCAGATCTAAATAGATACTATATATATATGTATATATATATATATATATATATATATATATATATAATTTAGTCCTACTTTTTTCTTTTAAATGGAAATTTTAATCAGTAGAACAGATTAGGTATACAACATAAAACAAACAAATAGAATAGAATAGGGTTTGAAAAATCTGGGACTCTAATTTGTAGGGTAAGGATTTTCTATATGACAAAAAACCACTGGTAAAAGAGAAAGCCATCTAGTAGAAATTAGGGATAGATAATACCAAATATTCACATCATATTCCACAATCAGACCCAAATTATGCCCAGCCAAGCTTTAGCTGTGGATCACTGACACATCTATAGCCTTTGTTCCTAACAAATATGCTGAAGAAAGTGGAGAAAATTGATATGTGGTCTACATATAAAAGATTACATTTTAAACAAATTAGAAGATTGGGGAAAGATACCTTTTACAATATGCATAGTAAAAGAATTCTGGACCAACCAAGGAATAGAAGGAATGTTAAAAGATAAAATGGACAATTTTGATTACACAAATCAAAACAACTCTGAGGTACATTACACCTATCAGATTGACTAACATGGCAAAACAGAAAAAGTATAAATGTTGAAGAGGATGTGGGAATATTAGAACATTAATGCATATCGGTGGAGCTGTGAGCTGATCCAGCCATTCTGGAGAGCAATTTGGAACTACGCCCAAAGGGCTATAAAAATGTGCACACCCTTTGACCCAGCAATTCCACTTCTAGGGCTGTAGAAATCATAAAAATGCAAAAAGGACCCACATGTACAAAAATATTTATAGCAGCTCTTTTTGTGGTGGCCAAAAACTGGAAATTGAGGGGATGCCCATCAATTGAGGAATGACTAAATAAGTTGTGGTATATGAATGTAATGGAATTCAATTTTGCTATAAAAATTGATGAACAGGCAGACTTCAGAGAAACCTGGAAAGACTTATATGAATTGATGCTGAGTGAGGGGAGCAGAACCAGGAGAACATTGTACATGGTAACACAGTACACAAGGACTGATTTTGATAGACTTAGCTCCCTTCTCAGCAATGCAAGGAACTAAAACAATTCCAAAGAACACATGATGGAAAATGCCATCCACATCCAGAGAAAGAACTATGGAGTAGGAATGAAGAAAAAAGTAGACTATTTCCTTTTTTGTTTTATTTTGTGTTTTTTTCTTTCTTATGGTTTTTCCCATTCCTTATAATTCCTCTATGCCACATGACTAATGTGAAAATGTGTTTAATAGGAATGTATGTGTGGAGCATATGAGACTGCAAGTCATTTTGGAGAAGGAGGGAGGAAGAAGGGGGAGAAAGTTTAAAACTGATAGAAGTTATTGTTGAAAACTAAAAATAAGTAATTTAATAAAAAATAAAGATCTTGTTTCTAAGGCAAAAAAAAAAACTGGAAACACTGAACTGGGGAAAACATTGTCCATCAAAATTTTGTGATAAACATTCAATTCCCAAACTACACAGGCAATAGATAGATAGATAGATAGATAGATAGATAGATAGATAGATAGATAGATAGATAGATAGATATAGATATAGATATAGAACAATTCCTCAATGGGCAAATAGTTAAGAAGATGAACATCAAATTCTTAAAAGAAAGAAAAGATACAAATAGCCATATGAAAAATGCTCCAAATCATTAATAAGATAAATTAAACAACTCCTCATATTGGCAAAGAAAATGGCAGTTTTCAAAGGTTCTATGGGAGGACAGAAATATTAATACTCTGTTGGTGGAGCTATGAAGTGGTCCAACCATTCTAGATAAAACAATTTGGAACTATATTCACAAAGTAATTAAATGTCACATACCCTTGACCAAAAAGTTGTACTACTACCAAGCTTATACCCCAAAAAGATTTTGAAAAGGAAAGGACACACATGCACAAAAATATTTGTATCTGCTCATTTTTTTGTTACAGCAAAAGAACCAGAAACAAAGTGGGTACCCATCATTTAAGGGATGGTTAAACAAATTGTGGTATAATGGAATATTATTGCACCATAAGAAATGACAAGATGAATTAAGAAAAACTTGGAAGGACTTGCATAAATTGACCCAAATTGAATGGGAAAGTAGAATAATTTATACAATGACTACAATACTGTAAGGGAAAACAACTATAAAAGATTTAAGTTCTATTACCAATGAAATGACCAATCATGACTCCAAAAGACTGATGATGAATCTTGCTTCCCTCCTATTGGCAGGATGGTGATGACATACATCTTCACACACAGCCAATATGTGGATTTTCTGTGTGTGACTATACAGAGGGCTTTTTTTTTTTATTTGAAGAAGAGTAGTGAGTGGTTCTTATTTTTTTTTTATTTTTTTGTCTTTATTAATTTGTTTGTTTACTTTTAGTTTACAGGATTCAATTCCGCAATTCCTTGAGTTTTAACTTTTCTCCCCCTCTCTTACTTACCCCCCGCCCATGGCAGCATACAATCAAATATAGGATCTGCAAATAGTTTCACATTAGACATTAGTCAAGTTATAAAGAAGAATTGTATAGGATGGAATAAATAATGGGAAAGAGGAAACAAAACCAAACAAGAAAAAGACAGAGAGCAGGTAGTTTTCTTCAACCTGCATTCAAACTATGTTCTTTCTAGTTCTTTCTCTGAATGTAGACATTTCTCTCCATCATGAGTCTTTTGGAGTTGACTTACAATCCTGCATTGCTGAGAAGAGTCCAGTTTATCAAAGTTGGTCATCACACATATGTTGTGTCTGTAATTATGTACAAATTTCTCCTGGTTCTGCTCTTCTCACTCAGCATCAGTTCATATAAGACTCTCCAGGTAAATATGAAGTCCATCTGCTCTTCGTTTCTTGTAGTGAGTGGTTCTAGAAAAGAGAAGAAAGAAATCAGTGTGTCAATGAATCATTTTAAAAAGCAGAAGGAAGTTCAGAAGGAAAAAAAAAACAGATAAATAGGGCCCTGTTGGAATTATCATGTGGAAATAACCCCTCAACCCCCTAAACTATAGGTAGTGGAGAGTAATAGTTTCATATTCAGTCCTCTTTCTCCTGTTCTTCCACCTACAAGGAAAGTTAATTCCTGCTGATGTTTTTCTAATTCATAATAATAAATAGGAGTTTTCCATACTTCATTTTCAAAGAGAACCAGTGACATCATGGGTGATGTCTTGACTTCTTCATGAGTTGAAGTGAGACAGAGTTGTGCAAAACTGTCAGCCTCACTCTCTCTTCCAGAATGATCAAAGTCCAGTGGCAGGACAAAAGTCAAGATAACTGGCAATGGCCTGGGATTCAGTGGATGACCTTGGCATCTTTGATGCCTGACCAAGTTCTAAGAGCTTCATGGATCCTGCTTAAGTCACCCTCATGGCTATTAGAACAAATTGTTCTCATCCACCCTTTCTAAGGGGAAAGTCTTCACATGCTTGGAGTAGACATCCCCCTAACTCACTGAGAGGTTTGAGAACCATCGGTTATTCTCAATCTAGTTCATCCCATCTGTGGAAAGTTTACTAGGATGTGGCTATTAGCTTCTTAGAGTCATAGGTGAGAGTTGGATTAAGATGGATATTAAAGGTAGATAAGCAGTCCTGAAAAGGGCTTGGCAAGCCTGAGAAGCCCAAACAAATGAAGCAGCAGCTTAGTAGAGTGGAAAGACTAGCTAAAATCAAAAGACCTGGCTTCAAATCCTGCCCCTGATACTTTCTAACTATGTGACCTTAGATAACTCATTTGACTTTCCTGGACCTCAGTTACCTAATTATGTAAAATGGGAATGTTGCATTAGATTGCTTCTTAAGTCCCTTTAAGCTATGATTCTAAGACACTACTGACTGACCATAGATGTTTTCTATCCGTATTCTTTCCTGGTCTCCAGTAACACTTACTGCGAGATAACTGAAGGGAATCTGGGATTTGTACCCTATAATAAATTATCAGAAAGACAGAGAGGTCCTTATTTTGTTCACTGCCTTCTCAAAGGCTGGGTGTATATGTTAGCTTTACTTGAACTGATGTCTGTGCACAAGGGAACTATCAGCATATTCATGAATTAGTCTTTTGTTTGTAGCTGTAATATAAAGGATAATCACGTGTTTATTTTGGTAAGGTATTTTTGTCTCAAAGCACTTAGCTGCCTCCTTATGAAACTCTTGAATGATAGCAAATCCCTGCCTGGGAATAAATCTGGGCAATTCACATCTATTTGTGAAATTCAAATATTGTCCTGCTTATTTAAAAAGATCCAGAAGTTATTTCTGAGGTATGATCAACTTCCTCCTACTGAAGTAGCCTGTGAATTCTCTAGGCTTTATTTCTGGAGTCTCCTTGAATTTCTACAGTCAGAAACATATTATCAACCTTCTAATAGTAAACATCTCTCAACTGAGAAAGAATAGTCCTCAGATGACCGCCACACCTACCCAAACTCAAGGGAGATTTTGTCAGTAAGAGAGATCTTGGTTCACAAAAAATGACTTATGTATACAGAAGTATAAAAGGTAACTTGCTTAATGAATGTGGCAACAATTCTTTTCTCTTGAAAAGCATTAGCTGTGATGGATAAGGGCTAATGTTTACAGCAAGGATGAACCCATTTATTTCCTTCTCAAGATTGCTAAGAGCCATCTCCGTTTTACTAGTCACCCTTATGCCAGTTCAGACCTTCATTATCACACAACTAGACTGCTCCAGTAGCTTTCTAAATGTAGTCGCTTTCCTTTCTAAGGTAATCTAATACATATCTTTGATTCCATCTCTCCTGTACTCCAAAGCTTTCAATGGATCCCATTGTCTACTGAATGAAGTTCAAACTTCTTAATTTAGGATTCAAAGTTGGCTCTAACAATCTCGCTCTCACTTACCTTTTCAGGTATATTTCACACAACTCCCTTTCATACATAGTTCAGGTTCTGGAGTTACTATTTAATCCACAGGCCCTAGCAAAATTTAGGTCATAAGCCCTTCCTTGTGTGCTTCTTTCCAACTGCCTAATGATTAAGAATAATAATAATTAGTCAGCTAAATATAATTAGGTCTTAGGAAGTAGTATTTACTAAAGTGGTAGAGTAAGAAGGCATCCCCCCAAAGTCTGTAACATTCTCACCAGTACACACAGAATCTAGGTGGGGAAAATGAGCTTAAGTGCAAAATAAACACATGTGACAAGGGGTAACTCTCAGCAGTTAGTTGCTGGAAATCCTTTTTGCCACTTCACAGGGAGCTCATGAAATTCCTTAAGTATGGTATAGCTTTTGAATGGGATCCTTGAACAGTTCTAAAGCTGACTTGCCTTAATGGACCTAACTTGTCCTTGGCTCCTGATACAGACACTTCTCTTCGGGGACATTTGCTAGGATGCTGATGAGAAGTCCAAACAACGCTCCTGAAGTTCTCCACAAGGTCTTGGGCTGGTCAGGTGTGGGTGGGAGGCACGGAGGCTTTCCTCCTCCTCACCTCTCCCCAAGCAATTCCTTCTCTGGAGCTTAGCTGAAACTCCTTTCTCCTGATTCACACCTGGAATAATAATGCTGAACTATGGACTGACAACTATTTTACAGAAAGCCCACAGTATGGGACAGAGGATACATTCATTTAATGCCTTTGAATGATTCAATAGAGATATACTCACATAATAAACATGTCATTACTACAACGTCTCATTAATTACGTTAAGTGGAGTGGCATAAATTATTGGTTAACTAATTTGGCACCCACCCTTTTCCAAGACCTTAATACTCACTGTCTCCTAAGTACATGCCTATTGCTTTCACACCTTTGCCCAGACCCTCTCCTGGGTCTGGAATAACCATCTATGTATTATATGTTTGTTTGGTGGGGGTGAGGGAGGACGGTTGGAGCATACCATTGGTCTGCTTGTAGGGAAGTCTCACTGAGGAGACTCCCTACACCAACACAGGTCTATAACCACTCTTCAATGCAGAATCTTTGAAAGTTCCTTGGAGGCACTGCACCTGATAATATTTCACATATCCTTCAAACCACAGGTCAGTCCCTTCTCGCATGACGTTTTCCCCAATCCCTTCCCTTCCTCTATATCTGATCATTTGTTCCTTCATTCTCTCATCATTCATTCTTTTATTCTATGTACTTATATTATCATTTGGGAGCAGATCTTATGTCCCTGACTAGACTACAAGCCAAGCTAGAACTCCTAACTCCAATTGTGGTTGTTGTTCAGTCGTTTCTGTTGTGTCTGACCCTTCATGACCCCATTTGGGGTTTTCTTGGCAAAGATACTGGAGTGATTTGTCATTTCATTCTCCAGCTCATTTTACAGAGGAGGAAACTGAGGCAAACAGGGTGAAGTGATTTACTCAGGGTCACACTGACAGTGTCTAAAGCCATATTTGAACTCAGGAAGATCCACTGTGCCACCTAGCTGCCCTTATCTAACTCTAGCACTAATGTTCTTATGGCCACAACATGCTTCCTGAATTAAGGTACTATTTAAATTTTTATTGTCAATGTTTATGTACTTGTTTAAAGGTCTCCAATCTGGTCCTTAGTAAACTGAAAATGTTCCACATAGGATCCTAAGTCTACAGCAGGGGTGAAGAACCTGCATCCTTGAGGCCACATGTGGCCCTCTGGGTCCTTAAGTGCAACCCTCTGACTGAATCCAAACTTCATCAAACAAATCCTCTTAATAAAAGGATTTGTTATTTAAAACTAGGACTAAGTCAAAAGGCCTCACTTGAGGACCTAGAGGGCCATGTGAGGCCTTGAGGATACAGTCTCCCCACCCCTGGTTTAGAATTAGAAGTGTCCTCAGAGGCCCTGTAGTTTAACTCCTCCATATTATAAATAAGGACATTGAGTCTCAGGGGTTCATTATTGGAAAATATCATAAAGTGACTTTCTCAAGGTCATACCTGTAAATGCCCAAGACTGGATTTGAGCCTAAGTCCTTTTGACCCCAAAGTCAGAGCTCTTTCTACTATAATAAACTCCACCCCACCCCATACCCTTACTTTTCTTGAATTTCACTGGCATGGGACAGTTATGTAAGAGTATGCCATCAATAACAGAATGCCAAAGTCAGGGAATCTTTCCACATATTGACAGCTGATGAAAGCATAAAGTGTCTTTTGATTCAACAAGTAATTATGCTTTACCACACAAATAAAGACATAACTCTAAATCCTGAAATTTTAAACTGTCTATTCTTTAACCTCAACTTTGTCACAGTAGAGAAGAGTGGTAAGATATGTCTATTTCAGTTTATTCTTTGAAGTCAAAACTAAAACTTCCTTTCAGAAGGAATGATCATAATTCAATTGAGACAGAAGGGTATCAGAGCTAAATAATATACAAATATCTCAGTGGGACCCTACTTGCTTTACATTCTAAAAAGGGTTTTGAAATTCTTATTTGTGTATCATCACAGCCAAATGTTCGAATAAATAATCTGAGGTAGAACATTCTCAAAATCACAAGTTTCTTAGGAGAAAGATTCCAGATTAATAGAAAACGTCATTGTTAATAATTAGAGATGTCTGTAACAAATTCCCCTCCAAAGTGATTGGTGAAGAATCCATATGGCTTGGCCCCTGGCAATGCTTTGGTTTCTTCATGGTTCCAGTTATCCCAGGAAGGCTGCAACCCACTGAAGGAAGCAGAATAGAGGTCCTGGGCCTAACAGGATGCTTCCCCTAGGAGCAGCGTGTGAGTCAGCAATTACAAGTTTGAATTTCACAAGTAATTGGGAGACCAGGGAGACTCATACCAAGTTCACTTGCCCTGTTATCTGGGAGAGGAAAGAACCTGTTATTTAGAGCTATTAGGTCACTGGGATAAAGAGTGTTAACTGTCCTGCAGTGTGGCTATATCCAGTCCATGTATAGATAGTCTTCAGGACTGCCTCCTCACCTTCATAGTACAACATTGAGTTGTTTTATTTTTTTTTTCCTGCTTGGACCATAACTATAAATTTCTAGTTGAAACAAAAATAAAGCTGAACAGAGTTGGGAGGAATGAATACACCAAATGAAAGTTCAGCCAGGCCTTTATCAAAACTGTTGTCCTAGATCTCTGTCCTCTCAGAGGATAGACTGCACAGCTCCTGTCAGTCTCTGGGCTTACAAAGGGCATTTTCTATGCTCTTTTGTGCCTTGAATACATCCTCACTGTTCTCAGCACAGCCCTGTGGTTATTCAGCAGCTTAGTGATTTACAAGGCCCCCTGGGTCCCTGTGGTTTGGTTAATTCCCAATTCCCTTACTCTGGGAGTATTTCGTGTTCTAGTAGTTACAATTCTTTGCCAACTAAAATTAATCTTCTCTTCAGTAGAGGGCATTGTGGGGTGACACACTTCTAGTTAGTCTCAACTTCTCTGGTTCTCTCTTCTTCCAGTTTCTTAGCAGCTGGAAGTGATCAGAAGGAACTTTATCTAGGCAGGGAACCTTTCTTCCACTTCCTTTAGAACTCCTCACCATGCCTAATAGAGTGTTCCCAGCAAAGGTTCTTGGCAGACTTTTTTGATAGTTTACCAGGTTGAAGAATATGAATTTCTCACCCCTCCAGTCACCATGTTTGTGGTTCTCTCATTGCAGAACCTGATAACTTTCTACAGCTCCAGGCTCACCAGTCATACTCCAGAGAGGAAATATGGGAGTCTTCATGAACTTTTCTCCTAGTAAACACTCAAAGTTCCACTCCACACTGGCTCCATGTAGAAGAATAAACAGTGGTCTGTCTGTATGGTGACATTTAAGGAGCACACTTGGAAAGCCTTAACATACCTCTTTCATACTATCTTTCTCTTTTCTTTGATCTTTTTTTGGGGCATGGGCATAGGACTAATATTACTAGTTCAAAGGAAATTTATTCATAGTTAAATAACTTTGGGACATAGTTCCAAATTGCTATACAAAACTTTTTTTTTTTGCTTTTTGGAAGGGGAGAAAGGGCAGTTGGGGTTAAGTGACTTGCCCAAGGTCACATGGCTAGTAAAGTATGTCAAGTGTCTAAGGCCAGATTTGAACTCAGGTCCTCCTGACACCAGGACTGGTGCTCTATTCACTGTACTACCCCTAGTCGCCCCTAAAACTCTTCATCTAGCTCAGTTAACATGCCAGAAATTCTACCAACTAGAAGCAAAAATAACTTCACATCCATGGAATACTTTAAGTACTTCACAGATAACAATCCAAGAAGGCAAATCATATAAGTGTTATCATCCCCTTTTTATAGATGAGGAAACAGGGATTCTAAGAGGTTGACATTCATAGTCACACAGCTAGAGTCAGATCTGGACTTTGAATCTAGGTTTACCTGCTCCAAGTCTTGGCTTCCCTCCCCTATGATAAATTCATTTGTTTGAGTTAGTGGGCTATGAATGGGGAAGATCTAGTTCATGGCACACTCTTTCAAGCTTTGCCAAAGTAAGAAGGTTTATCAGCTTCTTTCTTGACTTTTAAACTCATAGGTTTGGATGAGGGGACTGTAAGTCTTCATCTAGCACCAAATCTAAGATGGCTGAACAATCTGTGGTATGTAAATGTAATAGAATACCATTGTGCTGTTAAAAAAAAAAGAAATAGATGGTTTCAAAGACACATGGAACAACTTATATGAACTAGTGTCAAGTGAGGTAAGGAAAACCAAGAAAACAATTTATATTGTGATTAATATTATTAAAAATAGCAATTTTGAAGACTTGTAAAAAAACAACTGATGGAGAATAAATTGGGCAGAACCAGGAGAACAATTTATACAATGACAACAACACTATAAAAATAAATAACTTTAAAATTTGTAAAGACTCTGATCAACACAAAGACCATGCATGACTCCAGAAGACTGATGAAGCATATTGCCCACTTCCTGACAGAAAAGTGACATATTAAGAGTGAAGAATGAGACATTTTTTTTTTGGACATGGCTAATGAGGAAATTTGTTTTGCTTGACATGTATATTTGTTACAAGGAAGTTGTTTTTCTTTTTAATTTTTATTTTCTGAATGAAATTAGTGGGGATGGAGGCAAGTGAGAAAAATATTTATGTTAATTAAAATTAAAATTTAATAATAATTTCAAAAATAAAAATGTATGAATTTTCAATAATTTGTCCATTTTTTTTTATCCTGGAAACTTGGAATTACTTGTCTGTCACCTTGCTGGATTGTATTCCTAGGTATAAATTATTTGTGACCCTGGCCTCATTGTTACTTCCCATGACAAAACCTTAACTCACAATTATTCCCCCTGAAGTCACTTGGCTTTATTTAAGCCACTTAGCATTAGATTGAACCCTCCCTCCCTCCACCAGCTGTTTGCCAGTTTGGAATTTCACCACAGGTAGTGCACTAAGCCTATACATAATTTGTCACTTGTGCCCCAACTCTTATCATCTGCCTTTTGCATAGAGAAGGAAGCTTTCCTGAAGGGGAAGAGCCGCTCCCCATCTCCCCATGGACTCATCTACAAAATCGATTTTTACTTACATTCTCAGTTTGCCCTCCAAACACAGATGCTGTGCTTAAGAGACTAATTGATCATTTCATCTCAATTATACCAAAATGATATTGAAAAGCGGAAGAGGCCTTAAGCTGGTAGGGCTCAATAGTTGGCAGGATGAGAGCTGCTTATCAATTACAATTAGAAACCAAAACTCACCATTGCTTCAGACTGTCAGAGTAATAAAGAGAAATGTTCCCCCCAAATGGCACTGTATTGACCAGGATATTGATTCTGATGAAATTATGTTGAATACAGAGTTTACAGTATTAGCATCTCCAATGCCAACAGAAGCCCTTCTGCTCTAATAGTTCATAATTTATATGTAATTTCCTTTACCACAAGCCATGAGTTCACTATGGCACTCTGAATAGGCTGCAGACCCTATTGTCTCTCTCACCACATGCTTTACATGAATTCCTTTATTGCTGTTATCATTTAGGTAATTTCATTTCTGTTCCTGTGTTGTTCTTTTTCATTTCACAAATGAAATGGCATTTGGGTCATTAACAAGAGGGAGAGTCAGTCAACCAAACTGCTCCAAAAGAAAAGGGAAACGAGACTCTCTTGATGGAATCACAACCTCCTCACTATCTTCCTCTAATGGAGGGAGTAGCAGCTTGAGAGATAAGGACAGTGGGAAAGAAGATTTGCTCATTTCTCAGCAGAGTGAGAAATTATTCATCATTTGTTTAAAAAGAGAATTGCGAAGATACTAGAAAAAAAACATCCAGGTCAATTTGGGGAAAGTTGAAATAAGTCATTATGATAATGATGTATAGCATTTATGTAGCATTTTTGTAGTCTATACACACATCAAAAATCCCCATACCACGTTGTGGGTAAACATTTTGATCCCCTTTGACCTGGTTCCTGAAAGAAAACATTCAAGTTACATAAGGTAATATTTGCCTTACACACTTGCATTTAAATAACTTTTTACTTAATTTCCCAATAGAGTGGCACTCTGTTAAAGCTTAATACATTGATTAGGAGGAAGCCAGAGAAGACTCCTAGCTCTGGCAAAAGTAAACATTTTAACGCAGGCAGTCACAATAGGACTGAGAGCTAGTTGAAAGGATAAATTTCCCAGAATCCTCAGAGCTGCTTCTCCCTGTCTCCCATAGAGGTTTATTTCTAACTCTTCATCAATACACTTTCAACACCAGACAGAACTTCCCTTTTCCAAAGGCAATCCTTTCACTGTGGAGTCAATTGTGAAAAAACAAAAACACTTGACATTTATGAAGGAAAACAACAAGGAAAGTCAGTATATGAACCCAGATGTTACTTGACAAATATTAGCTTAAAGTAAACATTTCACAGCAGCAAAACAACCTCAGGTTAATGCTAATCCTTCAAGACACTGGTCTTCTAAAGATTTGATCACTCCTCACCCTAGGTCATTCACCAGTCCTGTTAGAAATATACATCTTAAGACAAAGATTCAAATTTCAATGTGGGAACCCTCCATGTGGCATTTCAGGTGAATGTTATCCTTCCCTGGTAATGACACATAATATTCCCTCTGGTTCTAAGAATTTTAAAACATATTGTTGTCACTTGGAGATGACAGAAGGCATGCTGACCTAATCAATGGATGACAAGAAACTAAGTGGAAAAGTTAACTACTCTCAGTAACACACAAGGATCTGAAGAGATCTCCAAAGGCTGAAGTGATCAGCTGAATCCAATAAAAATCAACCAAGCGTTGGTAACGCAACTGCTTCTATACCTTATCTAAGGTGTATATATACCTGCTTATATACTGTATATACTCCTGTTTATATACTGCATAAGGCACTTATGGGGATACAAGTACAAAGAATGACAAAACCCCTGCTTACAATGTCTTTACATCTAATATGTCGGACAAGTTCATTGTTAAGAATACACACCTGCACATATACACATAAAGTAGTTGAATTCAAGGTAATTTGGGAAGGAGTGTTTTAACAGTTGGGGAGGCTAGGAGGTGACCAGAAAAGACTTTATCCTAACTTAAGCTGCCTCTTAAAGGTGGATTTAAGAAGATAGAACATTCCCTGAATGGATGGAAAAGATATGAGATGGAATATCATGCACAAGGAAGAGAAAAGGGAAGGCCAGTTTGGCTGGACCGCAGCATGTGGGAAGGGGGCGGGAGGGGGGGGCGCGGGGAATGCCTAGCAAGGCTAGAAACATAAGTTGGGGCAAAATTATGTAGGCCTTTAAAGCTAAACGGGGGGAGGGGGGGAAGGGTATCTTATCCTAGAGGCATTAGAAAGTCACTGCAGTTTGTTTGTGAGAGTCACAGAGTTAGAGCTAGGCTCAAGGAAAATTACTTTGACAGCAGTGTGTAGGATGGATTGGAGTAACAATTGGACTTAAGGCAGGAAGAACAATTAGGGAGACTGCTGCAATAACTTAAGCAAGAGGTGATGAGGGCTTAAACTAAGATAGTCAGCTGTGTGAGTGGAGAGAATGGGTAAGATCTGAGAGATTTTGTGGTTAGAAATGACAAGAATTGACAACAGTTAGGATATGTGGCGTGAGAGAGAGTGAGCAGTCCAGGGTAATGGTGAGATTATAGACTTGAGTCACTGGAAAAATGGAATTAAGGAACTTTGGACAATAGGAAGATTTAAAGGAAAAGAGAATGATTTTCAATGTAGACATGGTGAGTTTATATATATATATATATATATATATATATATACATACATATTTTCATTACATATTTATATAGTTATTTATATTTATTTATGTATTTATATTATTTATTTTTTAGATTACAACATTCACTTCCATAAGATTTTGAGTTCCAGGGGTGGCTAGGTGGTACAGTGAATAGAGCACTGGAATCAGTCAGAAGGACCTGAGTTCAAATGCAGCTTCAGACAGTTGACACACTTACTAGCCATGTGACCTCGGGCAAATCACTTAACCCCAATTGCCCTGCCTTCCCACCTCCAAAAAACAAAAAAAAAAAAAAAGAAAAAAGCAAAAAAAAAAGATTTTGCGTTCCAAATTTTCTCCCCTTCTCTCCCCTCCCTTCACCTGAATAGACAAGGTGAGTTGTAAATGTCTCTAGGACATCCAGTTTGAAATCTCCCAAAGGCAACTAGTGATCTGGAACTTAAATTTGGGAAGAGAGTAGCTAGATCTAGGAATCGTCTGCATAAAAATGATCATTAAAGCTTGGGAAGCTGATGGACCATGACATCAGAGAGGGGATGCCATGACAAGTAAATGAATGGGATTTAAGTGAGGGAGGGCAGTGCAAAGTCACCAGGCTCACTTTCACCTCTGGAATGTGAGAAACACACTTGTGGGGAATCACAGGACTTCCTGACAGGGTCAGGGAGTGAGTCCCGAGCTTCTGCTGTCCACTGCTTCCCTGGGGGCCTTTAGGAAGATCCATATGATATGCCCCTTTAAACGGCAAATCTCTTCTCACAGAAAAACCTCAGAAACAGAGTGTGCAGAGGAAGGTGTTTATGCTTCTGGCAAGGAAGCAGGTATGGTGCTCTCTCGGGACACACCCACACTAATGCAGAAGCAGGAGTGAGGTTATACAGTTCTGTCCTTGGTAGATTTAGGATTAGTCAAATTCCTCACTATTTCCCTACATTTTCTCTCTATATGTAGATTATATAGGCATGGTAGTGAGGACACTAGAGACTTGACCAGCTTGATCTCTTCTAAGGTCTGAGCTGAATGCCACACCCCCACCTTTCTAGTTCCCTCTGGCCATTATCATTGTTCCAGGAAGGCCAAGGTTTTAGTAAAATAAGATAAGTGATCTACCCCACAGCTATTAATCATCTTCCAATAGCTTTTGTGGGAGCAAAACAAGATACTATTATATCCCCTCTTACAGGAACAATCTGGACAGTGGACAGATATGGGTCAGGACAAGTGGGAGCCCAAGGTGCATGGGGGACCTTGGCCTTTTCAAGCTAAGGTCTTTAACAGGTTTCAGTTTGACAGAGATAACACCCATTTAGTAATTCAAGCTTAATTAAATGAGGCAAAGAATGACCTCTTAAAAAAAATAGAACTGAGAGGGGAAGACCCTGACAGTTTTTAGCCAAAATAGAAACAATTGTTATTTGCATTCATTCTGAGTCAATCAGGGCCCAAACAGTGACCAAGTAGGGCTTGATCCTGGACCAGAGTGATTTGGCGTTAGGACTGGTCTTTAAGAGAAAAAACAATAGCAACAATAACAAAAAGTTTCAGAGATTCAAATTTACATTCCTTTTGGGCAGAGTATGATATCTTATGCATGATTATCTGATGATGGAGCCCTGACCTTCTGACGGGGAGAAGAATCCAGTGTTCTGAGAACCTTCATGGTCTTCAAGGGGAAGCTCCTGAGGGAGTCAACTATGAAAAGGAAAGGACTGGGGGTAGAACAGGGAAAGAAAAGAGGCAATGAGACAAAGACATGGAGAATAGGGATCCTGACTCTTTTTTTTGGCATGGAAAAAGAAGGGCTGAACTCATAAACACATACACACACAGAGTTTGGTTTAAAGATATGGCCAACCCAATAGGGGGATTAAAACAAAAACAACAGAATCTCAACGTGCTCTCCTCCAGATCATGGTGTGGAAATGTAATGGGATTTTATTATGCCTTAAGAAATGATGAAAGAGATGATGTCAGAGACTCCTAGAGAGCCTTTTCTATGATGTCCAGGTCTCCAGAGGATGCCAAGTGAAGAGAAGCCACCATCTTGGAGTGGGTTTGTTGAATCCTTTTTTTAGAAGAAGAGGAGAGAATATAATCAATAACACTTTTAGAAGAGAGCAGAGACACATGGGATACCGCTGAATATACTTTACCAAAACCACCAAGTGGCATAAAATAGAGATAGAAAAGAAAAAGGAAGAGGGCTCAGGACAGAACTTTTGGGGACCACCCATAACCAGGAGGTATGAGATGAATGATAAGCAGCAAAGGAAAATGAGAAGGAATATTCATTCAGACATTATCTCAGAGGTGGTAATGTCATGAAAACTTAGAGAGGGAAGAGTATGCAAGAGAAGGTGATCAATAAGAAACAGCAGGACTTATAAACAAGGAGTTTTTCACATTAAAAAAAAGGAGTTGACACTGATTAGAGGAATTCTAGTAGACCACAAGCTCATTAAAATTCATAGTGTGTTGTGGCTGTCAAAAAAAAAAAAAGACAATTCAACAGCAATACATATAATGTTTCCCAAATATCAGAAGAAATAGTATCTAGCTCATGTTGGCTTTTACCTAGAGTGTTGTGTTTGTTGTTTTGCATGTCACATTTGAGAAAAGACATTGATAAGCTGGTATATGTCCAGAAAAGGTGATTAGGATAATGAAGGGACTTGAATCTATTCAATTTAACAAACATTTGTAACATACCTAACATGTACCAGGCACCATGCCATGGTTGAAGGAACTGTCTACGTTTATGCTGGAGAAGAGAAGATCTAGTGGGACCTGATAGCTGTCTTCAGATATTAGAAAGAATATCCCACATAGGAGGGATTAAATTTGTTTTGCTTGATTCCAAAAGAGAGAACAAATGAGTGAAAGAGGGAATCAGATTTCAGTTCAAAATAAGGAAGATCTTGCTCATAATTAGAGTGCTAAAAAAAAAAAGAAGAAAGAAATAGGGCACCTGAAGGGAGTGTGGAGTGGGAGTCATGAGTTTCCCCACATCAACACAAGTTATGCAAACTCTAGAAGACAACATTTGAAAAAATAAAATGTTTCATTGATGCTCTTTTTTATATCTCTCATTTCCCACTGAACCCTCAACTACAAATCCTAATAGAATCCTTACTTGTATCTGAGTTTAGGGAAGAAAAATACGGGAATACATATGGATCTATATTTCATAATGGTTAAGAAAAAGATAATCAAATTTCACTATCAGGTCACTGCATTCATCATGGTCTTGATGGTTTTAAGCACTATTTCTGGAAGACCATTTACCATAAGATGGTCAAGGTGATACATATTCTAGGAAGGCATTCAAAGAAACTTTGATTTCCTTCTAACTCCATGATTCCATTATTTAATATATTTTATTTTTCCCCAATTACATGTTAAAACAATTTTAACATTTAAAAAAAAAACTTTTGAGTTCCAAATTCTATCATTCCCTCCTTCCCTCTCCACTCCCTGAGATAGTAAACAATAATATATGAAACCAAAAGTCCACCTGTAGATTTAATAATATAAAAAATTATTCAGACAGTACTTTTCACTCAAAAGTCACTGACTGCACAGTACCTGGCACACAATAGGTGCTTAATAAATATTTATTGGTTGGCACCATCACAGAACCATTCTGGAATCTGGGCATTTACTATTGTTCAACTGAAGAAACAGAGAATGCAATATCCTGGCAGTGACACCAAATTTCTGAAATTTTGTTTTCTGATCCATATGCTCCTATTAAAAACAGATCTCTGTCAGGCTCCTTTCATAAGGTTAATTTTTTTTTTAATCAAGGCAACTCTATTTGTTATGAACTTTCTTTCCAGTCTCTTCAAAGTGATTGAAAATATCCCTCTGACCTTGAACACTTGGATAATATGAGACATTTCTTTGGATTTCTGCTATATATTATCCCTTTATTTTTTACTTAGCTTTTCATATTTTTTTTCATATTTGAATTTTAGGCTTAGACTGAGGTATTGCTTAGGCAATATGCCTTTGTTCTCTTCAGTGTTGGGACTCACCTAGGCAATTAGGAAAACAAAGGCAATCACTTTAGCATGTGTGAAAAGTGGGATTGGAACCCAGATCTTCTTGGCTATAAGGCCAATACTCCTATGCATTATGTCATGCTTCATTTATTATGTTATTGTTATTCAATAAATATAAATAACTACATGCAAAGCTTGGATATCACATTTTTGCTTCAAAAAGATTTAGGACATTCAGTACCAATGACCAAAAAAACAAAAAACAAAACATGTTAGGAAGACCTTTGAAACCTAGTTCTTAGAAATATCATGTAAAATGTCGAAGTAATTGGAGAGTATTGAAAGTAGACTCTGACTTTTCCTAACTAAAGAAATTTTTATTCCTGTGAGGAACATTTCTATAGGTCAGTTGGTATCTTTTTCTTTTTTGGGTCTTTATTAATTTGTTCATTTATTTTTAGTTTTTGAGATTCAGTTCCACAGTTCTTTGAATTTCAGATTTTCTCTCTCTCCCTTCCCCCCCCCCCCCCCCATGGTGGCATACAATCAGATAGGATCTGCAGATACTTTCACATTAGACATTAGTCAGGTTATAAAGAAGGATTGTATCACATGGAATGAACAATGGAAAAGAGGAAACAAAATGAAACAAGAAAACAAAAGAGAGCAGGTAATTTGCTTCAATCTGCATTCAAACTGTTCTTTCTAGTTCTTTCTCTGAATGTAGACATCTCTCTCCATCATGAGGCTTTTGGAGCTGACTTATAGCCTTGCATTGCTGAGGAGTCCAGTCTATCACAGTGTCGTCACACATACATTGTGTCTGTAATTGTGTACAAATTTCTCCTGGTTCTGCTCTTCTTACTTGGCATCAGTTCATATAAGCCTCTCCAGGTAAATATGAAGTGCATCTGCTCCTAGTTTCTTATGGCACAATAGTATTCCATTATATTAATATACCATAACTTGTTTAGAAATTCTCCAATTGATGGGCATCCCCTTAATTTCCAATTCTTTGCCACCACAAAAAGAGCTGCTATAAATAATTTTGTACATATGGGTCTTCCTCCCGATTCTATGATCTCTTTGGGATACAACACTAGAAGTGGTATTGCTGGGTCAAAGGATATAAAATTACTTATAGCCCTTTGGGCATAGTTCCAGAATGCTCTCCATAAAGGTTGATTCAGTTCATAACTCCACCAGCAATACATTAGTGTTCCAATTTTTCCATGTCCTCTCCAGCATTTCTCATTTTCCTGTATTGTTATCTTAGCCAATCTGACCAGTGAGATGTGGTACCTCAGATTTGTTTTGATTTGCATTTCTCTAATCAATAGTGATTTAGAGCATTCGTTCATATGTTTATAGATATCTTTAATTTCTTCCTCCAAGAACTGCCTGTTCATATCTTTTGACCATTTATCAATTGGGGAATGATTTGTATTCTTATAGATTTGAATCAATTCTCTGTATATTTTAGAAATGAGTCCTTTGTCAGAGACATAGGTTGTAAAAATTCTTTCCCAAATTCCCACCTCCCTCTTAATCTTGGTTACATTGGCTTTGTTTGTACAGAAGCTTTTAATTTCATGTAATCAAAGTTATCCATTTTGCATTTTATAATGCTCTCTAATTCTAGTTTGGTCATGAAGTCTTCCCCTCTCCATAAATCTGACAGGTAAACTATTTCTTGCTTTCCCAGATTGCTTACAGTATCATCCTTTATACCTAGATCATGCACCCACTGAGACTTAATTTTGGTATATGGTGTTAGATAATGGTCTATGCCCAGTTTCTGCCATACTATATTCCAGTTTTCCCAGCAGATTTTGTCAAATAGTGAGTTCTTATCCTCAAAACTGAGGTCTTTGGGTTTATCAAAGAATAGATTATTATAGTCATTGACTGCTGAGTCTCATGTAGCCAATCTATTCCATTGATCCACTGCTCTATTCCTCAGCCAGTACCAAATAGTTTTGATGACTGCTGCTTTATAACACAGATTAAAATCTGGTATAGCTAGGCCACCTTCCCTAACATTTCTTTTCATTAATTCCTTTGATATTCTGTACCTTCTGTTCTTCCAAATGAATTTTGTTATGATTTTTTTCTAGTTCTATAAAGTAATTTTTGGTAAATTGATTGGTATGTTACTAAATGTGTAATTTAATTTAGGTAAAAATTGTCATTTTTATTATATTGGCTTGACCCAGCCATGAGCAATTGATGTTTTTCCAACTAGTTAGATCTGACTTTATTTGTGTGAAAAGTGTTTCGTAGTTGTGTTCATATAGTTCCTGGGTTTGTTTTGGCAGGTAGATTCCCAAATATTTTATAATGTCTCCAGTAATTTTAAATGGTAT
The DNA here is from genome assembly GCF_028583685.1 of Petaurus breviceps papuanus. Lineage (NCBI taxonomy): Eukaryota > Metazoa > Chordata > Mammalia > Diprotodontia > Petauridae > Petaurus > Petaurus breviceps. The sequence continues at coordinate 300,942 of NW_027187308.1, read as the reverse complement.
TTCTCTTCTATATCTTGCTGTTGAATTTCATTAGAAATATACAGGAATGGGAGCCAAGATGGCGGAGTAGAAGCATGACCTTCCCGCAGCTCCAGCTTCCACCCTCCCCAATCCATGTTAAAAGGGGACTCTAAACAAACTTTGGAGCTGCAGAACCCATAAAATGACACAGAGAAGCTAACCTCCAGCTGAGGACAGCCCGGCAGGCCGGCAGGAATCCAGCAGCACAGCGCTCTGGGAGCCAAGCCCAGCCCACTGCGGAGGCTTTAGCCCCAGGGTGGGCCTGACCAGCCGCCTGCCAGAGGGACTCCAGATCAACAGCAGCTGTGGCCGTTTCCAGATTTATCAACACATAGATGTGAAGGACAAGGTGAGAGGCCAGTGCAGTCTGGACTTTGAGACCCAGTAAGTGGGAGTGCGAGGCTTTTACCCCCAGGGCGAGAAACCGCTGAGACACCAGCACAGCCTGCCAGCACCACGTGGCGGCTTCAGCTCCTGGCCTGCAGAGGGTACGGGGACCAAGCACCAGTGTGAGGGGTAATCACTCTTTCTTTAACCTGCTTGGATCTGGATTGCAGTCTAGGGTGGAGGTCCTGGGGTGTGTGTCCAGCTTGCCAGAGCGTGTGGAGACCTCAGAGAGGGCACCCATCTAATACCTCCGGCAGCTGAGAAAACCCCAGCATTTCGGACGAAAACTCCCCTGTCTGGTGGCAGAGTCCTACTGTGGCAAAAAAGCCCAAAAGTCAAATCATTGAGTGGCAAAATGAGCAGGCAAAGGAAACAAAGCAGACAGAAGATTCCAACATTACACTCCTATTTTGGGGATAAGAAGGAGCAAGGCATGGAACAGGAGGAAATCAGTGAAGTCAGAACTCCTGCACCAAAAGCTTCAAATGAAAATACAAGCTGGTTATAGGCCATAGAGGACCTTAAGAAGCAGATAAGAGAAGTGGAGGAAAAATTGGGAAGAGAAATGAGAACAATGCAAGAAAATTATGAAATGAGAGTCAACAGCCTGACTGAAGAAAATACCTTAAAAAACAGACTGACTCAAATGGCAAAGGAGGCTCAAAAAGGCAATGAGGAGAAGAATGCCTTAAAAAGTCAAATTTGCCAGATGGAAAAAGAATCTCAAAAGCTCACTGAGGAGAATCATTGCTTCAGAATTAGATTGGAGCAAATGGAAGCTAATGACTTTATGAGAAATCAAGATGCTGTGAAACAGATCCAAACAAATGAAAGAATAGAAGGCAATGTGAAATATCTCATGGGAAAAACCACTGACCTGGAAAATAGATCCAGGAGAGAGAATTTAAAAATTATTGGACTGCCTGAGAGCCATGACCAAAGTAAGAGCCTGGAAAGCATCCTCCAGGAAGTTCTCAAAGAAAACTGCCCTGATGTTTTAGAACGAGAGGGCAAAATAGAGGTTGAAAGAATCCACCGATCACCTCCTGAAAAAGATCCGAAAGAGAAAACTCCTAGGAATATTATAGCCAGGTTCTGGAATTCCCAGATTAAGGAGAGAATATTACAAGCAGCCAGGAAGAAACAATTTGAATATTGTGGAAACACAATCAGGATAGCCCAGGATCTGGCAGCTTCTACACTGAGGGATCGAAGGGCCTGGAATGTGATATTCCGGAGGTCAAGGGAGCTGGGATTAAAACCAAGAGTCACCTACCCAGCAAAACTGAGTATCATGTTTCAGGGGAAAATATGGTCATTCAGTGGAATATAGGACTTTCAAGCATTCTTGCTGAAAAAACCAGAGTTCAATAGAAAATTTGACATTCAGATACAAGAAGCAAGAGAAGCATGAGAAGGTAAACAGGGAAAAGAAATCATAAGGAACTTATCAAAGTTGAACTATTTTTTTTTAAAGCAATTGGGGTTGAGTGGCTTGCTCGGGGTTGCATGGCTAGTTGTTGTTTCTGGGTGTGGTGCTGAGTGTCTGGGCCCGGATTTGATCTGGGTCATCCCAGCACTGGGGCCGGTGCTCTTGCTCGCTGAGCCACCTGGCCAAAGTTGAACTATTAACATTCCTACATGGAAAAACAATAATTGTAACTTAAGAAACTTTTCTCAGTAGTTTAAGGGATTAGAAATACATATATGTGTATATATATATATGTCTTTATATGAGGGTATGCGGGCATATGAATACATATGTGAATGTGTGTATATACGTTTACAGGTATACATAGATAGAGGGCACGAGACCAATTTAACAGGAAGGGATGATACTTAAAAGGTGAAATTAAGAGGTGAGAGGAATATAATAAGAGGAGATGGGGAGAGACAGAGTGGGGCAAATTATCTCATACAGAAAAGGCAAGGGAAAATGGTTACAATGGAGGGGAAGAATAGAAAGGCAAAAGGGAATGGGTCAAGCTTATTCCTATTGAATCTGGCTTGAGGAGGGAGGGAAATACACACTAAATAGGGGATCTCACCCTCCAGGAGAATAGGGGGGGAAGGGGATGTGAGGGGGGATGATGGAAGGGAGGGCAGGCTGGGGGGGAGGGAAGTTGGAAGCACCCATTTGTGAAAAGGGACAGGATCAAAGTAGAGAATAGAACAAGTGGGAGGTGGGATAGGAGGGAGGGAAATATAGTCAGTCTTTTACAATACATCTACTATGATATTGTTTTGCATTAGCCGCACATGTACAACCTATACTGAATTGCTTGTCTCCCCAGTGGGGGTGGGTGGCAGGGGGGGAAGGGAATGAATCTGGAATTGAAAGTTTTAAAATCAAATATTCAAATATATATGTGTGTGTGTGTGTGTGTGTGTATATACTATTATTAATACCATCTTACATATTATTAAGAAAAAAAAAGATATACAGGCACTGAGGTATAGAGATCCACTGGAAAAGTTGAAACGGGTATGGGAGAAAATTTGGGAGAGAGCAGATTGGAGGTGGGGATATCATGTGGGACTGCTGTTTTGGGGGGATGGGTGGGAGAAAAACAGGGAGAAAATTTGTAACTCAAAATCACGGTGGAAATGAATGATGTAATCACAAGTTAATAAAGCATTAAAAAAAAAGAAATATACAGGAATGCTGAGGATTTACGTGGGTTTATTTTATATCCCGCAACCTTGCCAAATTTATTTATTGTCTCAAGTAGTTTTTTTACTTGATTCTCTAAGATTCTGTAAGTTTATCATCATATCATCTGCAAAGAGTAATAACTTGGTCTCTTCTTTGACTAATTTGATTCCTTTGATTTCTTTTTCTTCTCTAATTACTATTGCTAACATTTCTAGTACCAGATTGAATAAGAGGGGTGATAGTGGACACCCTTGTTTCACCCCCGATCTTATGGGAAATGCTTCTAGCTTCTCCCCATTACATATAATACTTGCTGATGGCTTTAAACAGATGCTTCCTATTATTTTAAGGAAGGCTCCAATTATTCCTATACTTTCTAGTGTTTTTAATAGGAATGGATGTTGTATTTTGTCAAAAGCCTTTTCTGCATCTATTGAGATAATCATGTGTTTTCTGCTAGTTTTATTGTTAATATGATCAATTATTCTGATGGTTTTCCTAATATTAAACCATCCTCACATTTCTGGAATAAATCCTACCTGATCAAAGTGTATCATTCTTGTGATAAGTTGCTGTAGTCTTTTTGCTAATATATTATTTAAAATTTTTGCATCTATATTAATGAGGAAAATTGGTGTATAATTTTCTTTTTCCATTTTATCTCTTCCTGATTTAGGTATCAGTACCATGTTTGTGTCATAAAAGGAATTTGGTAGGACTCCTTCTCCACTAATTTCCCCAAATAGTTTGTAGAGTAATGGAATCAATTGTTCTTTAAATGTTTGATGAAATTCACTAGTAAATCTATCTGGCCCTGGAGATTTTTTCCTATGGAGTTCACTGATGGCTTGTTCAATTTATTTTTCTGAGATGGGGTTATTTAAGTAATTTACTTCCTCTTCAGTTAATCTGGGCAACTTGTATTTTTGTAAATATTCATCCATTTCACTAAGATTGTCAAATTTATGTGTATATAATTTGGCAAAATAATTCCTAATTATTGTTTTAATTTCTTCTTCATTGGAGGTAGATTCACCCTTTTCATTTTTGATACTCATAATTTGGATTTCTTTTTTTATCATATTGAATAAGGGTCTATCAATTTTATTGTTTTTTTTTTATAAAACTAGCTCTTAGTTTTATTTATTAATTCAATAGTTTTCTTAATTTAAATTTTATCAATCTCTCCTTTGATTTTCATTATTTCTAATTTAGTATTTAATTGGGGATTTTCAATTTGTTCTTTTACTAGCTTTTTCAATTGCATGTCCAATTCATTGGCCTCCCTTTTCTCTAATTTATTTATGTATGCACTCACAGATATAAAACTCCCCTTAAGAACTGCCTTTGCTGCATCCCACAAATTTTGGTATGCTGTCTCATTATTGTCATTCTCTTGAATGAAGTTACTGATTGTTTCTATAATTTCTTGTTTGATCCACTCATTCTTTAAGATTAAATTGTTTAGTTTCCAATTAGTTTTTAGTCTATCTTTCCATGGCCCTTTATTGCATATGATTTTTATTGCATTATGATCTGAGAATGATGCATTTAATATTTCTGCCTTTCTGCACTGAATTGTGAGGTTTTTATGTCCTAGTACATGGTCGATTTTTGTGTATGTGCCATATACTGCTGAGAAGAAGCTATATTCCTTTTTATCCCCATTCAGTTTTTGTGTGTGTGTGTATGTGCCATGTACTGCTGAGTAGAAGGTATATTCCTTTTTATCCCCATTCAGTTTTGTCCAGAGATCTATCATACCTACCCTCTCTAAAATTCTATTCATCTCCTTAACTTCTTTCTTGTTTATTTTGAGGTTGGATTTATCAAGTTCAAAGAGGGAGAGATTAAAGTCCCCCACTAGTATAGTTTTGCTATCTATTTCTTCCTCTAATTCCCTTACCTTCTCCTCTAGGAATTTGGATGCTACACAACTTGGTGCATATATGTCAAGTAATCATATTGCTTCATTCTCGATGGTGCCTTTTAACAGGATATAGTTTCCTTCCTTATCTCTTTTAATTAGATCAATTTTTGCTTTTGCTTTATCTGAGATAAGGATTGTTGCCCCTGCTTTTTTTTTTTTACTTTAGCTGAGGCACGATATATTTTACTCCAGCCTTTTACCTTTACCTTGTATGTATTCCCCTGTTTCAGATGTGTTTCTTGTAAACAGCATATTGTAGGATTATGGTTTTTAATCCACTCTGTTATCTGCCTCCATTTTTGGGGAGAGTTCATCCCATTCACAGTTATGATTACAATCTGTCTCTTTCCCTACATCCTATTCCCTCCCCTGTTTATGCTTTTATTTTTTCTCCCCTTCTCCCTTCTCCTCCTTGAGAGTTTTCCTTTTGAACACTACCTCCCTCAGTATTCCCTTTTAACAACCCCCCTTTTGTAGCCCTTCCCCCCTCCTACTGCCTATAGTATGTGATAGATTTTTATTCTTAGTGTAGTTTGTTAGCTCTTCTTCAAACCAAGATTGACAAGAACAGATCTCATGCAAAGCTCCTCTCCCTCCCCTTTCCCTTTATTATGATACATTTTGTGTCTCTTCTAGATAGAGTCCTATACTTAACTGGTTGTGTTATTCCCTCCTTGCCCAGAACCAATGAGGGAAAAACTCATATAATGCTCATCTTCCTTTCTTCTTTCCCTCTACTATACTGTTTTGTGCCTCTTTGTGTAACATAGTTTGCCCTTATCCGCTTCATTTTTTCTTCTTCCATTGCAGCCCTTTTGTAGCCCTTAATAGGGTTTTTTTTTAATTGTCATTTTGTGTAATTTATACCCATGTCCTCTATTTGTCTATAAACAGTTGTTCTTATTAAATTACAGGGTGTGTATGTGTGTGTGTGTCTGTCTGTCTGTTTTTCTTGTTTACCTTTCTATGTCTCTGTTGTGTCTTGTAATTGGAGGCTGAATTTTCCATTAAGCTCTGGCTTTTTCATCATGAATATCTGGAAATCCATTATATCTTTGAATGACCATCTCCTTGCCTGGAAGAATAGGTTCAGTTTTTCTGGGTAGGTGATCCTTGGTTGCAACTTGAGCTCTTTTGCCTTGCAATGTCAGTTGGTATCTTGATAGTTCAAAAGTTTTAGAGAAGGGAGGTAGGGTTGAAAGAAATTAAAACAGAAGGGTAGTTACTCTACAATTCATTCCCCTTTAACTGACTGAATTATATTCAAGTTTCAGCATAAGGGGTCTAGTTTTTAATTTCTCTAGGAAATTAGGTTCCATCTTTAGTGCAAAAGATTCTGGGTGTGTAGTATTATTTTATAGCTAAGTTAGGCATGAGGAAGGGGAGCTTTCATGGTCACTGGGCACCTAAATGGGATCTTAAGGAGACAAAAATGGACTGGTAATCCTGCTTTTTTAGCTGCATAATAATGGAAGTCGGTTAATCTCTTTCTCTCTTTGATCCTCATAAGTAACCTGAAGATAATCATCTTCATTATTCCTGTATTCTTGGTATAGATAACATTGATGCTCAAGTTTTTTGATGCATTTAATGCCATTTTTCTCTTACAGGGAAGTTAGCCAAAACGAAATACAAAGCTATTGTATAGAGGTTAGTTTTATAGAGGTCTACTTTACTGTTCCATCTACTAGAATATTCACTGGTTCTTAACTTGGAGTTCATGAGCTTAAAAAAAAGTATCTTGATAGATGTATTTCAGGATAGTTTCTTTTTTATTCCTATATATTTTAAACATGAAAAAAAATGTTCTAAGAAGGGCTAGACTTCACCAGGGTGTCAAAGTGTGTGTGGGATGTAAAAGTTCCCTTGTACTAGATGATGTGTTAGATTTTGGGGTTGCCCAACTGGTGGCAGATGCCAAGTCAGTCATCTTTCCTCACTTTCACTTTTGTCATCTGTTTCCCAGGATCATTTTGAGGATTGGATAAGATGATATATATATATGTATGTATGTATATGGACTTTGCAAGCCTTAAAGTGCTATATAAATACTGCCCATTATTTATCATCGTTATAGTATTATAGTTTGAGTATATGAAAATGGCAGGATGACATTAATAATTGGGAAGGCTGGGGTAGGTGTCAGGTGAGGAATCTTGAGCAATTTGAGGATATGTTTCAGGCTTTCTGTAAAGATTCCCTGTGGTTCAGATTGCTCCCTTCTAAGTTTCAATGAGACTGGAAATTAAGTTAGCTCAGGAAAGTAGGAGCCCTCTGGCTGCATACAGATAGAGAGATAAGGGTCACTTTGGATCCCAGTGTTGATTCCCATGGAGCAAGTCAACATTTAAGGGACTGTGATGCAAAATCTTGAAATACATAGATATGTGAATGGCTTAGCTTCCAGTTTTCTTTGTTACCCAGTAGTTTCTTCATGGAAAGAGTTGGAGGAAAGAGTTTATATGTGTGAATTCATGTCAGTCAGGTCTCTCCAAAGACTATATTCCTGTGGAATTTCTTAAAGAATCATAGATTTGAGGTTAAAAGAGTCCTCAGAGGAGCGGCTAAGTGGTGCAGTGAATAGAGCACTGGCCCTGGAGTCAGTAGGACCTGAGTTCAAATTTGACCTCAGACACTTGACACACTTACTAGCTGTGTGACTTTGGGTAAGTCACTTAACCCCAATTGCCATGCAAACCCCCCCACAAAACCCCAAAGGGTCTTCAGAGGCCTCCTTATACAGATGAGGAAACTAAGACCTAGAGAAGTCCAATAAGTTGTCAAACGTTACATACTCACAAGTGTTAGCCAACTGCAAAGCTAGTGTTCTCTTCCCTATACTCCACTGTCTCTTAAACAGTCCTCTATTTTCCTTACTTCAAACATGAGTGTGCACTTGCATGAGCACCTGCGCAAGTACACGTACATACACGTACACACACGTACACACACACATACACACACACACAAACATACACCCCTATTTGGTGCTGTGTAGTACCAGATATATGGTATCCTTTATCTTTACTCATGTCCTTTCTGCTCGCTTGGCCTATCAAGGTTACTTGCCCCACCTTGCTTCCTTGTGTGGTCTGTTCCTGCCTCCTTCTTTAACTCCCTGCTCCCCCCAAAGTATAATTCTCAAAACTAAAGATAGGGAAATTTTGTATTGTGAAGAAACAGAAATATATGTGTCTCTTATGTAAAATACTCTTCCTGTTGCATACGTTAAAGAAGAAAATGAAATTTTAAAAAGGAAGCAATTGGGAACATATAAAGAAGATTCATTAACACTAATGGGGAATGGAGGTTAGTCTGTGGAATATTTTACCAGTGAAAAAAAAGTCAGGAATACCTCATGATTAGAGATTGTGATTGAAGACATCCTTCCCTCCATTCTATTCCCCTTCTCCCCAGGTTCACATATATAGCAGCTGCCCACAATTGCACATTGATGTGTATGTGTGGTGGTGTGTACACACCAAAGCTCAAACACATAAATATGTTCAGGTGCAAATATGTTTGTGTGTGTGCATATATACATATAGACATACGGACATTTAGGTGGCACAGTGCAGAGTGACAGGCCTGAAGTCAGGGAGATTCATATTTTTGAGTTCAAATCTGGGCTTTACATTTACTAGCTGTGTGACTCTGGGCAAGTCACTTAACCCTGTTTATTTCAGTTTCCTTGTCTATATGATGAACTGGAGAAGGAGAGGGCAAATTGCTATAGTATCTTTGCCAAGAAAACTCCAAAGGGGGTCACAAAGGGTCAGACATGACTGAAAGTGACAGAACAATAAAATATATGCATATCTATATGCAGATAAATATGTATATCACTTGAAGCTTCCCATTGCCAGTTTCCCCATCTAGAAAATAGTAGAATGAGAAAGAGATTATAAACTTATTGAAGGGAATGGAAAGTTCTAATGAAAATTTATTTTTAAAAGTCAAAGAGCTTCTTAAGTGAAAAGTTTGACTAAACTCAAAGCACCAGAATATTATCCTTGCTAATGTCTAAAAAACCTCTTGGAGTCTGCAGTTGGGGATGCACATTTCAGAGATGTGACTCTAGGCAGTCACTCCATCTTTAAGAACCTTTGTAAAATAGAAGTGGCAACCACTCCCCTACATCAAAGAAACATCCCTGAGGCTCTGATTCTTTTTTTTTTTTTAAGCAAGTGGGGTTAAGTAACTTGCTCAAGGTTACATGACCAGTTATTTCTGGGTGTGGTGCTAAGTATCTGAGCCCAGATTTGATCCAGGTCATCCTGAATCTGTAGCCAATGCTCTTACTCACTGAGCCACCTGGTTGCCCCCTAACTGATTCTTAATAAAGGGACCTCTAATAAAATATTGTTTAGATCTTGATTTAACCTAAGAAAGAAAAGTAATGGTTTCTTCAATTAAATACTCTTCTCTAGACCTTGAGACTACAAGAGGATTTTTAGACAACAGCAAGGATTTTATTTTGGTGCTCTGTGTTCAATACTTTTCACTTGAGAAGTTCTTTGACTTTTAAAAATACCAAGCAGAAAATATCGCCGAAAAAAAAAAAGACAGCTCTACTCTAGTGTCTCATGTCATGGAAATGACTTTGACTTCTCAAATACTATGTCAACAGAACACAAGGTCTAGCAATTTCTACCTTGCTGGAAAGGCCTTTGGTGTGGCCCAGCAATATAAGCCTACTTTCCTAAAAGCAGTCTACCTCAGTGGAGAGTGGCTCCTCTCCAGCAGGCTAGTTACTTAATGATGAATTCTTTGGCTATATGGCAACCGACAAAACAAACTAAAAATACAAAAAGGTGCTCAATACTATGCAGTCAGCTCCCTTCTATTTCTGTAGCACCAGTTTCAGAATACTGGAGGAAGGAGCAGAGAGTGGGAGAATTGCAGTTTAATCTGTGCATCAAGTTTTAACATGATGATTGGTACTCTTAATGTAAGACCCTTGTGCACTAACCATTGAGTGGACTCTTTACTAGAGGAAATGAATGTTATTAATATTGATATTCTTGCTATAAATTAAACCAGAAGAACAAAGAAAGTTGTAGCTAAATGGAAGTATAACTCACAGAAGTGAATAAAGGAATTGGGAGAGTTGATTTTATTGTGTATCCAAAGGAAACAAGAAGTCTCATTTCATAGATATTTGGTTATTTCCTAGTGCAATGCTTATAAATAAATACGAAGGAAAAGTGGTAAACAAAGTAATTTCAGTTTATGCACCAACATTGATGCAATGAAGAGAGAGAAATTTTAAGAAGAAATCAATTATATCTCCAAATTAAAACAATATATAATTTGATACTCAGGGATTTTCATACAAAAGTGAGACTATATAGGTAAGAAATATACTAGAGAACCTGTCAGAAAAAAAAATGAGAAGAGACTAAAGAATGGCAAAATTCAGGGAAGTCTTATCGCTATGTTTCATTAATATCATCTAGAAGGAAGGAATTGACACTACACATAGTGAGTACTGAATAACATTATGAAAATTAAACTGATCATATTTTAACATATAGGAAATAACATTGCCAGTGTAAGCTATTCCTTGATCTGTATACAGTTAGACAACTGACTTGTTAGATCAAAGATCAAAATTGGTACAAAACTACAAGAAAGAATAAACATGAGAAAAAGATATGGCAAGCAGTTGAAAATAACCTAATTCTGACCAACTGTAACAAGTTAAAATGAAAAATAGGCAATAAATAAAAGACACAGACTGCAATAATTTCATACACAGAATATAGCACTTTTATACAGAAATTCAACCACTGTAAACCAATTGCCAAATCAAGGAAACCAAGAGCCTAAAAAACTCAGACAGCAAGCACTTGGCTTATTTGCCAAGCAAAGGGATATAGTAGCCAAAGACAACGCAAACTTAAAATATTAACACAATTGTACAATCTCATAGAAAAAAGATGAGCAATTATGTCCAGACCACGACCTTTCGTTGCCTCATAAAACAGAGAAGAAATTAAGTTTGATAGGGACCTAACTAAGCAAAGTTATCCCCAGGACATGTAAGGGTGAAAATGAAGGCTGAAAATGAACAGAATAGCTGCCAGGGTTTTTATAAGTAGGTTTTTTTTTTTCACTTAAATTCACCCCAAAAAGCTTGGTTCTAAATCACTGGAGCACCAGAACGAGAAGCCCACTGGGTTACCAAAAAAATTTAATAAATGTGATAGGAAAAAATAAAGATTAAATGGAGGAACTTACATGTCTAGCAACAGGGAGAATCTCTGACAGACTGAGGTTAAACAGCTAAAGGAAGCTTCCAATATCTCCAGCTTGATCCAGATTGAGGTTTTGAAAAGCCTAGTTTTCTCTTTATTTATTCTACCCTGTTACTCTGTCCGTTTTATTCAGATGGCTCTTAGGTAGACAGCCTAGTAAGGCCCAGACTACATTTAATACCTAGTTCTTTAGGGCAGTTGTTATATGTAAAGGAGCTGTATTGGTCACTACCTGCATTAGTAGGTGTTTTATACTACCAAGGAGAACAGGTGTTGCTTATAATTCTGAGGGTTAGGTTCAGACCTGAATCCAAGAGAGAGAGAGATCTTTTGTTTACTGACCTTTTGTTTCTTTCCAGGTGAAGTCTTTGGCAAATTACCTCTCTCTCTTACAATCTACTCCTTGAACAAAGTTTTCTGATAGGTTTTTGATTCCTTGGGATTGGCCCACTCGGTAGACATTTACATACTTAAATACTTGTGAACAGGTTGGAGAATATTCCTTAGGCCTGGTATTTTAAAACTAGATGAGCCTAATCTCTTTGATTTAATCATGTTGGGTGCCAAGGAGAGCTGGTGGATTTGGGGAATGGCTGTTATCTGTGGTAGTCATGGCTAGTATCTGACCACCATCTCAGCAGTGTCCCAAGGTGTAGCATAAAGTTAATACACTGAGAGGGAAATAAAAATGGAGGTCTTCTCCTAGATAAGTACAATAGTAGCCTCTCCTTGACCCACTTCTGGTTCCACTAGGGATTCTCAGAGTAAAACTGAGAAATTACAAGAAAATGTGTTACTCCAGGTCAAGGGCATTCTAAAAGGGATCCTACAAAGATCCTGCCCTCCCTTCCCCACCAAGTATTCTCTCAGCCATGACATTTCCTACAGTGATAATAATCCTAAATCTCCCCAGCCTCACCCCGACATCACATTAGCGAAGCTTGAATTGACTTTCAGTGGAAATTCTTCCCAATTTCAGCCCATTTAATACTTAGTGTGATGGGAGTCTTTGAGGTGGATAGCATTCTGAATCGAAGACCTGCATTCAAATCAGCTACAAACACTTACTAGCTGCAGGACCCTGGGCAAGTCACTTTCCTTCAGTCTGCCTCAATTTCCTCATCTATTAAAATATGGATCATAATAGCATCTACCTCCTAGAGTGGTGAAGATCAAATGAAATAATATTGTTAAGCAGCTTTGCAAATTAAAGCACTTTAAAAGCTATTAATATGTCCTCCAAGGGGCCCTTCCACACTAACAGCCATCCCCTTTTCCTCTTCATCTTTCCACTGCTTAGCTCTCCCAGAAACATTACCACCTCTCTATGCATCATTTGTTGATTCCTCTCAGTTTCAACCTCTTCCTGCAGCTGTCTCTCTTTGGACTCTACTTGGAGTAAATACTCATTAAGGAGCCAGAGCACAGTTAGTAGAACCTGCCCCAGATCCCCTCCTCCATTCTATTCTGCCCTTTTTCTATTTTTCTTCTCTGCCTCCTGCACTACCCCTGTTCATTCTGGTGGATTTTGATATCTTTCTCTAGGTTGGGCTGTGCAGAAGGTAAGGCCAATTGCCAATTCCACCACTTTCTCGGCCACAGGGGTCCACATACACATCTACATGCAAAAGGTCGCTCTCCATAGAAGAAAGCCACCGTCTCTAAATGACTGCTTGTTATCATCTGCACTTTTAGTTTATAGGGAATCATCCCCTCTTACATCCCTTCTTATTTTTTTTTTTTGCCTTTTGGAGGGTAATTGGGGTTAAGTAACTTGCCCAAGGTTGCATGGCTAGTTTTTTTGTGTGGGTGTTAAGTGTCTCAGGCCGGAACCGAACTCAGGACCTCCTGACTCTGGGGCCAGTGCTTTACTCACTGTGCCACCTAGCCGCCCATTGTCCCTTCTTATTTCAAGTGCTGACCATTGAGGGTTCAAATTGTGGGAGCACAAGGATAAGAATGACATTGGGTAGAGAAAGAAACTTTTATTGAAGGTGTTAAGGGGGAAAAAAGATTAAATGGAGGAAGCTCTGCTAGAGACCTGGCAGAGCTAATGCAGAAAACTTCAGGTCTGATTCTGGTAGAAGCTTCAACAAACAGTCCCTCTTATTCAGGAGACCATCATGCATGCAGCCTAGAGAGTTAGGTAGGTCTTGTAGAGAAATCAGGTGATATTTTTGTATATATTATCTGGAAAAGTTGGTGTTGCATAGAGTTCCAATGGCTGGGTTAAGACTAGGGATCCCCATCAATTGGGGAATAGCTGAACAAGTTGTGGTGTATGGTTGTGATGGAATACTACTATCCTCTAAGAAATGATGAGCTTGATGATCTTAGTAAGGCATGAAAAGACCTGCATGAAATAATGAAGTATGAAGTGAGCATGAAAACATTGTATACAGTAATGCAATATTATTTTAAGAACAACTTTGAGTGACTGATATTTTTAATATTTTAAATACACAAATTATAACTATACAAATATTATAAATACACAAATTAAAAATAAAGGACATAGGAGGAAAGACATCTGTATCCAGAGAAAGAATGGATAAACAGAAGTATATGTAGAATAATTTTATATGCACACATATATACATGTATAGATAGGTAGATACATAATACCTACTTGTGTCTAATGATAGCCATTTCTAAGTTGGGGGGAGGAGGCAGAGGAAGAAAAAAAGAAATTTACATGATAATTTTGTTGTATATTTGGAGGGAATAGCAAGTCGTACATGGTAGATTTGCAGTTTCATGTGTAATCATCTTTTTTGTTGTACTGTGTTATGGAAATACTTGTTTTGTTCTGTGAATTGAAAATAAAATAGATATGTAATACTCAAAAAATAAACAAAAGAAACAGTCATCACAAACAGAACTGAAACCAAGAATCCCTTTGTTCATCTTATTTTTTTTCCTGTAAAATCTTCTTTAAATCCTTTATCTCTTACAGATGAGCTTATCAGTGGAGAGATGGCACTGAAAAGACAAAGGTAGGAAAAAAAGCTGGATTATACCAAGGGTAGATAGGGAAGATCTCAGCTTTGGGCAATACAATTGTGAAGACATTGAGGGACTTATTCTGCAAGATATCAAGGAAGCGAAGGCATGGAAAATAAATTTCAGCCTTATTAACATCCTACCACAAGGACACAACTGATCTAACAGTTACTATGCAGGCTTCCTTTGTCATCTATATAAAATGATATAAGGATCATTTACATATATATTACATATACACTTCTTTATGAATGTTTTAATAGGAAACATTCAAGGATTCACAAGCAATATGCCACAATAGACCACATTTTTACCATTTCACAATTGACCAAAATGAAGAAAATATGAAATTCTACTATATTTATTGCTTGTTGATTAAAAAAAATACTTAATTTAGTAGAACAAAATGCTGCTTTGAAGGTTTTTTCCAATGAGACATCTCCACACATCAAAAATATTCAAAATTCTTTGAAAAATATAAAAGACATAGTCTCATTCATGGATCATAAATACCAGCTGAGATATTAAACAATTAGTGAATCAATAAATATTTATTAAATGCCTACTATGTGCCAAGCACCGTGATAAACAGGATATATTCTCACTAAAGGTGCTGAATGTATCCATAAAGTAACCATAATTATGAATGAGGTCTGACACAAAGTTCAAGTTGAAGAGAGATTCCCTGTGGATTTGATCTTCTTAATGCTCTTGGATTCAAATGACTTCATATTGGTTACCTCAAGCCCTGGAACATTGCAAGGCCTCCTGGAAAAAGAAATTACTTAATCACTATTTTAGGAAAGCCTGAATGCTTCACTTTATTTCCTCTTTTCTAGCCAAGTCGCCCCACAACTTCCTTGCCAAGCACCTCTCCACCTACACAAATCATGTCTTTTCTTATCACCCCCTTGGACTCATTCCCCTCACCTCTGCCCACTAGCTCTCCATTTCTTGGACCCATGAGCCTTAATCAAGTCAATTTTGCCATTGTTCCTGGAAGGAATGTGTCAATCTACTATAACCTATAACTAGTTTCCTTTGTTCTTGGATGGAATGTTTCTGTTTATTCCCCTATGACCCCCACAAATTATCTCTAATTTTTCTCATCAATGTGACCCTCCCTGGCCACCCCTCTCCTATGTGTGTTGTCTCTCCTTTAGAATATAAGTGCCTTGAGGGCAGGACTGCTTTGGCTTTTGTATTTTTGTCCCCAGCATTTAATACAGTTCTTAGCACATAGTAAGCACTCAATACATTTTTTTTCATTCATTCACTAATCTAGTCATTCATCAAAATTAGAAAAAAAAAGTGGATAAGACTGTTGATAGCTCAGATTTTGACATACAGTTAGATGAAGAACCTATAGAACTTGTTCATTAGTAAGTATATATTTGGGATAGACAGTACAAATAGACAATGAGTCAGATCCGGAATTAAACAGGAGTAGAAGCAGAGCCCCCTGAATATCCTTCAGAAAATTGCAATGCTCCTTTAGTGATCCCAAACTTCTCCTAGAAACAGACAGCAACATTTTAAACACCATTATTCCACTGGTATTGCAGGAAAATAAAGCATGGGATACAGTGGTCTCTGAGAAACTAAAGCTGAGTATCACAAAAGGAGGGATCCAGAAACACATGGAAGGTTTGATCATGCTGCTGGAGTAAGGGATGCAATCAGGGAAATAGATGAGTGAAAATGAAGATGAGCTAGTCAGACGGCAGTAAAATAGAAGGATAAAATTAGCAGGACATCCCCCAGGCTCCACTGGCATTCTGGAAATGTCAGAAGGTCCCTCAAAACAATGGGTAGACTCCCTTTGGCAAATTTATGGGATAATATAGACAAGGTACAGTGGAGTCTCACAAGATGGCCAGGGGCTGAAATAGATGGGCTGTAATGTGCATCATTAGAGACAGGACTTTAAAATCAACCAGATCACAGATCAACTTTTGTATTTTGATTAGCCTTAGGACTTCTAACTTAAATTGTCACCCTTAAGTGAGCTAACAGCACCTAATCATTCAATCACGGAACATATATTGCAAAGTTGCAGGCTCTCAAAAAGAAAAATACTTTGGTGATTGGGAAATTCCACTGTCCTAGAGTTTTCAAAAATGTTCCTCATTTACCTGTTGCTTATAGATACTTAAATGCTATTTACATGAGAGGGATCAAGCAGTCAACTGATACAAAAATGATACAAATGACAATTCCCTGAATTGTCTTACAGTCTAATAGGGGAATCAATATTCAAATAGATACAAAGCAAGATATATATATATATATATATATATATATATATATATATATATATATAGGATAAATAGGAAATTATTAATAGACAGCACTATAATTAAGAGGGGTTGGGAAAAATTTATGGATTTTAGTTAGAACTAAAAGGAAGCCAGCGAGGTCAATAGGTAAAGTTAAGGAGGGAGAGCATTCCAGTCCTGGGGGATAGTTGGAGAAAATGCCTGATGTAGAGAGATGGTCTGTCTTGTTCATGGAACATCCAGGAGGCCAGTGTCACTGCATCTACAGCTTTGTTAGAAACTTTCTTTAGTATTCTAAAGTCTTTTCAAGTAACAAAAGAAATGAAACATTGATTCTCCCTATACTTAATATGCACCTACTTTATTCTGGTCACTGAAGTAGGCACCAGGGAGGCTAAGAAAAAGAAAGAAACCTGAAGTCAGCAGCCATCTTTTAAAGAAACCACTAGCTTGAAAATAAAAGAATCAATATCCTAGAAATCTAATACACTGGTGGAGGTGGGTTTTGATCAACATAGACTTACCTTTGTTACCCATCTGAAATCATATCAATAATAATAAATAATAGTGACGATGATGATAACTAACTTATATAGTACTTACTATGCTAAATTCTTTGCTCTAATTATATCATTTGATCCTCACAACCCTGGGAGATAGGTGCTATTTTTATACCAATTTTATAGATGAGAAAACTGAGGCAAACAGGCTAAGGGACTTGCCCAGGATCACACAACTAGTAAATGTCTGAGGCTGGATTTGAACTCAGGTCTTCCTGACTCCAAGCTGATGGCTCTATTCATTGCATCACCTAGCTGCTCCTAATAATATTACCTCTCCAATAGCAGACTCCAAAACAGAAGAGGACAGATCTTTAAAATTTCCATTTGCCCTAATAAGAAAGACTCAAATAAATATTTTTGGTACTTACTACTACT
This sequence comes from Petaurus breviceps papuanus, assembly GCF_028583685.1. Lineage (NCBI taxonomy): Eukaryota > Metazoa > Chordata > Mammalia > Diprotodontia > Petauridae > Petaurus > Petaurus breviceps. Next base: position 283,468 of record NW_027187308.1, on the reverse strand, counting down.
GTTATAGGAAAGGTTGCTGATTTTCAATTATGGAAGCAGGATTTTTAGTGAGACAAACCTGTTATCCTAAAGCCTCTACTCTAGTCTACAGGCTTTTTACTTGGAATCCAAGGACTCCAATCCAATACAAGATTGATGGATAGATTTCTGGAGTGCATGAGCTTGTTTTTTTTTTTAATTGATAACTATTTCAACATAGGGACAACCAGGGTGTGCTATGGATAAAGCACTGAACCTGGAGTGAGGAATATCTGAGTTCAAATCTCTCCTCAGACACCAGCTGTGTGACTCTGGAAAAATCACTTAACCTCTATTTGCCTCAGTCATCAACTGTAAAATGGAAACAAACCAGAGAAGAAAATGGCAAACCACCCCAATATCTTTGCCAAGAAAACCCCACGAACTTTGTCTATGGGATCACAGAGTCAGACAGGACTACATAACTGAACAATAACAACAAAATTTCAACATGATTGGTTCTTTTTGCAATCTTCTGTATTGTACTTTATATATTTAAAAACATTATTCTAAGAAAAAGTTTCCTGATCTCCCCTAATGCTAGTCTTCCTTCTATTATCTCCAATTTATCCCGCACATTTCTCATTTGTATATGAGTATAAGAATGTTGTTTTCACTTAAAACTGTACGAACCATGAGAAAAAGGACCTTTTTTTTTGCCTGTTTTTGTATCCTCAGCATTTAGCACACTGTATGGAACATAATAGATTACATAATAAGTACTTATTTTGATTGATCTGGCTGCTAACTGAGCCATGACACAGAAAGTTCTTTTTTCTTCTTTTTAATAGTCTTGGTATTTTTCCCAATTACATTTAAAACAATTTTTAACATTTGATTTTTTTTAAACTTTGAGTTCCAAATTATCTCTTTCCCTCCGTTCAATCTCCTCTCCCTAAGAATTAAAAAATTTTATATAATTATACAAATGTGATCATACAAAACATATTGCCATATTTGTCATGTTGTGAAAGAAGACAGAGACAAAAACACAAAAAAGTAAAAAAAAAATAGCATGCTTTGATGTGCATTCAAACTTCATCAGTTCTTTCTCTGAAGGTGGATAGCATTTTTCATCTTAAGTCCTTCAGAATTGTGTTGGATCTTTGTGCTGCTGAGAATGACTAAGTCATTCACAGCTGATTATCATACCGTATTGTTGTTACTATGTATAATGTTCTCCTAGTTCTGCTCACTTTACTTTGTTTCAGTTCATGTAAGTATCTCCAGGTTTTTCTGAGAACACCCTGCTCATCCTTTCTTATAGCCCAATAATATTCCATCACAGTCATATACTACAACTTGTTCAACCTCAACTAGTTGATGGTCATCCCCTTAATTTTTCCAATTCTTTCTCACCACAAAAAGATCTCTTATAAATATTTTTGTATGTATAGGTCCTTTTCCATTAAAAAAAAATCTCTCTGGTATACAGACCTAGAAGTGCTATTGCTAGGTCAAAGGGTATGCACAGTTTTGTAGCCCTTTGGGCATAGTCCAAAATTGCTTTCCAGAATGACTGGACCATTTCACAACTCCACCAACACTGCATTAGTGTCCCAATTTTCCCACATCCCCTCCAAAATTTGCTATTTTTATGTCATATTAGCCAATCTGATTGATGCAACATGGTATTTCAGAGTAGTTTTAATTTTCGTTTCTCTAATCAATAATGATTGGAACATTTTTTCATATGAGTATGGATAGTTTTGATTTCTTCATATGAAAACAGCATGTTTAAACCCTTTCACTATTTATCTATTGGGGAATGAGTCATATTTTTATAAATTTGACTCAATTCCCTAAACATTTGAGAAATGAGGCCTTAATCAGAGACACTGGCTATAGAAAAGCTTCCCTAGTTTTCTGATATCTTTCTAATCTTGGTTGCTTTGGTTTTGTTTGTGAAAAAGTTTTTCATTTGATGTAATCAAAATTATCTGTCTGAACATTTGTCTGACCTCCTTACCATCTGTGAGCTAAGAGCTTCAGAAGTCACCAGTGCTAATTCAGTTGCCCATAAGGGCCAGTGCTAGAGTTCATTCCACTCTCATCACAATGAGACAGATTTTTCCTGTCAATGTTCTAAGTTGTGTTGAACTGGAAAATTATTTCACCCCATCCTTATGTTGATTCTGGTGTTCTAGAATTTGTTTTGAGTCATTTCTTTAAAGTTGTTTGGAGGGGAATTTGGGGGATCCCAGGCAAATCCCTGCCTTTATTCCACCATCTTGTTTGGCCCCTTCCACAGAAAGTTAAGAAATGCCTTCAGGAGCCTTTGGATGCCTTGGAATAAGCTATGATCTGAGCACAGTAGCTTTCAGGTGAAAAGAAGTAGAAAGAATAAAGAATAATCCAACTCAAAACCCAAGAAATGCTCATTTGTGAAAATATCTATAGAATTTCCCCTCTGTTTTAGGGAGCTGGCATTTCTAAGCAGAGAAAGTTCTCTGAGAGATATCAGATGCTTTTTAAATACACTTTAAAAAATAGAGTGCTCTGAGAATTAAATCACCAGGCAACTCCAAAGTAAAAAAGCAAATGAAAACAACAAATTACATTTATAGGACACATTTCATCCAGAGGAATCCCTGAGCACTTTATAGACTGATTAAAAACCATGCATATAGAGATTGTTGCACCCTGAGCTGAAATATTGCTGCCACTGGGGAATCTGCTTGCAGCCATTTAGCAGGCTGAAATTCTGCAAGTCTGTGACAAGGTACAAAAAGGGCACTATTTATGACCAAAGTGCCCATGAGTTTCTGCCACAATACCAGGGAAATGTGTGATAGCACCTCCTTCTGGAGAGAGAATTTCCCAGCATGCAAAATTAGTGTGAATGAAGCAAATGGGGCATTATTCCTATTCCTTACTGTCCCTTTTGGTGGGAAATAACCCTTTCTTGCACTTTGTACCTTTGTTAAAACACTATAGCTTCCTTCTAGTGTGACTCAGTTTCCATTATTCCTGCCCACATTTCCTTCTCAAATGCTTCTATTAAAGTGTCTGAACTAAGGGAAAATTGACATGGTTGGACCATCAAATGGTGGAACAGGGAAAGCTGCAGGCTCAGGGAGACCATAGATTTAGGGCTGGAAGGGACATTATTGATCATCTAGACAGGGAATTTTTAACTCTTTTTTCTTCCACAGATGCCTTTGACCTATGAATCACCTTCTCAGAATAATGTTTTTAAATGCATAAAAATACATGAGATTGGGGTGGCAAGGTAGCACAGGGAATAGAGCACCAGCCCTGGAGTCAGGAGGACCTGAGTTCAAATTCGTCCTCCAGACACTTAACACTTACTAGCACTGTGACCTTGGGCGAGTCACTTAACCCCAATTGCCCTGCCTTCCCCCTCCAAAAAGCAAAAAAACAAAAACAAAACAAAACATGGGATTGCAAAAGGAAAGCAATTATGAGGGAATAGGTATCAAAAAATGTTTTTAAGTTCACGGACACCAGTTTAAGAACTGACAAGTCTTGGACAAGACAGAGGAAGAAATGGATGAAAACCCCTAGTGCCAGCCACTAGCAAAGGAGAGTTTCTGTGACTTCCTGACAGTGACCCCCTTATCTTTCTTCCCTTCCAGAGCATGAAATCTAGCCTCCCTACTTTTTATTCTCTAGATTAAAAAAGAATAGACCTTGATTTAGTGTAATGAATATGTTCCTGAAAAAAAAATCATATACCAACTGAGTCATCTTAGATTCATTCATACTGGGAAAAATCCAAGACTTGGAGTCAGAAGATCTTTTCTGGTAGGACATCTACCATTTGGTGGCCATATGACTCTGCAAATTGGTTCAGTTCTGCAAGTCTCAGTTTTCTCATTTGTGAAAAAGAAATAAGACTTATACTACTTACTTCATAGGTATTGTTTCAAGGAAAGAATAGGTTGTCCCAAAAGCCTTAGTGCAGTTTTAAGCTATGAAATCTTTGTAATTCATATATACAACTGCATTTTGTAATTCATGTGCAGCTATAGAAATGCACTGTGTGAACACAGAATTTAATGACTCGTCAGTTTTTTTGGTAAAGCAAATAAACAGACCTGATTATTCTTTCAAGTTTGGATTTCATGTATCAAGTACCTTATGTCTGGGTTAGAAGATATTGTTCTTGAGCTCTAGAAGAATGGAAGAATAGACATTCCAATAAGGCAGCTGGGTGGTACAATGGATAGCACACTAGATGGGAGTCAGGAAAACCTAACTTCAAATCCAGTCTCAGACACTTACTAGCTGTTTGACCTTGAACAAATTACTTAACCTCCATATGCCTCAGTTTCCTCATCTGTCAAAATAGTGATAACAATAACACCTCTCAAGATTATAGTAAAGATAAAATGAGATATTTATAAGGCATTTTTGCAAACCTTAAAGTGCTATATAAATGTTAGCTATTATTATAGCTCACTGTCATTAGGTGACATAGCAGAAAGAAAGTTAGACTGAGTCAGGAATAACTGATTTCAAACCAGAAACTTGTTAACTAAGTGGCCCTAGGCCCTAAGTCACACTTTTGATCCCATTTCTTCATCTGTAGTAAAAGTATCTACTTGGGGGGAAGCTAGGTTGTGTTGTGAATAGAGTGCTGGCCCTGGAGTCAAGAAGACCTGAGTTCAAATTTGACCTCAGACACTTACTAGCTGTGTGTCCTTAGACAAGTCACTTAACCCTAACTGTCCTGTCTTCCTCCTTCCAAAAAAAGAAAAGTATCTACCTGATAGGGTTTTTGTGAGGATCAAATGTATGTATGTGTATATGTCTTTGCAAATCTTAAAGTACTATATAAATGCTAGCCATCATTATCATCATCATTGAATTTGAGGGCTACTGCACAAATGCCTAGCAGGTAGAATCTGGTTCACTTGGCCTTTCTTTGTTCTATTCAATTCAAGAAACATTTATTTAGTGTCTACTATGTGCAAAGCTTTGTGTTAAGAGATGGAGATTTACAGACAAAGAAGTCCCTGCCCTCACAGAGCTTAGAGTAGGATATATGTGGGGAGATGAGGAAATAAAAAGTACATACAAAGCAAATATGAAGTCATTTCAGGATGAGGGAAATGGTAATAGGGAAGCTAGGAGCTAAGCCAGGTGTAGGGGAAAAGTTAATTGGACAGAGATGTTTATGATCATCAAAAATGAGCTGATGCAGCTTTGAAACTTAGAGATAGAATGAAGGTTGATATCTTGGTCTAAGATACTGGCTTGAAAACATTCCTGTGGCCTGAGAAACAGTGAATATTGAACACTCAGGGTTGGTTTACTTAACATAGTATTTATTTAATTTCCCCCTAATGATTGCTGTGGCTATATTCTTGGTATGTTTCTCATGCTGTCATTATTGTTAACAAAATTTCTATTATTTTTTTTCTGACCCACTAATTCTTTAGATTAAATTATTTATTATCCAGCTGATTTAAAGTTCTTTCTTCAATGGTGCTTTATTGAGTATAATTATTATTGTATTGTGGTCAGTAAAGGATATTTACTATTTTTTTCCTTACTGTTTATGAGGTTTTACACCTTAGTACATACTTAATTTTCATAAAAGTGCATGTTCAACTGAGTATACACATTATATATAGGTATATATAAGTATATTGAAATATGTATCATATTTATATTTGAATATAGCATAAATATGCATATCTATATATGAATAAACATATATTTATATAGGTATATATTTCTCCATTTTTCATGGCAACTTTATGGAAATATATCTACACATATACATTTAGATATGCACACAAATATACATATATTTCACACATATGCTTATATTTCTCAGCAGTTCATGGTACCTTTTATGAAAATTAACTATGTGTGCAAATCACCAGAGAGTTATCAGAGCTAACTTTTCTAAAATTCCTTCAGGTCTTTAACTTCTTTCTTATTTTTTTTTTTTGTTGTTGTTGTTTAGATTTGTCTAACTTTGAAAGGAGTGTATTGAGGTCCCCTGCTTTTAAAGTATTAGAAAGAAGATTCTGGAATAGTATAGAATCAATGTTCTATACTTCATGCAGTCAGCTTCCTTTCTTCTCTTACCCTAGCCCAGACCCCAAGTATTGACTCATCCTTCTGATGGCTTATTTGTTTATACTTTTATGTTTCTCTTCACTTTCATGCTTGCATTTCAAAGATTCTACTCTGCTTTGGTCTTTTCATAAGAAATGCTTAAAAGTCCTCTATGTCTCTTTTTTTTGAGGGGGGGAAGGCAAGGCATTTGGGGGTTAAATGACTAGACAAAGATTATACAGCTACAAAGCATGTCAAGTGTCTGAGGTCCTCCTGACTTCAGAGCTGGTGCTCTATTCACTGCGCCACCTAGCTGCCCCTGAAAGTCCTCTATTTTGTTAATAGTCTACTTTCTCTTCACTTTTGCTGAGCAAATAATTATTGGTTGTAAGCCTGTGTCTTCTACTGTTTGAAATATAATATTCCATGCTCTCTGCTCCTTTAAAGTGGTAGCTATTATATATTCCATGTACTTGACTGGTCCCTCAGTCCTTGAATGCTTTCTTCCTGGCAGTTTGCAGTATTCATTTTTTTCATTTATTTCATTTCAGACATAGAAGCTCTGGATTTTGAAAAAGATGTTTCTGAGAATTTTCATGTTGTTTTTTTTAGGAGGTGATTACTGAGTTCTTTGTATTCTAACTCTGCCCACTTGTTCTAACAGATCAATAAACATTTAAGTGCCTGTTAGTGCCAGGCACTGTGAAGCACTGGGTCACAAACTCCCTGGGTCTAAGTTTCTTCATTTATAAAATAAGTGTTGGACTATGTCTCTAAGGTCTCTTCAAACTCTAAGTCCAAGATTTTATTTCATCCTGTGATGAATTAAGTTAAAGCTTAAATGAAAATCTTTACAACAAAACAAAATAAAATCAAATGCTGTGTTATTATTAATGACCAAGCTTGGCCCTGAAAGAAAGTTGAGAAAACGTACTGCCCTTTTTTATTTACAGAAATGGAGGATTGTGGGTGTGGAACATTGCAGAGACTGTCAAGAATCATTTGAGGAATAAGAGAATGAATGAAAAAGCACATATTAAGTTCTTACTATGTGTTAAACACTGTGCTAAGCACTGGGAATATATCTATATCTATATCTATATACACACACATACATATACACATACTAATATACATATTACAGACAAATATACATATATATGTATATGTGTGTATGTGTATAAAGTAAGACAGTTCAAAGAGCTCACATTCTAACTGGAGGAGACAGCATATATATGAGGTTCAGCTACACGGGGGATAAAAAGTCCAGAAGTCATAAAGGATCAGTAGTGAAAGAAACAGCAAGGCCCATGGTACTTAAGGTACACTGGAAGGTTAGGTAGCAGTTGCCTTGGAGTCTGCAGGGAATAGCAGGAGGGCAAATGGTAAGGCAGAAAGGACTTTACAAAGCAGTGACCTGGCAAATGCCTCATGGTCCTTCAAAAGACTAAAAGTGTCACAGATGGTGAGTCCCTCTCCATCCAAACAGTGTGAGCAGTTCACTTTGGAGGGCAGGAGACCTGGAGAGGTATGACCCACAATTATTGGAAGTGGAGCTTTAGAGTCTGAGTGCAAAGAGGATTCTGGATTCCCTTCCACAATGATAGAGATAAGAGGAGGTTTGTTAGTGTCCAGCCAGGATGTGTGTGGTGGATTGGGGGTGGGGGTGGGGAAGGAAGTGGGGATATGTTTGACTAGTTCTGCTGATTTTTTTTTCCTCTTTTTTTATTCTTTGTTATGAGGGATGGCTCACTGGGTAGGAGACAGAGGAGAGATATAATTGGAAAGAAATGTGATGTGAAAGCACACTATATTGTCAGAAATAAGCTAAAAACATGAAAATCTCATCTTGGAGGGATAACACTAGACAATTAACTACCACTATTATGTCAATAAATTATTTTATCAGATTAATAAGCAGATGATAAGGAGTTAAGGGTCTGGGTTTTAATTAGGGGGATAGAAAATAATCAAAGAATCAGGTAGACTCGGTATGGACTTAGTCTGACCCCCTTATTTTACATGTGAGGAAACCAAGACCCATAGAGGTAAAGTGATTTGTTCAAGGTCACACATTTAGTAAATGCCAATGGGAGGATTCAAAACTATATCTTATGATATGAAAGTCAATTATTTTTCCCCTACTACACCATACTCTTTCATTGTGGGAAGAGTCAAAATCTGGATCACATGTTCAGAACTTGCATTACATGGGATGGAATGGGAAGGTTTGACTGGGAAGATTCCTATGAGAGAGTGGGGTAGCTAAGAATTACTTAAAGTAGATATGGGGGAGGGAGACAAAGACAAGGCATTATCGCAAGGGGACACAGGACATGAAACACCAACTTGGACTATTTCCTTGTCTCACCTAAAGTCAACCCTGCCTGGATCTTAATCCTCTAACAAAAAAAGAAGGAAAACTCTCTGTTTCTCTCCTGTTTTCCATGTTCCCCCAGTTTTAGTTATTATTAATCAAAAATCCTCAGGCAGCTACTGGGGTTTGTTGAAAATAAACCATGCTTCGGCAGTGGTTTAGGGGGAGCCATATTTTCTCTGTCCTTTTTAATATCTTCACTCTCCTTTAGAGCTTTTATTTTATCACTGCTTGTTGCATCCCTTTGCTGCTTCTCTCTTGGTGCCGTTGCTTCTCTGTCTTTTCTCTCCATTTTCTCTGATTTATTTTCTTTTTTTTTCTTCCTGTCACCGGCTTAGTACCAGGAGATGGATACTAATGTCTCGTTCAAGCACTGTAACTGCTGTGTCAAGATGACAGGCTCAGCAGGCTGCCATGATTCTAATACTGACTAAAGAGCAGAGCTACTATACGTTGATTAATTGGTAGGGAGGGGGAATAGATAAGGCTGCTGCTTTCTACCCAAAAATGCATCCTTCCTTTCCTTGAAGAAAGCATCCCAAGTTGCACAGCACTCCTTTTTCCACAGAGATAAGGGACATTTCCTCTCAACATACAGTTAATTGGTATTTTATAGTCTCTTTCTTCAACACCATCCAGTGATTAGTCCTTTAATTTTCCCAGCATCCTATGCAAAAGTCAGGGACCAACTCTGACCTTCCTATGGATCTGGGTTTCAGGGCTACATATCATTTAATTATTTAGTTCAAGGTCACAGGATGATAGAATGAAGGTTGGAAGGGACAATCCTAACTCCCTCATTTTATAGATGAGGCAAGTAAATACCAGAGGATTTGTACAAGGTCACAGAGCTAGTAGGGAGTCTCTTTCTTTATTAGACCATATTCTGCCAAAACCTTGAGAGCCTCCTCCTCCCCTTTTCCAATACACACACCCTAACTGGGTGTAATATTAATCACATGTTTGAAGCATATAGTTACTTGGCTCCAAGGCATATCCATAAATTTATCTACAAATTTCCTAAATGTTGCATTTTGCTGTGCTAGTGCCTGGCTCCAATAGCTTTTGAGTCCTGAATTAGACTCTGCAGTGTAAGTTGTATATATTGATATAACCATTGTATTATATATTAATAAATTATGTATCATATAAATATGATATATAGAAATATAATAGGAATATGATATAGAAATATAATATTTAAATTATTTTCATTATATAATTATAAATATAATAATATGTTTATATAATCATTGGGGCCTCTAGGAATGGGTATGCAGATTCCAAAATCAAACTAAAGGATCCTATTGGCTCCATTCTTCATGCAAGGCTTTTGAATCAGTTTTTGCACAAAATAACCTGATAGCCTTGGAATAATTGAGCTTGCACTCATACGAGTCAAATAATATCTTTTCAGTAAATAAGGACATAATTGTTTTTGAATATGTAGAGTACTAGCCTCGTAACTCATTAAAATGAGCAAGATCAGTATGGTTAAAACCCAGCACGTCATTTTGAGAAAATGTTCTTACTGTCAAGTTATATAACTAGAAAACTTTCTGAGGGTTTTGAATCCCATGTGAAAGGACTGGAAAAAATGTTATGACTTTTCCAGAAATAATGAATAGCTAGAATTTGGAATATATGTGGTTTATAAACCTAAGGTAAGTACATGGGTATAATGTGGATTGTATTATATATAACAGTGTGGTTGGGAAACTAAAGGAAATGACCTCTTGACATACCTTCCACCTCCATCATTCTAAGACAATAGCTCGTCAATAATGCTCTGAACAAGGTCAGACATAACACACATACTTTAAGGGCCTCTTTTAAGTAGGCAAGTCTTATAACAGTCCCCAAAGGAACATAAACTGTGAGTCTCTTAGAGAGAGGAGGAGACTTCCAATTCCCTAGCAATGCCTTCTCTCTAGTCCCCTAGATTTTAATTTTAGGGATTTATAGCAAACACGCTACTTGAGAGAGACAGGTCATTTGGCTTGGAATAAAACCAGTAAGTGATTAAAATTAACCTTCCTAATTATACACCAATGTCATAGTACTGGAATGCTGTTGTAAAACACTTTCTGAAAAATTTTACATTTTTCCTTAATTTAGATCAGTGGCTGAGTTTAAAGGCAGCTGAAACTCAGCAGAAAACCTTTCTGGGAAGGTCCCACCTGCCGTGCCTCCCGGTGACCTGTGCTAAAAATTACTCTATAATCAAATCTTGCTGCTTATACAACTTACCTGGAGTTATCAAGGTCTCATCATCACTTGGGTGTGTGCTGTGGGCCCTCAGCTGGTGAGAAAATGTTAAGAGCTCACTAACCCTTAAGATATTGTAGATGTAATTCTTTTCATACCCCCTGCCAAGCAAAGTGGCACAGTTAAAAATGGCAGGAGTAGTTCATTTTTTAATGACTGTAGAACATTTCTCTTGGGACTTTATGGAAATTAGGGAATTTATTGTGAGTCAGAGCCAGACTAAAAACTGGAAAGGATATGGGGAACCAAAATGACCCTAATATGGAAATATGCCAAGTACCATCATGGTGAGGGAACATTAGTACAAGAAAAGATGATGTTCAAGATTTCTTCCCACAAAGACCACCAGAAGTGATGCCCAACTTTTCACTAAGGGTTTGGATGAGACAGCATTTTGCCAGAAAGGAGAATGATTTGAAGGAGAAGGGAGACGGAGAAGCCAAGAGAAGGTGTCCACAAATTGTGAAGGATAAACAGATTCACTGGTCCATGTAGTTACAGTAATATGAAAAAATAGAGAAATAAACCAAATTTGGACTCCATGTTGCTGTAACGATTGATATATTTAATTTGTTGTTCAGTCGTTTCAGTTGTGTCCAACTCTTTGTGACCCTATTTGGGGTTTTCTTGGCAAAGATACTGGAATGGTTTGCCATTTTCTTCTCCACCTCATTTTATAGATGATAAAACTGAGGCAAATAGGGTTAAGTGATTTGTCGCACAGTTAGTAAGTGTCTGAGGCCAGATTTAAACTCAGTAAGATGAGTCTTCCTGACTCTAGGCCCAGCATTCCATCCATGGTAACACCTTAGCTGCCCTATTACTTAAGTAGCAGTAGTTTAGAAAAAAAATAAAAACCAAATCACAATGTAGATAATGGACTTCACCAAAGACATTTATTAAAATCCCTAAAAACTCTCTCCTTTGAGTTTTCACAATACCTAGAGGCAAATGTTAACTCTCCTTTCTAGATAAAGAAAATTAAGCATAGCAAGATAGCATGCAGATTCGAAAGTTACTCAGAACTACCAATTTGAGTGAAGCAGTTAGGCCTCCTAATTTTTTCCATTACATCAGACTCCATCCCTAAAAAGACTTTCCTATCCAGTACTCTGCCCAATTTACTCCTCCTGCCCCCCCCCCACAAATAGCCTTTAAAATCTGCTCCAACAGTAGTGAAAAGTTTACTCATTGTTAGTGTTTGCACATGGGCTTCCATGGTACAATAAGAATGTGTGACCTCTAAGGGGAACAAGTGCTCTGGTTCTACCCGCAACTGCCAAGCCAGTTTAAATGAAGGGATTAATACTGAAGGCGATTGACTTGTCACTCTGGAGCACTCCTGTTCCTTTGGAAAAGCTGTAAGTTGAACAAAACCATTGGTCTTCTCAGACATCAGGACAATAATGCTCAGCACCCAGTGTTCCTGTAAGCTGCTGGTGCAAGGCGTTGTCGTTAGGCAGCATTTGCAGGGGCCTCATCGTGACAAGTTTATAGGCACTTCAGCATTAATAGTATGACTGCCAAAAGAGCTTCAATACCTTCTCAAGTGTGCTTTCCAAATGAAACACGTGCTTTTTTATTTAAGCTGTAAAATTCTTTGGGTCTCATTCACTTAGCCTTAGTACCTTCACAGAACCAGTCACTTAAATCATTCTTTTATTTGCTCAGAAGCCATAGGGGCTGGATTTTGTTTTTTCTTTTTAATTATAGCAAATGAATAAAAATCAACAGATAGCTTCGGCTACAATTACCCATTGTATTGAGCCATCTTATAATAATAGTTAGGTGGTTAACTTCTTCAGGTTGGGTTTGACATAGAAGTGTTTGAGGTGGGGTGGGGGGAAACATCAATGAATGCTCTCTATGTATATGTATGTATATATGTATACACATATATACACACAAAAATATACATATATACCTACATATATGTTATGTGTATTATGATACTCCTGGTATAGGCAATTCTACATGATTTTTAAAAGTCTACCTAAAAAGATTCTAAAAACTTTTAAAATGTCATATCAATGAATAGTGGGTGTCGGGAACATCCTTTTTGTCCAAATGAAACTTTCTTGTAGATTTTGTCTAATTTATGTTGTCTTTTTGCATAGATTAATCTTCAGGGTGAAGATATAATATTATATATTACAATATATAATTATGTTATTATATAATTGTATAATTATTTCATATATATCACATAATTATAACACAATATAACATAATTCCCCAATATAACATTTCTAAAGCATGCAGATTGGAGGGGTTAGGTGAGATTAGGGTGTGGTTCATCTTACTAAATTTCTGTAAAAGTTATAGGTGATGTTTAATCTGTAAGTCTCATATTTGTAAAAACTGCAAAGGGGATGTCTCTACCTATTCCTTCTTCTTTAATAGAAGTATTAAGGAAAATGACTTAAAGTACATAAAGTACTTCCCAGTCTTAAAGCGCAATATAAGTGATTAATTTTGTTAGTACTGGTTACAATGCCAGTAGAAATGGAGTATGTATGCCTCCATACTTTGCAAGAAATTCTAGATAAACTGGCATTCAGAATTGTTCTTGAATAAACATTTACACAAGCAAATGTTATACTGAATTTTTCAGTATTACTACTGGATTAAAAAAAGAAAGAAAAAGAAAAAAGGACCACCTGGTCCCTAAACAGATGACAGTTTATCTTTTCAAGGGAAAGTGGAAAATGTGTAGGGGGATGAAGAGAGCCAGACTTAGTATATGTGTGTGTGCATAAAGTGTGTGTGTGTGTGTATGTATATGTATGCATACACACATTTATATATAATTTTATGATCTATAATATATTATATATAATCTATAATATCATTCTATATAATCTATTATTACATATTATATGTTAATATTTTAAAATTAACAGGGAATTGAACTAAAATATATAGATGATGAGAAGACCTACCTGCCTTCCATGAGCCCAAGTCATTTAGAAGGACAAATTACATTCTCAGCTTATTTTAATAAGAAGTGGCATTTGGTAGTGGATAGAATACTGGACCTGGGAGAAGGGAGAGAGGGGTTTAAATCCTCTCAGACATTTACTGGTTGCATGACCTCAGGCAATTCACCTATACACTCTGGGCCTCGGTTTCCACATTTATAAAATGAAAAGATTGGACATGATGAAGGTTCCTATTAACTCTAAATCTCCAGCATGATCCTATGAAAGAATTTGTGGGATATAAATGCTTCATTGCTGCTAGTGATCTTTGACAAACTATAGTCAGTGGAATAGTGACCACTGGACTGGAGATGGATCAATATTCTCCCAGTTTTCAAATGTTTGGCAGGAGGGGTGGTGTATTGGGGCGGGTTTGAGGAGAGATAGATGCTTCTGATGTCAATTCTTACTAAAAACTTGGAATGCATTAAAGGTACAATTTGTGAGCACTTATATAAAATTAAGAGATCACTAAGATCTAGTATGAGTTCATTATTGAACTACTAAATCAGGGGAGAAAGTATAATTGGAGTTCAGCAAGATATCTGACAAATGTATCATGGTGTCTCTGGGTATAACATGAAGAAATATAGACTGGATAAGAACAGTTGGATTCAGAACTAGTTGAATAAGGCCAAAGAGTCTTGATTAACAAAATCAGTATGTAGTATCTCAAGAGTTCTGCCCTTGGCATTTATTCCCGCCTATCTGAAAGCCCACAACGGTGAAGCACCTTGTTCAAGGCTGAAGTGCTAGACAGTGGCAGACCTGGGACTAACATCCCAGGGGTGTTTCCTCACTCTTCCTCCAGGGATGCTTCCTCACAAAACCACACTGATGCTGAAGAAGCCCTTCAGGTCTGAAAACTGAAGGGGAAATGTAGATTCATTTCTTTTGTCTACCATCTGATTTCCTTTATACAACTATTGACTACTTACTTTTATAAACAGAAGCAAGCGTTGATTTTCCCAGATGTAGTTCACCTCCTCAAAAGACTAGTCCCCAGATTCTATACCTTGAGAGTCTGTATCTATAATTTATAGCTATAGACCATTCTTACTCTTTCTTTTATGGACCCAGGTGAAGTTTATATACTACTTTAGATTTTTCCTTGCACTGTTACAATTTGATCTTTGAAATAATGGTATGACATAGCCAGTGGAGGGAAAAAAATTGTGACCATCATTATGCAAATGAGAAAGACTCCAAGAACATACTATGGCTAGACCAATCATAAAGCTTACAGGTGTAAGAGGTGGCTCTTAAAGCCAGATTTTTTTTCTTACTACAAAATCAGTGCTCTTTCCCTTATATCAATCAAATACTATGTAAAAGGAAGCTAGTATTATATTACAGCAATTTCTAAGTGTTTCCTCCAGTTCAAGTATCTTGTAATTTGATGACAATTACAAGCAGAAAAGCAGGGCCACCAAGAAGTGAATGGAAGGTGTTGTGTGAATCCAGAATTGTGAATTCTTGGTTGGACCAGATGACCTTTGAGGAGTCTTCTAGTTCTAGATCTTCTATAGTCCTATGTAGTTTAGAATCTTGTGTAGTTAGCTCTAGGATGGTGGATAGAATGTAGGGTATAGAATAAGTAAGATCTAGATTCAAATCCCGCCTCTGACACTTAAAACTTTCATAACTAGTTTAAGCAGGCCACTTAATGTCTATCTGCCTCCCGTGGACTAAGTAACAGGAGGTTCCAATCAACACCTGCATTGGTGGAAGACTCCCCCCCCCCCCCCCCAGTCATCCCTTGTCCAGTTACCCCAATGAAATTATAGACATCTCTTCACAAGGCTATTTACATGGCTACTATATAACATTACTAACCTTATTAGGCCTTTCTAAAAAGTTATCTAGTAGTTTCTGGTCATGGGATAATCTTTATAGTAAGTGTTATATTGGTACTTCAATATATCAATGCCCTTGGGTGCAGTCAAATTTGGACTCTCCTTACCCTGGTCTACTTTGCACAGTCCATTTCACACTGAATAATTTTTTTCAAATTAAATGTCATTTGTTCATGTAAGTTATCACTAAAAGAAGAAAAAAGTACAACACTTAAAAGAAACAAAAGCCTATGTGATGTTAAATGAAGAAGTGACTCAGTATTCTGGTAACATTCATTTTATAAAATACCTTACAAGAACAGATAAAGTACTTGAGGTTACATAATAACCAGAACTGGAAAAGAACATTGAATAAAATATAAATTAATTGAACACATAACTATATTTGCCACATGTTAGACAAATTTTTAAAAGTACTTTTTCTTTGCTGATAAAATAGTTATTTGGAAGAAAACCCTTCAATATGCACTCGATTTCTGTCTTTTTTTTTTCTGGAAACTTTTTCTAGAAGCTTTAAATCCCAGGTTAACAGGCAGTACCTGAAACTATTTAAAATATATACTGTAGTTTGCTTCCAAATCTGTCAAGCTTAAGACAAATTTAAAATATAACCAAGTCAGATACTAAGTGCAAAGTAAAGCTTCAAGTTGAAAATTCGATAGAAAAAAAAATTCCAAACAACTACAGGAAATGCTTCTGGTGCGTAAAAAAATTCACATTATGAAGAAATCTTTGCCAAGTGTTCTTGGAATGTGAAATACTGACACAATTATAAAAAGTGGGCCCTTGGGAGTTACGATCAGGGCTCTAATGACCGTTTGCAACGTGTGAAGGGACAGGAATAGGAAAGAAGTAATAGTAAGAGCCATGTCTTTGGAAGGGAGTTGGGCTGAAGCTATGCATGGACACTGCTCTGGTTAACTTTCTGAGAGTCTGGACAGGATCTAAATCTTATTTTCCTACCAGTACAATAACAGACATAAAAAAAAAAGAAACAGCAGAAGCTGGAGATCAGTGAACTGGAAAGCCAATGGAGAAAGTCTGCCCACAAAAAAACCCCACAGGAATTTAAATTTCATCCACTCACCCTTTTATCATACAGGACACTAATCAAAATAAACAATTCTGCAGATATTTTTGACACATCGAGAAAAATATATATATGTACCTTCTTAGGTTACAGGCACATAAAATCTGGACCATTTCTAACTACAGAAACACAACTTTTTATCAGGTAGAGGGAGTCTTTAGCATCTTGGATATTTTCAAAATATTCTGATGTCCCCTATAAAAGAAAGCAACAGTTCTTTCAAACTTAACATCTCATATTTAACATAATGCTTGATGTGTCCCTTTTCTCTGTTGCTGAAGAATTTCTGATTGGTTCTTTTGAGATGATAAAACTAACACAAACTGTGGAACACAAAACTAGACATTATGATCAGTCAAGAAGTTTTCTGTGCATGACAGTAGTTTTTACTTTAAAATAGTGCTCACTGATTTGAAGATCTTTTTCAAATTTATTAAATGTCAAACTATCTTCACTGACAGATATGTGAAGGCTCACTTTTAAGTTCTGAGAACCTGAAACCTGTGGAGGTTGTAATGCATTATTTTTTCATCATTTCTATGAGGGCAGTAGGAACAGTAGGAACTGTTATTCTAAGAAAGAAGCAACTTGTATGTTAATAGCACACATGATCAGAAATTTCTTTAAAGTGGCCAACATATGATACGGTATTTCTTTTGTGAGGTAACCAATGCACAAAACTGAAAGCTGTGCATGCTGTGAAAAGAAAAGTGAAGAAATTAAATTACTGCAATCCAGGAGAGGGAAAAGAAAAATAGAGTCATGTGGGGCTTTGGCATACTGATTCACAGGATGAACATAGAATGCAAAAGCAAATGCCCCTTTCAGGCCTATCAGCAGTTGAGAGACATCTGCAGAAAGCAAGCAAGAGAACTGAAGAGCCAAGACTTGTGTCTGCACAAGTCTCAAGCCTCTCTGATCATCTCCTATTGTGGAACCCAAAGATTAAAAATAGATAGGTGCTTGTCTGAAAAGGATAGTGCTTACAAATCTGTGCCCTGTACCCCCTGCCACCAACTATGTTGGGAGCATTGGAATTAGTTTTGGGTAATGCTAACATCCACTGGGCTTGTTTTTTATTCAACATTTTATGTCGGATGTTTGGTAAATATTCCTTAAAATACTGTAGACTGCAGGTACACTTATCCCTGATGTCAGACTTCCTAGTGAGATATCTTTTACAACATATTATGCTGATGAAGAAGCAGAATGGCAGAAGACACTACTAACCTCAAGATTAGTTTATATTAGAAAAGAATAATCTTAGGTGGGACAGGCAGTTTAAAATGAAGAAAAGAGCTCATTGATTTAGCTTTATCTTATTTCCCATTATTCTTTCTGTAAGGCAAAGGAATATGAAAATAGCCCTGAAATCCAAAAAGAACTATTTGAAAAATACTCAGTCTTCTAAAATTAGGGCACATTTTTGGGAACAGAAGATCAGACAGGTAACAGTGAAAGATTAGTCTAGGGTCAGCTAGTGACAGGTTGTGCAGTGCCTAAAATGGTGCTGACTACGTGTAGCAAGGCCTTCATACTTGCCAGCCAATTGATTAAAATTTGAAAATGGCTTCTCAAAAACCACCTCTGTATGATAAGACCAAGAGATTTTTGGAACCTTCATCTAATTAGAAGGGGCAAAGAGGGAGTGAATCTACGAATTAAATATGGATTCTAATTTGAGTTCACAAGGAGGAAATTACTGGGAACTCTGGGAAAAAATATTGCCACAGTAGCATTAGCACTTAACAGGGCATCAAAGATTTAAAGTTTCCAAGCTAATATGAACTGGTTCCTGAAGCCATTATGAACCAAGGATAATCATTCAAACAGGAAATGAACTGTATTCCATTCTGGAAAAAAGGTTTGACCATAATTTTACGTGAAAATTATTAATATAATTCAAAGAAGAGGCCCCATTACTCAGTCTGCCCAAATGTAGTGCAGACATAAATAGCAGGTGACCTCATTAAATAACTTCAGTACAGCATAATCCTATGCATTTGGATTTCACCAATAACTGCGGCAGTTGTATGGTGATTTCTCTTAGGTTTTGCAGAGCTGTGATGCCCTAGATCAGGATTTGGCAGATGAAACATCCCAATATCTACAGTAAAAAGAAAGGTAGTTTTCTATCACTGCGCAAATACCTCAGAAAGGATAGTTCCTTGATAAAATAATGCATTATACATTCAGATTCTACCCCCCTTATTTCCCTCCCACCACCCCAAACTGATGGTTTCAGAAGAAAAGACTCAGTAGTGAAGGCCACATACTTTTTTTTTTTGCATTTGTTCACTAAAATTAAAAAACCATTAACACATATCATAAATTGGAAAATCAGAAATGGGCATGTGGAAGGAAAGATCAGATTGAAATAAAACCTGATGATTCTGCTGATGATTGGGTGGGAGAAAAGTTACTGGGAAACACTACAGTGGACCGGACTACACTATGAAGGGTCACATACAGGAACACAGTACAGATATCAAATTAAACAAAACAAAACAAAACTGTAACTTGCCAACTTGTAAACAAGGAAAAGCATTTCACAGATTCAAAGTTCAAGGGAAGTAAACTTCTTTAAATTATTTTTTTTGTCAGTTCAACCCTGATTTAAAAGTATGGCTAGCAAAAATATTGTAAGCCGCACGCAGCCCATTTACATCTTCAGTAGAGCAGCTGTCTTCCTTTGATAAGCTGTACCAGCCAGGCTCTCTTCTAAGGATGCAAAAGAGAGAAAAAAAAAAAACTTTCTCTTTTGAAATCCATCTTGCATTTGCTCTCACTTCCACATTCCCAGAATTCCTCATCTGCTGATTTATATCTGAGAGATTCAGAATCCAGGTTGCTATAGATTTAGCCTTGGAGAGACAGGAGGAGGGAAGGCAAATTCTCTTAGGATGCTACGGGCCACATCAACATTGTTCTGGGCTATCTCCAGGGCTCTTTTCACCTCTTCAAAGGCATAGCCCTCTCCCATAAGTTTTGCAATTTTTGCATCAACATTTTCCAATGCTGCTTCAGGACCGTGGGCTTTTCTGTGGTGAATTTCTGGTGCAGTCTTGCGGGGGCGTGGCTTAGGGGGTCTGGCAGGAGCTTGTGAACCATCTGTGTTAAAAAAAAAAAAAGAACATTGATATATAATAGGAAAGAGGGGCTTCTCCCCTCAAAGGTACTAATTTTGCAATAACATGGTACAATTAATTCACAAAAGCTCAAAGCATTTTACAAATAACATTTCATCAAATCTTCACAATACTCCTATAGAAGGCTGGAAAAAGGGAGGGAGGGAGCTATTATTCCCATTTGTAAGATGAGGAAGCCCAGGCTATTATAAATAAATATCAGAACTGAGAAAATAACACTAATTCACAGTTTTGTTTTCTTGGTCCACAAGAATGGAATGGGGGAGAAAACCAACCAATTAGGCATCCATGAGATAAAACCCTTATTTCCCTCAACACTACAGTCATTTCACTGTACAGAGAAAACAAATCCACTGGCATGAGATTATGTTTCTCTAGGAATGCTCTCTAATTAAGTTACTGTGGGATCAAATGAGATATTTTTAAAAATCGCCTAGCTCAGTGCCTGGAACATAGTAGGTGCTATGTGACTACTTATTAGTAGAGACAAACACATGACTGCAAGGTCCCAGAATTCAGAGACAAAAACAAAAGAAACAATGGGTCACTGAATCTACTGCTGGCCACGGCAGGGATGCTTTGAGTAGACACATTTTAGGGTCTCCTCTTTTGTTTTTCAATTTCACAGGATCATGGATCCAGAGATGAAAGGGACCTCAGAGGTCCTGTAGTCTAATCCCCTTCTTTTAAAGATGAAGAAACTAAGGCCCAGGGAGAATAATAAGTAACTTGCCTAAGATCACACAGGTACTAAGGGTCAGAGGTGAGATTTGAACCCAGGTCTTCTAATCCTAGAACCAGACTCTTTCCACTATATTGTGATGCTTTCCTGTTGGTAAGAATTCATGTTTTGATGATAACTGGGGGAAAAAGTCAAAACAGCATGTTTCCAATATGCTTTAAATCAATGGATCAAGATGACAGTAACTTTGGTGATTTGCCCAAATCCTTTTAATTCATTCTCTATCACCAAAACTGAAAACATTAAGTAGTCTTGTTATAGGAAAAGTACAAAGAGCAGAAATGTAGGGAGTAAAGACTACATTAACTTAACTTTCAGTTGATTCCCATGATGAGAGCAGTTTGTCAAAGTTAAATAAATGACAGGGAAGCCCGAGAGAGAAGAGCAATGTTAACAGGATAAAGAAAATTAATTACAAGCAAAAATTCTACACTGATCTCTAGGGCATGATCTAGCTTACTTGAGAGAGCACTTTAATCAGCTATTTCTAAAAATACAAATGGACTGCCTAAGAAAGGGTTAAGAGGATAAAAATAAAATTTTAAATTATACCTACCCCACCAAATATTACAATTTGTATAAATAATGGAATATTCCTAACAGAAGCAATAAGAGTAAGAATAACAATAAGTCTAACAATCACATTAGTATATCTCTACTAGAATATCTCAAAGGCACAGGGAATTGAGCATACTCATTCATTCTCAACCACGACACTACTGAGTCCAGAAAACAAGTCTTCCTGGCCACATTTCGGTCAGTCTCGATCCTCTTGCATTCTTCCAACTCAAGTGAATACTACTGGGTAGGTGGGGTAAGGAGGGGAGAATCCATCTAGAAGCTGCTTCAGGAGTCAACTGTTCTTAATGACATTTCCAATGAAATGAAACCATTTTGAAATTATTTTGTTTTCTTTCCTTTCTCCCCTACCTCCTTTATAACCAGGAGTAGAACCATGATGGTTTTCTACCAAACATGAACTTTCTGTCAATTATAAATTCAAACAAGATCAAGATAACATACTTAAAAAAAAAGGCCCGAGAAACCATACAATAACAGCAACAAAAGCAAAGGATGATGTTATGGGAACTCAGAATAAAACTAAATAACTGTTCAAGTTTTATTATTTTATGTTTTTTTATTACTTTATGTATTTTGTGATTATGACTAAGACTATGTGTGTATACACATATATGAAAATTTCTAGTTACTATTAAAATTGTTCTGTTCATGCATTTGTAATAACCCATGCTTATTATTAGTAAATTGCTAAGCATGTGAGGTTTGTTTTGAGGTTACATTAATTTTCCTATTAACTATTTCCATTATAGTCAGCATAGTGGTCAGCGTGAGGGACCTGGAATCAGGAAGACTTGAGTTTGAATATGAACCCAGACACTTGCTAGCTGTGCTTGGGCACAAGGTTTAGTTTGCTATCGCATCTGTAAAATGGGAATATATAGTACCTGCCTCACAGGGTTGTTGAGAGGATAAAGCAAGATGATATAGGTAAAGTACTTTGCAAAATCTAAAGCATGATTCTATTTCTAGCTTTTATGTCATGGAAAAGTTGACAATAAATTACCTTTCAGGTTTCTAGTTATTTTCCATAAAAGACCACACTTTTTTTTTTAATCAAACCTTTCTCTGACTTGGGATCAATTACAAAAGAATTCATCTGTTCTAATCTTGTCTCTTCTGAGACAGCTATCTGACAGAGAGGGCAGGCAACAGAACTTCAAGTTATTTTGCTATTGTCTTTCTAAGCTCTTTTCCTGTGTGCCACAGATTAGAAAAGTGTGGCTCTAATCAGGGTGAGGAATATATCTAAGGACTAGCATTGCAGGTGACCCTAAAAAGAAAAACTGTAGCAAAGGCTATGTATTTTCAACTTCTGGTTTTAGTCTTCAGCTATATAGGCACTGCTATCACTGGCAAAAACAAAATGCCATTGTGTAATAATAAATCATAGTTGGGGCGGCCAGGTAGCAGAGCGAGTAAGAGCACCGGCTCCAGTGTTGAGAAGACCTGGAGATCGAATCCCGGGCTCAGACACTTAGCACCCACCCAGAAACACCTGGCCGTGTAACCTTGAGCAAGTTACTTAACCCCAATTGCTTAGGGGCAGCCAGGTGGCTCAGCGAGTAAGAGCACCGGCTCCAGTGTCGGGATGACCTGGATCAAATCCGGGCTCAGATACTCAGCACCACACCCAGAAATAACTGGCCGCATAACCTTGAGCAAGTTACTTAACCCCTATTGCTTAAAATAATAATAATAATAAATCATAGTGTCTTGGTAAGTTACTGATAAGAGGTTCTAGAATTTTCACATAAAACCTAAAGGAAAAGATTCTTTACTTATACAGTAAGATGATAAAGTTTCAAGTAACCTTATTGAACACTGGGAAGAAAGTATTTTAGGAAAAATAAAAACAAATTAATTCTTGTAATTTTCAATCAAAGAAATTTCACGATATGTTGGATTCAAAGGCACGCAGATGTACTGAGAATATCAATTGGAAAATAGGGCTTAAAAAACTTGAGTAAAATCAAGATTTTCAACAGATAAGACTTCTCTCAAATCAGGTTGTTTTTACACTAGCATAAAATACAAAACAATGATAGCAATATAAATGATGAGAATAACAATGGCAGCCAGCATTTCTTTAAGCACTTACTATGTATCAGGCTCTGTGCTAAGTGCTTTACAAATATTATCTGGTTTGATTCTCACAACCACCCTGGGAAGTAGATCCTTTTATTATCCCCATTGTACAGCTGAGGAAAGTGAGACAAGCCAAGGTTAAGTGCCTTGCCAAGGTCATATGGCTGGTAACTCTTCCTGACTCTATGTCTAGTGCTCTATTGACTTTACCACTTAGCTGTTCCAATGAACCCTCTCCTCTGGTCCTGTCTACTAATCAAATTTCCATTTACCTTAAAATAGAACTAATATCTCCTTTAAGATCTCCATTAATTCTTAAAAGTTTCTTTGTATCAACGAACTGCATCATGTATAGGATGCAACTGAAGCCGCCCAGTTTCATCTGCTCTGAGAGATGCTGGCACCTAGAAAGGGCAATATCTCACTATTTTGTCATGTTAAGTTCCTTTATAATAACTGAATTCAACTAAGCATTTTAAATTCAGTATCTGACTAATTCAAGTTCTGTGCGTAGTTTCCAACTATAGACCTGTTTTAATGGTGGACCAGAATGACAGCCCTATCTGTGGACAAAAATCTACCTTGATTTAGAAATCTAATGGATATTGAAAAAAAAAAAAGGAAAAATAGAAACCCCCATAGTCTTTAACAGTGCATTTAAGTTTTAAAATAAACTTTGATTACTCTTGTTTTTATAAAGATGGAATGTCTACTAAATGTCTCACTGTATTCCTGATGCTCTACAATGTGCTCTAAAGTCATGGGCCTTCATCACTTCTTCAATGACTCAGAGGTAAGTATCTTCTTAAACTTCTTCTTTGGTACAACTTCATCTATGTACCTGGGAATTATTTACATCTTTTTTGAAAATATAGTCATTCCTCTATGGTAAGAGAATAAGATCTGGTACTATCAAATTTTTTTTTTTGGTAAGACAGTCAAGGTTAAGTGACTTGCCCAGGGTCACACAGCTAGTAAGTGTCAAGTGTCTGAGGTCACATTTGTATTTGGGTCCTCCAGACTCCAGGGCTGGTGCTCTATCTACTGCACCAACTAGCAGCCCCTTGGCACTATTAAATCTTAAATCTCCTCTCTGCCACTAAAATTATGCATATTCTTGGGTAAATCATTTAGCTTCTTAATATTTTCTACTTACCATAGCTATAAAATGGGAATGTTACCACTGCTGACTCTTTAGTAGAGGGTAGTAGGGATTAATTAATATCATCATCTACAACGTAAGAGCTAAGGAGACTATGAACATGAAGGCAATAGTTTCATATCTAGTTTGGCAATTACTATCCCCCAAAGCTATGGAATAAGAAATAGTGCCAATTATCATAAAGGTCATGTGAGGGAGGAAAACACAAGATTTATTATAAGCCTCTAATTCTACACTAAGCTCACAGTCAAGCACAGTATCAATTAGCAAGAAGTGTTAATCTGAATATGTGTAAAGATTTCTTTAAGAATCTGGGATTCTGAGTTGATAATTAAACAGCTATGCTTAGCAAACCAACTGAAAGGCCATTTCTCTATTGCAGCAGCGGTGTTTATGGAGTTCTTTGCTCCAGCTGTCAGATGTTCCACAGGTCTGGTGTTATTTGTTCATTTTTAACAATGCCCTTCAAGAGTTTCAAGTACCTAACATCATTTGATCATGCAGGTGAGTGGAAAGGAGCAATGACATGGCTGTGAAAAACTTTAATCATCCCCAAATTTTTATTTCATGTAGCTTTTGTCATGTTAATATAAGATTTCAAAGTAATGAGATTTTTTTTTTAAACATAAAGTACTTAGACATCCAAACAAATAGCATCCCTTTTAGTTACTCTGGAAGCTATCTAGTGATGTGAATAAAATTTTCATCACCTAGACCACTGCTTCTTAAACTTTTTCCACTAGTGACTCCATGGGGTCACAACCCATAGTTTAAGAAGCAATGACCTAGACACATCTCTGAATGATCCCTCTGGAAACTGATTTCAGAAGCAACTTAGAAACTCAATATTATCCAGCTGTATCATCAACCTTATTTAGTAGACTTGACTCTGAAACAATCTGTACCAGTTTCAAAAAAAATCAAAATTTTTTCATTAATGAGGATATTGAAAAGAATCTCTTGTAGGCTTCCTAAAGAGAAGTTGTAAAAATGTTTTCGGTAAATGGCAATATAGTGGGCAGTGTTTGTTTGGATATATAAATTCTGGTATGTTTGTTTAAACAATAGCCACAGTGTGTTAAGAGTCACACCTTGCCCAGTTTTCCAGTTGATTTACCTTCCTAATTATATTTTGCTTCAGCTGATGTGGGACTCATTTTTCATTCACAGAGGACATACCACATAAGGAGGGGTGGCCTAGAAGAGGGCTGGAGAGAATGGGGAAGCCCATCTAATGTATTTTAACTAATACAGACAGATAAATTAAGAGCTGAATTAATATACTGCTATTTTGTAGAGAAGGAAAGCAAAGAACATAGAGGTTAAATAGTTTGTCAAAGGTCACATAGACTATAATGATCAAGGATGCAGGTCACTGGATTCCTAGCCCAATGTTCTTTTTTAAATAGGTATTTCATTCTTTAATCATCTTTATAACCTTCATCTGTCTTAGTCAATGCCATTTAGTGCAATTGTCAGCATAGCATGGAAACCCAGAGCAGCAGGCTTCCATTTTGTAGCCTCTGGTCTTCCCCATCTCCCTAGAATCCTTGACCAGATTAGAATTTGGAAGTAATCTTAATCCCACCAAGAAATATAAAGCTTTGACCAGTTCAGGAGGCATGTCCTTACTTTTCATCTTCATTAAGGATGTGCTCACATTGTAATCAATCCCTCTGACAAATAATTCAAAACTACAACTCCTAAACGTGTGCATTTGTTCCTTTTGTAACCACAGAATTTCGTTTTTTTTCTCGGAACTCTTAGAATCTCTCTCTAAGTGAAATTACTTGCAACATAATGAATATATTTCTGATAGACTTTAGCTAAGGGAGAAACAATTTTCTTTCATGGTAGATACCGTTAGGTATGCTGTTGGAAATACTTTTTTTAAATTAATTATTGGATATTTGTTTAGAGAAAAATGTAACAAGCATCCTTGAATTGTTAAAAAAAAAAAAGAGCATTTCTACAAAGGACAACAGAGGATCCTTTCCCATTTCTCCCTAGTTGTTAGTTCCCTTTTAACTCTCAAATTATACTTAAAAAAACAAACCACAAAAACCTTATCGATGTACATGCAATAATCCTTCAGCAGAATGGACACTCCTTGAAGTCAAGATTTTTTCTGTTTGTCTTTGTATCTTCAAAACCTAGCTTAGTCCAGTGCCTTGCATACAATGGATGCTTGCTGTTACTGAACTGGGCATGATACACAATCACCATGCATAAGAAGACACTATAGAGTTCAGTCAAAATCACCATGAGTCCAAACAGATTAGATTGGAAATTCTGAAGAGTTTTATGCCATTACAATGAAATTAGTTTCTTTATGAAGCAATATACACTAAAGGAATTCAAGAGCTGCTAAATTAAAATTTCCTTTAAAATGATACTAAATATTTTCCAATTATAAATCTGAATATAGAAAATTTGAATATATTTTGAATAGTATATACTTTTAATATATATTTATGTCCAATATATTAAATTTGAATATAGAAAATTATACTAAATACACTTCAAAGCTTTATCAACTTTATAAACAAGGCTAGAAAACTTAACATAAAGACATCTTAACTGAATAAAGGTAAAAAAGAGAGTCTTTAAATATTTAGAAAGACAATGTAGGGTGAAAAGCTTGACTATGTTTACATAGTAAATCACTGGCAATGTCTGTATTAGAAATGAAGAGTTCTTACTCTTAGGTATCTATTTTCTTCACTAAAAATAAAAGGGTGTGTGGGAGGAAGGGATTTCATAAGAAATCCAAGAAGTCATGATATTTGAATAGAACTGGAAGGAAAGAATGGTATGTAAATTTAACTGGCTAAAAGATATAAGGAGCCTTATATGCCCTATAAACTATGCCTTTATGAATTCTACTGTAAGATAGATCAGTTAATTCTGGAATTAATTTATTCCATAAACTGGAATTACTGCCACCATAAAAACAACCTTCCAATTATAGAAGGACATGATTTAACATGCAGTTTTCATTTAATTCAAATTAAAATCTTGACATATATCATGCTAGATAATTATGATAGTTAAAGATGAGGATATAACATATGATTTTAGGGGTACTTTTCAGACATAGTTACAGAAGAAAAATATATAGATATGAAGGCAGTATTTATAAGCAATATGTGCTGAATATTGCAGGTACTGAAATTATTAATTAAAAAGAAAGCAGCCTGAAAGAGAATGATGTTATAATGTTAATTTAGTAGAATTAATTTAACACCCCATAACACTGTTGAGAGTTTAAAAAATGTTTTTTGATGAAGAACCTTAAATTATACCATTTCCCTTAAAAGTCTTACCATTAAAGATTATGCAGAAAGACAATCCTTGTGTGAAATGCACCCAAGGTTGCCAAGTGAAAGGAGCTAAGTTGGGGAACATTTGATCCTATTATAAAATTCATTTTCTCTCTCTTGAAATGGAATGGGCAAATATTTCCATACTACTAAACAAGAATAATAAAGATACTGTGGCACAGAAGAGAAAGAGCTGGCCCCAGAAACAAGAAATGGGTTCGAGTCCCACCCCTGGTATAAACTGGCATTGAGATGCTGGACAAACCAAGTAACCTCTTATTCCTTCTACATCCCTTCTCCACCCCTCCTATCCCCCCCCCCCCCCCTCCCAATCTATCATTCTCTAACATTATAAGTTATAGAAGAGGTGTGATTTCCTTTTAGGGATTGTTCCCTATAACACTAATATTACAAGTTTGCCTCACCTTCACAAGTACAATGTAGGAAAATATTTATTTCAAATCAGATTTGGAAGAACTTGTACGGATGTGTTATGAAGTACTGAATTCTATATTATAACCTTGAATTTTCTTAGAATATGATGCTAAAGCTTCAAAAGTATAATGTCCTCTGAGTTTTTTTTCAAGCAAACAATTAAAATTGTGTGGTCTTATACTATCCCAAAGAAGGAAATGAATATGGAGTGCTGGAACACACTTATATACTTACTTTGAAAACCCTGTAAACTATTTTTTAAAGGATTACAAGATAAAGAATTATTATCTGCATGAGCACATGGGTCTAGAAATGAAATTCCTTTCACATATTTCTAACTTGA
The DNA here is from genome assembly GCF_028583685.1 of Petaurus breviceps papuanus. Classification (NCBI taxonomy): domain Eukaryota; kingdom Metazoa; phylum Chordata; class Mammalia; order Diprotodontia; family Petauridae; genus Petaurus; species Petaurus breviceps. Next base: position 255,021 of record NW_027187308.1, on the reverse strand, counting down.
AATTTCCTTGGAATAGAATTTATATTGTTAAGAATATATTTTCTAAAAATTTTTAACAAGAAAAATTGTGGAAAATTATGGAAAAAATGTGCTAAGGCTTCATTGTGTGTGTAGATTGTATATACATAAATCATATGAAGCACACAGATTCTTTAGACATGGAGATAAGAGGGAAGATTTTATAAATTAGATAGTAAAGTACTTTTGAATCCTTCAGAAAAATTCCTTCCACAGAAATGCTCTATATAAACATGAGTCATTATCATTTATTTAAGGAGCCATAAAAGAAGGAATTGGGTTTGAAAGGTACAGTAGTCATACCCAAATTCTCGTCCTGTCATCTCCAAAAGGACAAAATAAAAACACATTAGCCTCAGCAAAAAAAGACTATTAGAATCCCAAAGACACACAAGCATCCAGTTTCTGTATTTCATATGTAAAGAACTAATCTAGAAGACAAGTTCAATCTATCCATTGGTTTATTAAAATCTGTAATAACCTAGAGGACAGGATGGTAACCCTGTGATCTGCATATGAACAAAGGCTCTAAGTTTCCACTCAATAACAATGCATTTGAGGCCTGAAGATTCAATAACTATAGAGGGAGATCTAGAGAGGTTTAATGATTCTGCAGTTAGGATCACAGGTTTTAAACCTGAAAGAGATTTCAGAGGCTGTCTAATGTAACTCCACATTTTGGAGATGAAGAAACCGAGTTCAACTCAAGTAAAGAGATTTTCCTAAAGTCACAGTTTTACCAGAAGAGTTTTGAACCCTGGTACTCTGACTCCAAGTTCAGGGCTCTCTGAATAAATAGTGAACAAAATTAAAGGCCAATAGAAGCAAATTATAATTTTCCTGAGATCTGTGATATTTATTACAAGAGAACATTGCCACTGTCACACATCTTGGGTAGGGAAAATGACACAACATATGAATAGTGCCCTGGCAGTATCGATTATAAACTATAAATTTCACAGAAATTGATAGCAAAGTAGATATCCAGAGTTCTTAGTTCTCCATTCAAAATGAACTAATGTGTATTTGAGAAGAAAACTGCCTTGATAATATACATGCTGATGAAAGAAATTCCCTAGGGAAATTGAATCTCTCATTTTCTCTCAAAAAATCATTTTACCCTAAATTTGACAACCAAATGATGTCAATATGACTACAGGTATCCCTTTATACAAGGAATAAAGATGTCTTTGAAAGTTAGCTGTTAAATGAAATTCTTTACATAAAAGTTGGTTTTCTATTCCCACGATATAAAAACAGGAAATTGTTCCCTGTTTTACCAATAGACAATTGAGGACGACTTCATTCAGGTAAATTCATGAGTTCATGAACTTAAGTAAGATACTCTATGTAGTTCACTTTTCCCCCCTCACAATGGGTTTTATGCTGCCTTCACCCAGTCACGTTTGTGGACCCATTCCATAACTTTAGAATGATGGCATCAGATAAGAGGGCTGCTGCTCTAGACCCATGATCCTAAATTTTATATTGATCAGACCCCAGAAAGAGTCAGAAGGCACAAGAATGGATCTAAACACTGAGAGAGGGAGGGTCAGATGGACAGAGCTTTCTAGCTGGGGATCTGAGTGACAACAAAGAAGGCCATGTACCCAAATTGGTGAAGCTCTATTTTTGCAAAATTATGTTCTCATAGAGGAGACAGTAAAGGAGCCACAGAGTCTGGGGTTACTGTTCACAAACATTTTCATAATTTACATGTTCTTCTTTTACTCAAAGTGATTGTGCCTTTCTATGATTTGCAAAGTTAGCAAAGTATTACATAAATATTCATTCACAAAATACATCTGTGGGTTGGATGGGATGACTAAGGGCACCAAAATACAGAAGGTAAAAAATTTAAAATAATCTCTTTTAAAGACTGAGTAATTTTTGCACTTTTTACATTTATATAAAATTTCGACAACACTTAATTTTTTCAGAAGCAGAAAAACTAAGAATATTTTGTTAGACTACTACCAAGCTGGTGATGTTCTCTCCCTGGTAACTACAACCTAGGTAAAGCTCTAACCCAGCCTGGCCCAATCCTGCTAGGCAACACTCCTTCCCTCGAGAAACTGAGGTTGGTCACTGCACAGCCCTCCGTCAGTGAAATGCAGTTCAATCACAAGTCTTGTCATCATCTTCCTGATGTGCTGGTCCTCTTTGAGAACAAAGGACAAACCGCCCCCCCCCCCCACACACACACATACACATGATAAAAACAGGAGACATAACCGTGAAGAGCTCAAAGCTTTCTTCTTATTCCCTTTATTGCCTACTCAGTAAGGGAGGTGGCAGTTCCCTTCAACTTCCTGATCGTTAGTCAGAAATTTATTATTGTTGACTGATTGACTGATTATACTTTGAAACTCATTAATATTAGTCATAATGAAATGCTTGGATGCCTGTTAAATAAAATGCAAATAACCTACCCAGCAAGGGTGGGCAGTTATTTTTTGTCTTTTTTTTAAGCAGATGTGTCTCTTAGAAAAAAAAAATTACATTAGGCCTACTCAGCTGGCCCCCAAAGCAAAGCTAATATGATTTTAGAATTATTAATGATGACGATTATTAATAATAGCATTTATATAGTGCTTACTATGTGCCAGATAGAGTGCTTAACAAATACCTCATTTGACACTCACAATAACCCTGGGAGGTACCTACATATATTATTATCTCCATTTTATAGCTGAGAAAACTGAGGCAAAAAGAGGCTGAGTGACTCACCAAGAATCACATAGGTAGTAAGTATCTGAGGAGAGGTGAGGCAGGGTGTGAACTCATGTCTTCCTTATTTCAGGCCCAGAACTCCACCAACTGCATCACCCAGCTGCCTTGGAATGTCTTTATTGCCAGAGTTTTATATTTTCTGGCACTTGTTACTTCATTTATTATTTAATGACTATGCTCTAATCACCTTTATTACAATAAAATATTATGCTTATGCTCTAATCTTTGGTTATGAAGGTTATGACAAGAAAATATTTTTCAAGGTCATTTTCTTCATTAATGGTGATATCACCATATCAAACGCTAAAGCAGCCCATACTTAAATTACTTTGGTACTAACAGATTAGATGATCACCTAGGTTTTTCTGCAGCTCTGTAATTCAAAGATTTCCTACATACATGCTGAATAAAGATAAATCAATGAACCAGAGTATTGAGGCCACTTCCAATCTATTAATCAATAGTATAATTCATTAGACATCTGAACCTCTCATCAGCCAGCATATCTCCCAACCCCACAGGAACAAAAAAACGACCAGAAAAAAATAAAATATCACAATCTCTGATAAGATATGACTAGGTATTAATACAGATGTAATATACTGTTCCCTTAAGGTCTGTTGCTCAGTTAAACTCTGCCCAGAATTCTAAAGAAAAACTGCAACTCTAAGAGGCTATTTTTGGGAGCTTTTATGCTTTAGAGTTCTGAGACAACAGTTGCAGACTTCGAATGTAACAAATGTACATATGTGGAGACAGGATAGCAAAACGACTCTATGATTATGGGACAAGCACAAATTATCTGATTGTACTCTGAGCCTAGGAAAATAAAAGTTGTTGTGGGTGAACAGCTATATTTTGAACTGATTCACTTGATACTATAGTTGATAGAAAGGAATAAGTAGTTGAGCAGAGGAACAGATTGAAGGCTAGGGATTGTGGAAATCAATCAGTGGACTAACTACTTCAGCAATGGAAGCATCTAATGATCATAGTTATCAAAAACTGATATTAATAGAAAGTTATGCTATTAAGGAACTTCTATGGATGGTTCCTGAGATAGAAAGAGAATACCAAAGTCTTCAGTTCCAGAATGGTAAGTTTCTCTGATTATGTGGATTTTACTCACTCATGTGCCTCTCTGACAAATTTCTTCTGTGTGAGTCCACTCCCCTATAGACACCGAGTACATTGGTGGGAGAGTGCGGCTCACATATGAACACGTGGACAGACACAGACACACACATGTGTAAACCATATGCATTTGCTTTAACAGGAATAACTATGATATTATTTCTTTTGCTTCATTACAAAATAACTATATTTAACATCTATAAGTATCATTGTGAATTGCTTGTTGTATAAAGAGAAATGCATCAATGGGAGTTCAAACTCAAGTGCTGAATTGATGAGTAGGAATTGATAAGAGCCTGTAAAGGCTCTTAGAGAATTTGAATGTAAACAGGTAGTGATGGTCCTTCTCTGGGAACTTCAATCTGCTACAGACAGAGTAGGCTGAAGTAAGTGAGGTAGCCCAGAGAACATGTAGTTATCCACACACCCAGAGAGGTGTGAGGTGCTACCGTGGATATACCCACCCCATATATTAATTACGTAAAATAATGAAAATGATTTTGAAAAACTACCTCATGGATTTACGGTTATATAATACAATTTTGTTTAACTGACTTAAGGATTATAAACTATTTTACCCCTCAAAAATATGTACTGATAAGCTAAAACCATCCATTTTACTGGACATTTGTCTTTCATTTCATTTATAAATCAAGATTAATAACATATGCTTTGCAATACTCTCAGGAAAATAAAAAACAGTGGCTACCCTCAGAGACTAGACAATCAATTTTATGTTAGCTCATAGACCACTGTTTCTAGCTAAGCCTTTTTACTTTCAAGGGAAGGAAATCCACCCAAGCATTTCTAAAGAAATTCATATTGGCAATTGTAGGGCTTGGTCATAGATAATCTGAGTAACTCTCAGAAGAATATTGTTAACATCTCTAAAACTTTTCAAATAAAAAATTAGCCAAATATAACATCAAAAAGCTACTAAACAGTACTGTAGACACTTTATTCTTTGGGACACCACAGGATGCATTAAGTGGGAACATTACAAAGAAATCTGGAAGAACTTCAGGACTGTTAGAATGGAAAGCATGAGAAATGTCTTGTTATTAAAAAATGTTAGTTTGCACATAACAGCCAGGTATAAGCATGCACAAGGAAACACAAATACAAACAGGTTATATTTCACTAAGTTTTAAAAAACCATTTAAATGTATGATTTTGAATTTAACAGGATAATATAAAATTTTCATTCTTAAGAGCAAGTGTTCATTCCAGCATGTGAAAGACACTGACGAATACAAGGATGGATTCCTTACCTACAAATGCTTGGGGAACCACTGGGAGAAGTAAGGTCTTCACCCATATGTGGATAAAGATGCATAAACTCACAACTGATAGACTCCTTTTGTGATAAAATTCTAAGTTATTTCTCCTCTTTTGACTAAGAGAGGAGAAGCGCCAATCAAACAGATTTGGGTTACCTAGAGGTCACTCCTCATTTCTCACATGCTAACTACTCATTATACACTGCCAATGCTCTCTGAATACAGACCCCATTACAGGAAGAGTGCTGGGTGCTCCATGGTTTGACCAAGCACATTAAACTCTAATGGTGATATGGGACTGTCCAAAGGAAAAAGACTTAGAGCTGTCCTGTGTGGCCACAATATGGCAGAAATAGGAACAACACATTGAAATTAGAGAGAGGAAGACAGAATTCAGGTTGATTGTAAAGAAAACACTCCTGATAATTAAGAACCATCTCAAAGTGACATAGGCTGTCTCAGAACAAAGGCTCTTGTTCCCTTGTTGAAGATTTCACAGAGGTGATTCCTGTTTATATACAGGTTGTATTAGATGGGGTTTGAGGTGTGTTTCAATTCTAAAACTCTGTGATTACAATAGTATTTGCATCATCTTCTGACCAAATTTCTAAGAAAAATATATTACTGAGCTTTCAACCTCGTACTTCCAAAACTTACAGTATCTCCATATAGCAAAATGGACCAGAAGATTTACACTTCATGGTTTCAGGTGGTAGAAAAGCATTAGAAAAAGAGTTAAATGACTTAGGTTCAAATCCAGGCTCTACCTGTAACTTACCATGTGACTCTGGATTTTACTTTCTTCAGTTTCCTCATTTATAAAATAAAGACGTGGCCTAGAATATTTCCCAGGGTCCTTCCTTCTCGTTCTAAGTCTGTGATCTCAAAAAGTGTTATTCTTATGTCTAATTCCTTTCCCCCAGCACTAATCTTAGTGGATCCAGGGAAGGAAATGACTTTGGAGCTTATTCAATTCAACTTTCTCATTGTACTGAAGAGGAAACAGGCCAAAACTATTTAAAGGTCTTCCCCAGGATTACACAGGTAGTAAGTGGCATATGTGAGATTCAAATGTTAATCTTTTGGCTCTAAATCCATTGTTCTTTTCAGTATACAGCCCTATTCCTCCAGTACTAAGGTAAAAGAACTGAACATCTCCTCATCACAAGATCCATAATCATGGTCTCCAAATGGCTTTATCTGGGGCAGAGGTTGGTAGTATCTTCTATTCAAATGACATAATGGAATTTAAAACACTCTGAAAAGCAAAAATCCTCCAACATTGCAAGGATCTGTGATTTCACCAGGGTAGGTGACTTCCTCCACTGATGTATCACTGATGCATTACATCAGCTCAGACCTCTGCAACTTAATAAATGGCCTCCCAGAGCTAAGAGCAATATAAAAAATATTGCTGAAAAATTAACCTTTGTGACGTCATGCTGCTGACGACCTCGCTTTGCACTTGGCAAGGATGGTCCACAGACACGACATCACTAGGCCAATAACACAAAAAAAGCACTATTACAATGCAATTATTTCAATCTGTAATCAACTCACCTGAAGCTGAAGGAAGCTGATCATAGTCTTGAGATGTCCTGTTCGTTTTGACATTTTCATTCGCTAATCTCCGAGCAGGAGGCATAGGTACTAAGCCATTTGCTGAATCAAAAAAGGGATCTTTAACATAAACACAACATTTCAATTAAAAACAATGGAAATATTTGTTTACTAGCCCCTCTCTTTCCCCCCAAGTCACCAAAAGCCTATTGCCTTTTTTTTTTAACCAATTAGTCCAAGCTTGAAAACCTATTAAGAAAACTAATTTAGGAACGCTAATAAACACCATTCTCTAAGCTGTCAGTATAATCTCAGTCTCATTCCTCCCTCAGGAGATATTCTCAATATTGACTATTGATGGCATATACATATACTTAATCTCTGTTAATTAGCTATAAGATCCATGAAGGTAGGAATAGAACTTTAAAAATCTAGCACTATAACTTAGTATTTGAGCTATAAAGCCTGGGTGATAGGCTCAGGCTCCCTCATACTTACATATGAAGCTAACTTATTAGAAACTTTGCTACTCTTCCTGCAAAGTTTCGAATATACTATGAATCTGATTCTCTCTAACTTTGGTGGCTAGGGTCGGGGGCAACAGAAAAAGGAAGGCCGCCAGTTGGAACTGCTGAATGTTTTAAATCAGAGATTCTAGATTTCACTGATCTTTAGTGTAGGGAAAAACCTCAGAAGTGATGTAATTCAACTCCCTCATTTTACAAAAGAGGGAAATAATAAACAGGGAGAGAAAGTGCTTTACTCAAAATCTCTCAGTAATCAGCAGAAGCAACATTAGAACCAAGGCATCCTGATTCCAAGCCCAGGGCCCCATCTACTATACCATTCTGCCTCTCAGTTTTATTACTTTCAACTATGTACAGAAACTGGAACCAACAATTAACAATGTGTTTTCAAGGACGAGTTCTGTCAAATCAGCTTGAATACAGAACTCTTTTGAGCTTCTATGAGGTCTCTGTGACCTCAGTAGGAGCATCTCAATTCATTTATTCTCAAGGTATCTTAAAGAAATAAAACATCAGTTACCTCATATGTAAGCCTTTCCTATTTAAGAAGTTGGAGCTTGCACCCTGAGTACTTTTTTATTCTGTTATCAACTATATATATTCAGAGGTGAGTAAGGATAGAAGGGAGAGATGAGCTCTAAGTTCTAAATGGACCACCAATTTTCTATCTTTTGCACAAAGAAACATTGCCTATGTTAATCTGAAGAGCTAGGAGTCATGTAAATAAACAAATTAGGACACAGTATTTTCAAAATTCCATCTTTCCAAATGTGTGTGTATATATATATATGTATTTTGCTTTTTGGAGGGGGGAGGGCAGGGCAATTGGGGTTAACTGACTTGCCCAAGGTCACATGGCTAGTAAGTGTTAAGTGTCTGAGGCCAGATTTGAACTCAGGTCCTTCTGACCCCAGGGCTGGTGCTCTATTCACTGTGCCACCTAGCCGCCTCCTTCCCAAATATTTAAAGTATTGTTCTAGAACTTTGGAATAATTTGATAAAAGGTATTTTGTCATAAAAAACTATCAAGGTTCATTTTTAGGTATTCTTTCAAAATGTGGTTGGCTCAATAACAGACCACCATAATAAACAGATTTATTAAAAATGAGTTTTTCAGTGCTACAATATTCTTGGATTTTGTTAACAGGGACAGTAATGTTGTTATAAGGAAACTGAGGCTCCAAGAGGGGACAAGCCTTGCTAATGGCCACAGAACCAGTTCATGATTCAAATCCAGGTTCTGCTGACTCTATGTGTAGAATTATTTCTATCATAATGTATGACCCCACTGATATCAAATAGCTGAAAGACAGCAAGGATTATTAAAATATATTTTCTGATTTATAGTCTGGAGGTAAAACAAAATTGAGACAATTACCATCTTTGACACAATGTGATATATATATATGGCAGACACTTGAATACTTACTTAACAGATTATTATATCAAAAATGAATTTAATAATATGGAAAGCAATTTGATTAGATACTAAAGCTGATAATTTCCTATAAATCACAATTTAATATTTCCTGTAAGATAGGAAATTTGCCATTTCCTATAAATCATAATAAAATATATAAATTCTTAAAGAAAACATAAAGGAATAAGAGGTCATTTGGTAAAAATAAAAGATCCATAAGGAAAGAAAAGATGTTTACAAATAACTGAACTTTTCAAGATCAATATTCTACACTAATTAGAATAAAGCTTTTTAGATGAAGTTCTTGAAACATTCCTGTAATAGAGAGGTTGCTACTTCAAGGAGCATATGCCTATATTACTTCTCAATGTCCTAGTGGAAGATTTCCATAAGGAATAATGGGATGCAAGGTAAGACAAGTAGCCAGGAATCAGGTTTTAGAGGGTCTTGAATCCCAGGAGGGCACTCCTGTGCTTGCTTCATATGTTTACGCTGTCTTTCTCATGGGTCTTCTCTATTCTGTCTCTCTAGACTAGCTTTATATCCAGTCCTAAATCTATAATCCTATGAAGCTGAATAAGGCAAAAATAATTACCCAAGACAAGCAAAATAAAGAAAAAGAAAAGTAAAAAAAGAAAATATGAATGGATTCAGATCTCTTCTTTTAAAGACAAATGCAAGGTTAGAACTAGTTTACTACAGAGTAAAAGGCAAATGACATCATGCTTACTGAGAAGACAGTTGAAAAAGGAGAACATAGTTATTCACATACACTCCCCCTCCCCACTCAAGGTTGCTTAGAGAAGACAGGTAAGATGGTAATGGTACTGGTGCTTACATATTTAAATTAATGGGAGGAAATGACAGAGGAGAAGCCACTGCTTTGGCTGGATGGAGTGTCTGGCACTACACACTTAATAAATAATTTCTCCCTCCTTCCTTTCTTTTTATTCTTCTTCCTCCCTCCCTCTTTCCTTCCTTCCTGTGAAAGTGGTACAACTGTGTCTCTGCTATGGAGTTCTCAGATGAACACTGTTGACAAAATCTAGGCCTATGAAATTAGAAAAACTTGAATTTCAAAATCCAAACTGAGTAAACTAGTTCTGAATTTTCAAATTTTAAAATCTTCTATACAGAAGATAAAATCACAGATTATGAAATTATATTAGCATTATTATGAAAAATTGCTTTGATGTATTTGTAAAACTCTCTAATAAAAGCTTTGATTTGCATCCTATTTCTGTTATGGATTTACCTTGGGATTAGAAACAACCTGAGGAGGGGAGTGGTAGAGTAAGAGCAGTAAATTATAATATCCATCTCACGAGGAAAGTGAAGGTCACCACAAGACACAATGAACATAAGTTTTGCCAAGGTCACATGGATGATAGGTGGCAGTCATGACTTGAACACAGGTCGTTTGATTCCAAGCCTTGACCCTTAGGCTCCTCTTTATTCTTCATATTTAGTGGACTTTTACAATGAATTACAGTGGATGGAGGGTCAGAAATATTTTTTACACACAAGATACTATGAACTATTAAAATCTTACTCAAGTGCCTGTTAAAACTTTCTGTTCTATAGAAAAGATGGAAACTTTAAACACTAAATTAGTTTTAAAAATGTCATTCTAATCATTCAACTTAGTACTTGGCTCATACCAAGATTTACCCAGCACTGATGTGGAGTACTGGACATTTGGCCAAGCCCATATATGGTGACAGATAAGTATTTACTGAATGAATGCATGTGGAATGAACCAATATTTCTGGATGGGAGGAACAAATTAAAAAAAACTAAAGAAGAAATTACCTCCCCCCCCACACACACATAGCCTAATCTGAATGGAGAAAAGAACATATGTGGCTTAAACATGTCATTGGTAGCATGACACTCCATACAATTTTCCTCTTCCCTTTGTCTTTTACTTTGCTGTAGTTATTGTTTAGTCATTTAAGCGGCTTGCCCAGGGTCACACAGCTACTAGTTATCTAAGGCCACATTTGAATTCAGGAAGGGTCTTCATGACTCCAGGCCTTGAACTCTACCCAATGCACCACCTGGAGGCCCCTGTCTTTTACTACAACTAGAGAAAAGAAGTAGGAGCTTTTAAGAGCTCTTGAATTTTTTAAAAGCTAATGTCTTTCCTCTGGTCAGCTCAAACAGTCAAAGCAGAACGACTCCCATCCATGGTCATCGGTATTGCTGAGAGATAATGTGAAATGAAGGAGGTGGGGATGGTTGGTGCCAACCTAGTCCTGGAGTGTTTGGGCACCAAATTATAGTCAGAATGAGTTATTTAATAAAAAGTTAAAACTTAGGGCTGCATATAAAATGTTATAGTTAGAATAAACTGACAGCAATTAAATGACTATTGAGTGAGATATTAAGCTATACCTTATGTTTTATTTCTTTAAAAGGTATAGTCTAAAAATACCTGGGTCTGGAATCAGAACGACTCATTTTCCTGAGATGAAATCTGGCCTCTGGACACTTACCAGCTATGTTACTCTAAGAAAGCCACTTAACCCTGTTTTCTCATCTGTAAGATGAGCTGGAGAAGGAAATGGCAAAGTACTCCAGTGCCTTTGCCAAGAAAACCCCAAACAGGGTCACGAAGAGTCAGACATGACAAATAACTGAACAATAGCAACAAAAAACATCGCTTTAAAAACTGGACACAAAGTAGAGGGCCTTCAAATGGTGATATAAGTATGGTATATGAAACTAATGGATATTAGGGCAACATCAAGAGATGCTAAATAAGAGGAATTCTGAAAAATGCAGAAAATTTTTAACTGATATAGCACAAAGTAAGAAGATTCAAAAGACCTACATAAAAAAATGACTATAATAATGGAAAAAAGCAAAAGAAGATATAAGAATTCACACTGATGTAACTACAAATCTTGACCCTAAAGGCATGATAAATATACCTACATCTTCCCCTCAGAAGAGAAATGGTAGGCTATGAAATGAAGCATTCATTGGTCAATAAGCCAGTGTATTTTCTTAAATTTCTTTGTTACAAGGTGTATTCTATTGGTTGTGGCAGGTTATTAGGAAGTAATAGTAATGTAAAAGAACAAGAATATGGAAACAGAATCAATAAAACATTAAAAATCAATAAAAGTATCTTTTTAAATGTTTTGGTATCTGGCTATTTTAGCAATAAGATAACTTTCTGATAAAAAAAATAGAAAATGTGAAAAATGTGGTAATTTTAGTCAAACTGCTTATATCAAACAGCTGTAGCAGAATACTATCACCACTTTGTGGTAACATATTCAAATTGCAGGTCATTTTGTTAAGTTAACAATTTGGAAGATTAAATGGTGACATGAAAATTATGAAGTATCAGTAAATGTCATAGTACTTGAGTAACCTTTCCAACAAACTTGCTCAAACTTTTTAAATTACAGAATCAAGTTAAAAAGAGCAAGACAAAGAAATGCTCAGTATGAATGAGTGTCTACTAAGGGAAACCATTTAGCATCACAGACCTCATTTAAGGTATCCCTGCTCTAAAAGATTAGCAAGGGAGCCACACTTTTCATGGCTTTATATGGTTGATTTTTTGGTCTATGCCTAAGAAAAATAAATTTTTTTAAAATCTATTTCCATGGTTAAGCTAGCAATCAGGTCACTTCATACTTTAAGATATATGTTTTACTAACAGTAACAAAGCATATTGTTCCAGCCTATATAGCAATGATTATAACAAAAGTTAATTCCATCTGGGAAATAATTTTTTTCTGGGTGTTGCAAAATGAATAGTGTTAGTTTACCTATTTGTTTTTCGGGGGTCCTCAGTTTGAAAACAAAACACTAAGTTATTTTTTCCAAAGAAACCACTTTAAAAAATAGCTGAGTGTGATAAATCACACAAGCTGTCAATAAAAATAACATAACCATTCCTTAACATAATGGAAAATTTAGTACTTGTGAGCATCTAGAAGTTGGAAAAACATCTAGTTACTTCCAAACCTAAAACTATCTTAGTACTTTTCAAATGGTTAATAAAGAGACTTAGAAATTCAAAAGAACTAGTTTTGCCACAATTTAGTAGTGCAACCATGAATATTTCACTTAATCTCATCTATTCAGTGAGGTCAGACTAGAGCTTGGAAGTCCCTTCTAGTTCTAAAAACCTATGATTCTATTTCTTGCCTTCTTTCCATTTTTTCAGTTTCTTTTGTTTCAAAAAGCAGATTCTGAAAGTTGGCTAGAGGCAAGCAAATTGTGAATGTTTGATAGCTATCTTGTCAGATAAGAAGTAAGTTTTTGCTCTCAGTTAAAGATCTAGATTAGACTTTTCCTCTTACCTGAAGGAGGAAGAAAGAGGTCATGCCCTGAGGATGGCCGGCTTCCAGAGCCAGGAGGTTTTGTATGTTCAATGAGACTATGTCTGGCAGGAGGTGGGGGTGGTGGAAGGGAGGGGGGAAGGACATCAAAAGCATCTTCACCTGTATTCAGAGAAAAGTCAGTACCATAAGCCGAACTCTTATTAAGAAAAACATGGTATCAAGAAAAAGTTACAATTGATTTTCTCTTGCTGCTTACAGTCTCTCATTTCCAAGATCCATCTATCAGTTCACTGATTCTGATAATGGAATCTTGAAGTCTGATTGCTTGTCCAGGAACTGTGTGTGCATGTATGTGTGCAAAACACACACACACACACACACACACACATACACACACACACAAAGTGACAGACCTTTAATTCCAATATGTTCTCTTCATTTCTCGGTTGAATTTTTTCAGTTTATGCCATTTTTCAACTTGTGCAACTTGCACCACATAGGTTTAAATGTTAAAATCTCAATAAACAAAATTGGACAAACTTATTATAGCTAAAATCCCTCTAGAGCAAAAGTCTGAATGACAAAAGTGGCTCTCCCCCACGGCCCTGATTTCTTGTTGTCACTGATGCTCCATCCTGTTGTGTAGTTGTTCAATACAACAAGAGAACATCAACTTCCCTTTGAGTTAATTTAACAGGATTCAGTCTTTATAGGCTAGTTGCTTTATTTTATTTAAATTATAGCCAAAACACTTCAGAAGATGTATCCTAAAAACAGGGACACATGTTACTGACATTAAGTTTTGTGGCTCCAGGAGTCATGATAACTGATACTCAAATACTACAAAAACAAAGTGCACATTTATTTAATCACTGATTTTGTTAAAAAAAAAAACCCACCAGAAGCACATTTTTAAAGAAAAAAATCTTCCCACGTGTCTTCATCTAGGCAAACTAGTAAAAGTATTGTAGTTACATCTATGTGTATAGATGTAACTATATATAAAAACCATATAAATGCACATATGTACTTTATCACTTTGGTAAAAAATATACAAATATAAATTTATACGTGTTTTTATTTTTATATAGATATAGAAATCATATACAGAGATGTATATTTAACTTTCTATTAGAGCTAAATTTATAAATATAGATGTTCTAACACCAAACCCTGCTCCAGAACTTAATCTTGGCATACAGATGACCCAGTGAGTAAATTTTGATAGGATCTGAAGGGTAGGAAAGACTTTCCAGGACTGACTTGTCATCAGGGCACTTAATGGTGGTCATCTGTGGACCACCTTAGGGATGTTTGAAATAGTTTGTTCCTAGAGAGATGGCCAATTATTGATGATTTTTGTTTCATCAAATTAACTCATCAATACCGCTTTGTAATGAACAGGTGACAATCTACATTGATGGAGAAAGGACTCACACTAATGAAATATTGAATCCCTTAGTTCTTGGGGTAATACATATCCATACATATATGAATTTATAATGGAAGTCTGAAAAAGCTTTGTCCACTTGCTAATATTCTATAGGACTATACTGTGACACCATGTTAGTGTAATGTTCTCTTTGGACATTTATAGATGGGCTTCAACAGAATTTTGAATTATACCAATTTTCAAGCTGTGATAACTTGTGCTATTGGGGAGCCCCCAGTGAATGGGGATGCTTTACTTTTCAGTTATTTTATTGCAAAATTGGAGTTTCATTTGCATCAATCATAAATACTGTTCAATATGACAGCAGATAAACATCTATATTTATAAATATATGTCTGTTTAGATGCACATCTCTGATACGCAGGAAAGGCTTCCAAAGGCTCTCAGATCTGCTTCTTTTTGAAGGAGTAAATGGGTACAGAAGAACAAAAACACCTCAAATACAATGGGAACAGATGATATAGTTACTTTCTCTTTCGCCACAGCTGTATCTCACAGGAGAACAGACCTGGAGCCCAAAGAGATCATAGAGGCTGAGTCTCACCACCTCATTTTACAGCTAAGGAAACTGAGATCGAGAGAAGTTAAGTGACACGCACATGGTCATACACCTAGTAAGTATCTAAGGCAGAATTCGAACCTAGGTCTTCCAGACTCTTAAATCCTCTGCTCTATTCATGTTCTACAGCACCCCTTACTGAGTACTATCTTAGGAAATCCATTCAGGATTGTTTCTGCTTTAAATCCCCCTATCAATGGCTACTGATTCTCAGATCTGCTCCTTTAATTCTCTAATGCAGATAAATTTATTTTTTTCAATTTGCTTCCTTCTACTTCTATACTTGTCACTGCTGGCAGAGCTGGCCTTTTAGCTCATTTGCCAGGGAAGTAGCAACAGCAGCAGTAGCAGATGAAAAGATTCAAAATTCCCCTTAGTGTAAGTTTAAAAAAAAAGGAAAAAAATATATGTACGTATGTATGTGTGTATTAAAATGGTTCCTTGACAAATTCTATAACACTGATGTTGATACAAGGAAGAGCCTCATGTTAAGAGACAGCTGTATCCTCTCCTTACAGAGAGCTTTCCAAAAGGCTCAAAATGACCTCCCAAGTATAAATCATTTGTTCTGTCAACAACTCTGTTAGGTAGTGGGAAGGATTATTATTCCTTTTTTACAGACTCAGACACCCAAAGGAATAAGTAATTTGTCTATCATCACAGCGTAAGAGATAAGCCAGGAACAGAGGAAGGAAGGAAACAAATATTTAAATACCTACTATGTCCCAGTACTGGGAGGAGAAGGGCCTACTATGTGCTAGGTACTGTGCTAAGTGCTTTATAAATATTCTCTAATCTGATTGTCACAACAACCCTGGGAGGTAGGTGCTATTATTATTTCCATTTTATAGTTGAGGAAAGTGAGGCAGACAGAGTTTAAGTGACTTGCCCATGGTCACAGAGCTGGTAGGTATCTGAGGTCAGATTTGAATTTGGATATTCCTAACTCCAGGCCTAGTTTTATATTTACCATGATACTTAGCTTCCTAGAGTGCTAGTTCCACTACTCTTTTAGATACATGTGCAACATCATATTCTAATCTGAAACTAGAGATGTGAGGTTTATGTATTTTGCATAGATATACCAATCATTAAGGTAATAGATAAATAAGTCACAGGGCCTATCTGGTGTTCAATGGATAGAGAATTTGGTCCTGGAACCAGGGAGACTTGAATTTAAGTCCTGCATGTGACACATACTGTTTATGTGACCCTCATTAGCTCACTTAATCTCTCAGTGCTCTGGGTAACTAAGATTTTTCAGTAGCCCAGAGCATGCCAACTTGTACTGGCATGAGTTTCCTTACTGGGACCTCCCTAGATCAATGAAATCACAGGTCTAGCCCATATTCTTCTCCCTAGGGAAGTAAGCCATGATTTTTATAAGAATTTTACACAATTAAGCAAACTATTTTTCATGGTATCCATAGAGGCCATTAAAGAGCTCACTAAACTAAACATCAACTGCACATTTATTAACATCTGATTAGTTTTAAAAATATCTTAGCTATTTACATTTATACCATTAAGGAAACAACTGTAACAAAAGCCCTATGAATCATGTTTTATATAGGCATTTTGCACAAACTGCAAAGAAATATAAATATTATATTATATTTAAAGATGTTTCTTAAATTATATAACATGAGAAATATGAAATTTTCCATGACCACATGAGAAATTAGTCATTATTTTCTCCCTGCCTAATGGCTGTCTGTCTAAACATTCAGTATGATTATTCATAGGTAGTCATGGCTATGGGAGCCTGAGAGTCACCATCACCTATAAATCCTATCCAACCTTCCAAAGAAAGGAGAGTCATTAGAAACAGTCTAGGTTTTTGTACATAAAACTTGGAATGCTGAAAAGATGCAATGTGTTTAAAAGTTTTTTTTTGTTTTTTTTTTTTTATAAAAAAGTCTTCAACCTAATGGTGGGATGAGAAGATCATAATCAGAGGGCGTCCTGTTGAGTGAAGAATCAAGCTTTGGATTGTCCCGGGATGGAGGTCTGGCAGGTGGCAATGGCACTGGAACAATAGCTGAATCAAAAACATCTCCTAGAGGATAACACAAAATCTTAGTGTGCTTTTAGTACAATAAATTGACACAATTTTGCCTTTCAATTCTATCATTAAGATGATAAATATAGATGGGAAATTTTCATGTACCCACCCTTTATGTATATGCCTAATTCAGAGGGGTTTGATTTCTTTAGCTCCAATGAGGTACCATGTATTCCATTCATTATACATTGACCATTCTCACACGACCTGGGGGCAGAGAAAAAAAAAAAGACATGATTTATTTGACTATAACAAAATCCAATTTTAAATTTATTTATGGTGAAGAGGAGATAACCCCAGCGTAATATTTTATAACAAAATCTGAAAGATTAACTCTTTCCCTATGAAAAGAGAAAGTAAAATTTATCTGAAAATACTTTACATGTCCTAAAAAGCAAAAGTTAAAAAGTCATGAAAAGAAAGGGGAATTTTAAGTGTTGCTATTACTCCTTCATTGAAAGCAAGGATTGCAATGGCTATAGAACAAAACTTAGACAATAATAATTATCAGTAAATCATACAGCCCTTTAGCAACCTTCTATATTTGTTAAGCACTAAAAAAGAACAGAGATGATCCATATCCTAAACAATTCAACAGGTTAATAGCTTCATTCTTGAGTGATGAGAAAAAAAAAGGAACCTAGCACCCTGTAGGAGGTTAATAAATGCTTACTGATTATCACATACATTTTAGATTTTTTCCTCCTTACAATGCAAACTTTTTTCAAAATGAAAAGAAACTAGTTTTCATTACAAATTTAAAGTATCAAATAATTTTAGTCATAGAACTACCAAATGAGATGAGACAAAGATATAGGAAAGAGTAAATAAATTAATGCAAGGGATTCAATTCAATAAACATTTATTAAGTGCCTACTATATGCCAGGCTGTGCTAGGTGCTAGAAATAAAAAAGCTCACATGAAAACAATCCAGTCCCTGTTCTCAAAGTGCTTAGGAAGAAACAATATTTACACTGATAAGTGCATTCAGAGGAAACAGGGAGGGATGAGTACTAATGACTGAGAATTCATTTGTAGGATTTGGTTGGACCTTGAAGAGAGGTAGGGATTCTAAGGCAAAGTGAAGAAGAAGAAGATATTAAGCACCAGGAATAGCCTGTTTAAAGGCATGGGGGTGGGAGATGATCTGCTGTACATGGAGAATGTCCAGGAGGTGAGTCTGGCTATATGTAGGGCACATGAGGTGGAGTAATGGGAAATACAGCTGGAAAGACAGGTTGGAGCCAGGGCTTCCAAGATCAAAGGGCATTTATATTTTATGTTAGAGGCAATGGGGATCCCGTAAGCTTCTTCAGCACGTGGATGACCTGCTTAACTCTGTGAAGGATGGATGGGTGAGGAGAGGGTCTTAGGGAGACCACATTGGAAGTTCTTAGAGTACTCCAGGAGAGAACATTCAGTGTGAGGAAAAAGAAGAGGATAAATAGGAGAGATGCTGTGGAGGCAAACTGACAAGATTTGGCAAATGACTAGATAAGGCAGTAGAAAAACAGGCTCAAAAAACTGAGGTCCAAGTAAAGAAAAATTTTTCGAAGGCTACAAAGATAATAGGTAGCAGAGTTAAAACATTAATGCAGGTTTCTAAGATCCAATTCAAATGTTCTTTTCAATTAAACCAGACTACTCAGGAGTCATTCAAAAAATAAAATTCTTAACTTTTAAGATTTATAAGCAGGTCTTCAAAAAAGAATCAGACTTTAAAAAAAATGTCAGGGTCTCCTAATAAGGTCAGATCCTAAATAATGGTTAATCTTCTGTTGTATAAGTTAATTAATACCAACAAGGACAAATATCAGAAAACAAATATTAAATATTAAGGCACCGAAAGCACTTTATGAAAGTGAGGAAGGATGAATAAATGAAATTTAACATTCTGTCTCCAGGTTCAGTATTATTCTTTTCTTTTCACAGGGTACTGGTTACAGATAGGTATAAATATTCAATCATTTTACAAGAAATGTGATTAGCAGTGGTGGACCCCAATGAAAATATTTCTATATTCAAAAGTCTTAGTCTTAATGATAACTAAAATAACTAACTTATTCCAAATAATATTTGATATAACATGAGAATTTCACAAGTGTCTTGAATTTTCTACAAATAGGCTTGGAACAGGATCTAGACCTTGAGTATCATACACTATTACAGTGTGGCTTTCGTCAATAACATATTTTAAGGGGACTCTAAATAATTTCTAGACAGTACTGTTGAAATGAATGAACTATACGCTACATGCTAACCGTTATGAATATTACATATTGATATCAATGTCCTCTGCCCTTCTGGTAGAAGTGAGGAACAATGAATTTGGCATGGATTGTTACTTTCACAAAATCTACAGAAAATGGCACAAATTCTTTTTTAAGGCAAACTGACCTGATTCTTAGAATAAACATAAACCAATATATATATATTTTTTAAAAAGGCAGAAATTTCAATAATTAGAACAAAATAAGTTCTCTGGGAGAAATGTATTCAGTTTATGCTGACAGTTCATTCTCTTTAGGAGGTAAGAAAATAGTTTATTTTAGATGAATCAATCACTGATTTTAACAGATGCTGAATTTTCATGAATAATGATCAACTTTTTGTGAAGTACAACTGCATTATTCAGCTAATATTTCCCTTTCTCTACATACTGACAAATCATTCTTTTGATGCTTACTAATCGTATGACTTTAGACAAATCACTTAGTCTCCCTGGTCTTCATCTTCCTCATGTGTAAAGAAAAAAAAAGGTGGGGGGAGTAAGGAAGAGAAGAGGCTGGACTAGAAGACTTCTTCAATCCCTTCCAGCTCACAGGATCCTATATACCAAGGGGAAAAGAATTTTGACATGAGGGTAAATTTCTGTTTTATGAATATAGGAAAAGTCTTCCTTCCCAAGTTTAAAGTGTGAGGTGATCAATGGACATTTATAACAACTAAACTCTAGCAGAATCACATTATTATTCAGTCTGTTGATAAATGTTTATTAAGCATCTACAACATACAAGGAACTGAGTTAAGTGCTGGGAATACAAAAAGAGGTAAAAGACACAGTCCCTGCTCTCCAGGGGTAAAGGTTCACAATATTTTCTTTAATGCCCAATAGTATAAAAAGGATAATAATGGTCATAATTAAATTAATATTAATAATTAATTAAAATAATTAATAGGATCTGTAAAACTTACCAATAAAGATTTAAAGAAAGCTCACTCTATTTAAAGTATAAAAATATAGCATCATTTCCAGCTGTGGAACAACTGAGAATTCTAGGATCAGATTTAGAGCTGGCAAGATCCCAGGATCATCTAGTCCAACCCCTTCATTTAATAGATGAGGAGACTGAGTTCAGGAGAGGTGAAGTGATTTGCCTGAGGTACTTCTTCTCTAGCTACAAGGAATTACCAAAAGGAAAAAAAATGGAGAGTGCCCAAATATACTACAAATTTCAAAGGGTCAAAGGAATGTAAATTTAGTAACAATCTATCTAACTCATTTTGAGACTCACTTTTTCAAATTAAAAAAAAATACAGAAATAATTCTTCACAAAGCCGCTAAGTGCTTTGTCAGTAAAGGTCCTAAACAAAACAAAGTAACATCACAGATTTCAGTTCTATCCTTGCAATAGAATGCTTCGGGCCACCAGGCTGTCAATAATCTTGTCTTGAGAAGTTACATTTCACTTAACTATTTAAAACTACCTATAAGTCCTCAAGACAAGGGCTTGCTCATCTTGAAGCCCCTTTCTTTTTATTCTCTTATTCTATAAAAATGGCAATAAAACTTTGTACAATTTGAGAATGAGGTTATCACTCCACTCTGGTAAACCGTATTGCATTCATTTGATTAGGTTTTAAAAGCAAATGGCAGACTGCTGAGAAGAGTCTGGGAGGTAAATCAAGTGTCTATAAGAGAAAATAAATAAATAAAATCTGATCTTTTATACACCCAGATAGATAAAACTCAATGAAATTGAAGAATACAATTAAGTTGAGACTTATTCGTGAATTCACTTTTTGAATTCAGTTTCTTTTTCCAACCTGAAGATACTAAATCTCAGTGAATCCTTATCTAAACTTTTCATATTCTCAGTGACTTTTGAACTCTAAAGGTAGATGCCACTCCAAAAGCTAAGGATAACATGAAATGGGAAGAAAGAAAAAAGAATGAATCATAATGTCAGTATCTGATCTCTATAAGCCTGAGGAAATTTTAGCTAATGCAAACTGTAGGGATGTAGGGACAGGGATCCAGTATTGTGAACAGCAAAGGGAGACATTTTTTAGATGATTTAGTTTCATTTATTCAAAATCTGAATAGAGTCGGCTATGTTCATAAGTGAAAAGACATGAATATAAAAATTCTCCAATATGTAATAAGGATAATGTTAAGGCATATTTGCATAATGACTTTCTTTATACCATTTCAAAGTTTCTATAGATACTCATTCTTCTTGCGGAGGAAGGTATGCAGAACAAATCCCAAGCACTGAAATAGTTTACTGAAATTGCACGTATTCTACATGAGCAGAATCATATTAAATTATGAGCTATTTTTTTTTTGTGGAACAAAATGTTCCATTATACCCACCAGTTAACTAATTTAGTGTAATGGCTTCCTGATTAATGAGAAGTTCGCATCTTTTAGTTCACTCTCGATATAAGGGCAGAAAATAGGAAGCATAAGGGAGGTTACAAATTAGCCCAAGAATTCAACTGTTTCTAATTAAATGTAAATGATTAAACCACATAAAATCAGTAACAAAGGAAGGAACTTCTATGAAGATGTAAGCTGATAAATGTTGCCTGTGTTCTTACCGTACAGGAGGCTTTATATTATGACAATGAGGTGGTTGTGAGCTCAGGGACACAGGATGGGACGAAGGAATCTTGTAGTCGTCATCCTCTTCATCTACGTTTTCTTTTACTTTTTCTGACAGACTATTTGTTAAAGGAATAGGACACCTATTAAAAACAAAAATTCTAGTCTAGAATTTGCTTGACTTTTCAGCATAGTCAAGTTTGATGTGATATATGCAAATCACATAGACTACTCTGTCAGTCATTCATCTTTCAATTACAGGATAACATCAGAGGAGCTGCTTCTTAAAATTAATATAAATGAATCAGATTTTCATTCTTTTGACCAAGATTCAATAGAGGGGAAAAAAGCATCTTTATGTTTATAATTTTAAATGAAAGAATAAGAAGAACTAGGTGCTGTCAAATCAAACAAAAAAAAATCTTGCTGTTATCAGAAAAGATGCATAAATTTTCCAAAGTAACTTCAATAAAATATTCAGTAACCAGGTAATCTTTTAACATGAAGTGGATAAATAAAATGACAAAAATAGGCAAATTTTCAACTTCATTTTTAATAAAAGTCTTCATGAAAGAGGCAATGTCTCAGGATAATTGGTACTTTCTATAGGGAATGGTCAGTTCAGTTTAAGGATATCTTATTTTCTTTTCTTTAAATTTATAATTATGAAATAATTTTTTTTAGTTAAGCATGAAACATGAACTGCAACCATTTAGAGCAGCAGAGAAAGAGAGAACTTTACTTGAGGTCCTCATTTCCATTATCTGATAAAGTATAACAGATAATTGTTTAAATCTTCAATTTATTTGTCTAAAAGAAATGAACAGAAATTAATAAAATAACTGAATTATAACCAGAACATAAGATGATCAAGTAAAACATAGGGAAATAAGCTTCAAATGAATGATACAGGTTTCTATTTTTATATTCTAGGAAGTCTGCGATTTTCAACCACCTTCTGTAGAGGGAGCAAGAGGTCTTCTCTAAATACAGCAGTTTATAGACTGAAATAACTTGTCATTACTTATTAATGTGAAATCAAAGGGAAGGGCAAGTTAAATAATATTATTGGGCTATAGAATGGAGACAGATCCTGTACTTAAGAGTATTTTGAGCTACAAGGCACCTCAGAGGTGATCTAACCCAACACCCTTCCTCTTACAAATATCTTTTTTAAGAAAGGATTTGAAAAAATTGGAGGACTAGATCCATATACTTTAATTCATAAAGTTAAAGTCCCCATAGCTAAAGGAAATAGTTCTGATAAGATTTGTAAACGAATATTCTTAGTATCCCTTGAAGATTTTTGATAAGTTTTTAAAAACTGACTGTAAACTCTTAGAAAATGTCTACACTGATATATGAAAGAAAATTCAAGTTTGCCACCAAAAAACATAGTTGGAGAATTTAATGAACTGTATAATGACATATGAGTACCTATTAAAAGTTTGGTTTCTTAGTAATGGTAGGTGAGCAAATGCTCATCTGACTAAAAATAACGGGAAGGGGAGAAGGCGGAATGAGAGGAGGATATATGGAAATACTATTTCTATGTCCCATATAGGCACTTTCACCTAGCTGACCCCCAAATCACAACAACGGGATCCAGTAACTTACCTTATGTGGTACTGCTTTCTTTGGGGTTGTGAAGCACTCTGCCCTTTATAACTTCAGTGGATAATATAATCTTACCCTAATTCATCTTCTAGTTATATTGAATTACTAGATAAATACTTCTGAGTTTATAAAAGGAAAAACTACTTTTCAACCAAATACACACCATACTAGCATGTCAAAATTCAGAAAAGTACTAAGGTAGGCATATGGTATAAAGATGATTTACTTTCAAAGATGGCAGTTACTACCCTAACAGCAACTTTATTTTCAGGAGTACATTTCTGACATCATATATTGCTCTTCAGTAAGCATTCTCTTTTGCTGAGGAAGAATATCAATTCAGATATCTAAGGTCTGAAACCAGATCAATGTATGAATTTTCCTTTGAGTTGCCTTACAAATCAACAGATAAAGTATCTTTGAAAGAAATGACCATTGATCCCCTACTCATCAAATTCAAAAACTTCTTCTCAATTATCACCCAATGTGACTTCTTAGCTCTATTTGTTACTGACCCAGACGCCCCTTTTTTGTTTTTTACTCCCTGGATTCCAGAAGACTGTTCTCTGATTCTTCTTTTACATCTCTGTCTTCTTTTCCTCTTGATGACCCCCCTGTCCTATCCCCCTTTCTAGGTTCTGTTGTCAACTGGTTAGTCATTTTTCTCTATGTTCTCTATCTTAGCAATGCCATTTACTCCCACAACTTAACTCATGCTCCCATCGATGAAGATAATTACTAAATCAATTCATATATCCAATCATTCTCTTTTTCCTGAGTTTCACATCACACTTACAAACCTTTTTTAGGATATTTCCATCTGGATGTCTTTCCTGTTTTGCCTCTAGCTTAACATGTTCAAAACAAGTCTTTTTCCCTATGAATTTTGTTTTCTTCCTTGACTTTCCTATTGCTGTCATTGGCATTAACACTCTTGCCAGGCTCCCTCTTGTTTTTACAAATCAAATCATCAAGTCCAACTCTTCCTATCTCTGTGATGTCTCTTGTATCTTCCAACAACTCTGTATAGAGTTGCTATAGCCCTTATTCAGTTTTTTGATACCTCAAATCTACTGCAATAGGCCTGCCCTGCTTCAGTGTCTCTGTTCCTAACCCCAAGTCACCCTACACACAGATTAATTCCACTATCTTATTATTTCTACCCATCATTTACAAGTCATGTTGTATATTACCTATAATCATGAAGCCTTGCCTGAATGGGTAATGACTCAGATTTCACAATGCCAGGTACTTGCAGTTATCTCTCCCTACATAGTCATTGTATATTATAGCTTTCCCCCCTCAAAAATGTCATATCTCTCTAAAAGTCCAGAAGCTCTATCTAGGGGAATGGGTTATATTTTATCTAAACTCTGAACCTTTCCCATACCTCTATATATAGTAGGTCCACTATAAATGACTGTCAAATCAATCTTTTTGAGCCTATCTCTGGTTATGTCATGCATACCATTTCCCCAAAAGCCTTCAATGACTACTCATTATGTAACAAATTAAATCCACATTCCTTGGGATTGGCATTCTTTGATCTGATTTCAATGTATCTTTGCGGTCTAATATTTCTTTACACCCCCTTCATACATTTTATCCTCCAGTCAATTTAGACTAGCTCCCTTCCCTAAACATGTTCTATGATTTCCTATTCACATTCTTCCTTCCACTGATACTTCTTCAATTCCACCTTCCCATATCCCACCTATTGCCCTCAAATCACAGATAAAAAAATGCCATCTCTTTCAACAATATACCTCATATCTCCAATTAGGAATAATACAATGTTTTAAAATGCTGTTTTTTTTTTATTACACACCCCACATACATTCTAAGTACTATGAGAGCAGGTAGTGTTTCTTCTTATTTATAGAAGAACTGGGTTCATCTCCAGACTTAAAAAAAAAAAAAGTTTTGTAGCTATGTGACCGTGAACAACTCACTTAAGTTTCCTAAGCCCAAACTTTCTCATTTGTAAAACGGGGATGTTAATATTTGCAAAGGTGTTATTAGAAAAGTACTTCATAAACCTTAAATCACCAAATAAATGTGAATTACTAATACCACCAGCATACTTAACATACTATTCTAAACATAGGTATTTGATGAATGTTTGGTAAATGAATGAAAGGATGCAAAGTAAAGTTCACTTTTCGCTTTACAGGACTAAAAGATTCTAAAATACATCATTTCAAAGTAATTTCAGGGAACTAGATTCATATGTTAAAGATCATAATTCTTAAAATGTCATTTGTAAAATATAACAGAAAAAACTGAGACTCTCACACTCATAGATATTTAATGAGGATTATGATAACCAGATTTACTTTTCCTTATAGTAACATATTTCAAATGTGAACTTCTCATAGGCCATGATACAGATATATGTAAGATATTATTTAGAAGTTTAAATAATTTTAATATGCCATAGTGTATTCAATAATGTCAATGCAGGAGTTCTGACTTAATAGACTATATTAATAAAGAATATTTCTCATTCAATATACAAATAATTTTTAAAAATAAATCTCACGGGGTCAGGAGGAAGTTGTTTATGCAATAAAATTAACAAACCAGGACTGACACTAATTTTTCAAGAGCTATAAATCATAACACATTTACATTCACTATCAAAACAGCTTCAAGTTACAAACGATGGCTTTTTTTCCTGAAAATTTCACACAGAAATACCTTTTTTTCCTCTCAAATAATTTCATTCCTGACATACAATTCAGGTCTTATATATAACATGTGGTAAAAGAAATAATTAAACAGAATTATACATCATTTATTCGTGTGTTTACTTATTTTTAGTAGTAGATACATGTTAATTTTTTTCCATAGGCCAATTTTCAACCACTCATTTTGTTTTATGAAAAGCTGCTAGGTCAGCAGGTTAGCAAAGTAGAATTAATGAGATTTGGCTGGTTCCCAGTTAAAATTGGCCAAGAAGCCATCCTGCAATTTTAAGCCATTATTTGATATTTTTTACACAGTCTTCAAGCATTTACTAAGTGTTCAAAGGATACACAGCATTGTGAAAAACATCACGGAGATTGTGTGTTAAGATGTAAACTTAAGAAGTGCACTTTCTACTATCTTCTGACTAGATATGAACCACAAATGAGGTAGAATAAATTTGTACCATTTTACACCTGAACAAATACACAAAAACCAGGTAGACTTCAGGGAAAAAACAGATTTTTTTATCTTTTGGCATTAGGACTTTACTCAATAAATTCTTACATTCGATAGGTTCAATCTTCAAACCACATTTTGCTACTGAATATTTTATCTTCCTAATGTTGGGCTACATAAACTTTCACTGGTACTTTCTTCAGCTTACACTTAATTTAACCTCTATAATGTCCTTGAAACATCATTTCTGTTCCAGCTTGTCAATTGGTGTTTCTTCCTCTCGTTCAAGCAACTCCTAAATAAAACTATCCTTTTCCACAAACTATTCTAGATTAGGAAAAAGAAGTGATCTTTTTCAGGCAGGTGAACTCTTGTCTAAATATGGGATTCTTATGAGCATACACACCATTAATTTACTTAAATCTTTACATAATGGAAATATTTAACAATATGTACCACATAAGATGTACCACACAAACCTATTTTCTTCCAAAAATATCAAGCTGAGATTAAAAGAAAAAGAGATAAAAAGGCAGAGAAGGGAAAAATTCTATAGTTCTAAGAAAGGCAGATATATGTTATTAATGTATGGTTTAAAAAAAACAACTATTGGAGGTAAAAAAACAAACAAACCAAAAACCCCAACTCTTTACTACATATTGAAGTTGCCAAAGATAGGTCTCAAAAGAAAAATATCCCACTTTCTAACACTTAAATCTATTTGGTCTGGAATGATAGAGACCAGAGACCAGAAAATTTATCCTCCTCCTATGGAAGATGCAATTTCCAGTAACTGTTGAGCAAACTCTCTGGAACAGCTCACCACAAAACACTGCTGAATTTACCTATCTGGTGCTTGAATAGTAAAGCAATTATACCAGCATTCAGTTCACTGATTTCACAGTGAATGCGTAATTCCATAGGGATGTAGGAATAGAAATATGAACATTTTCACTTTCATCAAAATGTAGATGCTACACTTTGAGATCTCATTCAGTTTCTTTTTTCTCCCTAGCTGTACAGGTTTCCCTATGAGAGGAAAATAAACAATTCATGGGGAGAGGAAGTTAAAGATTCAGCTCTTCACACAAAGGAAGATGGGAGTACTAAAGCATATAAGAACTGGACTGTGAATTAATATGCGTAATGGCTGTTACTCGATTTGTGGAAAAACAATTTAAAGTGATAATTCCATTCTATTAATAAATATAATATAATTTTCTTTTTCTTTTCTTTTAAACTTCGCTATTTATCTAATTTGTTTCAGAGAAAGGAAGTGTAGTGGATATATATTAACAAAAATATTTCTCTGGTCGTTCCTAGGTTTTTCATTCCATTTAGAAGGATTAAAATAACTTGGACAACAGAAGAGTACCCCACATACTGTATGACAGGATCAGGTTCAAAAAGGTTACAGTAGACAAGAAAGTGGAGCCTGACAATATCCTCAAACTAAGCTAAAAGAAACAGGGTCCAGAGTAAAATGGATGATTGTCTCAATGTATTTGGGTTGACTGACCACATCTGAAGAACTGGGAAAAACTACAGTACATCTAGTGGAAGGCGATGGTTATAGAAAAGAGAAGGGAAATCAGAACATAAAGATTAGCTAAAGGAATTGGAGATAATTAGCTTAAAGAAGAGAATATGTACAAGGATGTCTCTTTCAGTATTTGAAGAGCTGTAATGTACAAAGAAGATGAGAATGTGTTTTACTTGGTCCTAGAGAGCAGAACTGGAAACAAAGGGTAGAACAGACATCAATCTAATATAAGGAAAATTTCACTGACAATTAGAAGTGCCCCAAATGGAATAGATGTCCTCTGTAAGTAGCGAATTGACAATTACTAGTGGTGGTTCAGGCACAGAATAGGTGGTCATCAACAAATATGTTATCAGGAGGTATGGCTTGAGCTAGATGGCTTCTGAGGGTTCATTTAACTCAAGTTTCATTATCTTTAACTACAGCATTCTGAATAAAAAGAGTTCCCCGGTAGTTTATTGCTGACTTCAGCAATGAAGAGATTTTTGTGGCAAAATAGAAAAATAAAGGGCAATAAAAGATTTTGTTGGCATCTATCAAGTTTACTGGACTCAGTACTTCATACTGGTTCTAAGGGCAACCTTGGCTAACTGAAGAATTAGTGTCCTTTGCTTCCCAATTATCATCCAGTTATCCCTAAAAGACAGGCAACTTATATTTCTATAGAACAACAGAAGGATCAGCAATTAAATAATATGCTACATGAATGAAAAATGGCATGTTTATATTTGGGGTGTACTACTGTCATACATTAATGCCATTTATGTGATCAGTGATAATACTTTGCACACCTGAATTGTGTATATTAGCAGAACAGCCAAAACACTAGATAAATCTATGTTAAAATAATCCTTCTTTGGCAAGAAAATGAACCAAAATAACTTTTCTGTACTTAATTTCATTAATTTAAGAATAGGAGTGATTGTTGAACAGTCTGTTTTCCTTTGGGTCAAAAGCAAATGCACACAATTCATGGCACTGCACAATCAATGAAAGAAAGAATTTCAAGAAAAAAAATGAACACTTTGGATGAGCTAAATAAATGATCTGCCAGCACTACTTACCACATACATTCTGTTTATGTGAGAATAAAAACTTTCCACTAAGGAGCTTTCCATTAAAAAAAAAACCTGCTTATCACCTTAAAACAAGGGAGGATCATAGAGGTTAGGAAAAAAGCAAGGGAAAAAATATGTTGGGGAAAATTAGCTCATATACAAGAATTAATATAAGATTAATTAGTAGATGGAAAGAAAAACTTCTCCAGAGGGGAAGGGGTGTGCTACACACACACACACACACACACACACACACACCAAATATATACATATATGCATATAAGAATATATGCACATATATATTTCACATTCTACAGCTGACAGGCCATCCATGAAATTATACATTTAGCATCACTTTTATATAGTGTACAATTGAAACACACAGAAGTGATCTCACTTGTCTAAAGTCACATATTTAGCTACAGAGTTGGTCCAAATGTAGGGAAAAGAATTCTCGACTTTTCCCCAATGAAGAACTCATCATCAGGGAACTTGTGATCTCAGTGATTTCATCAGCTTTGTTATTTATACTTCATCAGTATTTTCAGCTGTCTTTGCCCTTCTGATTGGAGTGTTGAGCAAAAAAAAAATCCTCTCAAAGTCCCTATTTAAATGGAGCTCAGAAACTCAGTGTTTCATTTGCAATGGTTACAGTGCATGGTTCTGACTCCACCATTATCAAACATTTCCCACTTATCCCCCTCCTTTTAAGCATTTTCTGTGATGTTTTCCATCATTAGACCATAAGATCTTTGAGAGTAGGAACTGTCTTTTTCTTATTTGTATCCCCAACATTTAGGATACTTCCTAGAACATTCTCGGTGCCTAATAAATGTTTACTGCATTGGTATTGTATTGGAATCCCAAGCTCCTGTGCTTGAGTTCCAGGTAATAATTTTTCAATAATTACTATCTTGGGAAAGTCACTTTTCTTCATAGATGAAATCTAAGTAGATGTATCTGAACCACCACTTTTCTGTAATGTGTAAATTGATGGGACACTGATCTCTATGATCTCTTCTAGCTCTAAAACTAAAATTCTATGATTAGGATCCAGGTGCCCTAAATCCCTATCTTATGATTTTTCTGTTACCTCACTTTGTCATTTCAGTACACAGAATACTTGAGCCATTTAAAGTCAACATTAGTATTTTTAACCAGGAGAAGAGAAATTGTGTGGGTAGACAGTTAAAACATGGAAAACTGAACTGGAGTCTCTAATCACGAGATGTACAAGTCAATTTACCAAACCTCCAATTATAATTGGTATTACTATAAAAAAAGATTATAGCAAATGTTCATTACAGGAAAAAGTAAAATTCAATGTGTTGAAAATACCGTGTTAAAACACTCCTCTATCTAATCAATACAATTTCATTTTGCTTCTGGGGGAAAATAAGAGGTAATGGAAAATGTATCCACTTGGACAGTTTTAGATTCACTGGAAATTTTATGCGTTAGGAAATTGCCAATGAAATAATTTCATTAAAACTTTGCTAATTCTTATTTCACTTATCTACAAACTAGATAATTTTAGTTCAATAAAAATGAAACGACCCACACACCTCAAGGTTTTACTCCACTTCCCAACAGATTTAATAAGCAGAAGTGCTAAAAGTACAGACTCTAATTATGACAATTTCATTAATTTCATTGAATAGTGGTGAAAGCTATGTTTTACAAAGATTATTTTTATCCAGTAAAGTTCAAGTTTCATTAAAGTGTATGTGTATGAAACCAGTGAATTAGGGAATAAAATAATCTTCATAAAATACAGTTTTTATCACCATTCCCTTGCTTTAGAACCTATGCCTCCCATTCTCTGCCAAATGGTATTCATACTCAGTAATTTGTCTTGTATTAAAGAAAGTCAGAGCAATCTTAATCATTAGCATTTGCCATTTATAACTGGATTGTAAGACTTTTCCATTATTCCTTGCCCATTTATACTAAAGTCTCTTTGCAGAAAGGTAACTTCTAATGGTTTCCATTTGAACAAGTGATTCACAAATCTCAACAGAACTTACTTTAGGTTAGAGAGGAAGGATGTAGTTGGAAGAGGAGGGGAAAGCCGGGGAGGGACATCATATTCTTCACTTCCCAGGTGACCATTAGAAAAGACCTGAAAATGGAACAATTGGTTACTTTAAATAATCTCTTTTCGAGAGGTACTTTTGAAAAAAAATTAGACCAGAATTATGCTAATTTTTGATGAGGAAGAAACTCACTATTGTATATTTATGATTTACTTATAAATCATAAATATATAAATTTACATAAATCATAAATATATAAATTTACATAGAAGTAAATTTATGATTTACTGTTTTGGTGGTACTTACAAAATTCCACTGAAATCAAAAGGAGAGTTAAATTCATCTCAGTTACTCTTACTTATTTTTATGAAGAAATTACAATTTATTACTAAGAGAGTAAATCCCATAGTTGATTAAGGATAAGGCACATTAGCTATATATTTGACATTCTTTTCTTTTTTTATGTGAAACTACTAATCTCTATTATATTCATCTTGTTTTTTAAAAAGAATATATAATGCATTTACCATTTGACTTTCAAAACTTGCCTCTTTTTCTATGAACTTCCTTCTGTTCCTTTTTTTGAGCTTAAAAATGCTTTTCTTCTTTTTTTTTTTGGCAGCACTACTGGTAACTCTCCTTTTCCTCTCCAACCCTTTCCCAATTAAATAAAAAAAAACACATATGTACATACAGACACACACACACACAAGAACAGCAAAATGCAATCCTCGAAACAAATAAGCACAATCAAGCAAAACAAATCACCATATTAGTCACGTCCAAAAAGATGTGACTCATTCTACACCTTGGATCCATTACCCTTGTCAGGAGGCAGACAATGTGTTTCATTATTAGTCCTCTGAAACTGTGATTGGTCACTGTAGTGATTACAATTCTTAAGTCTTTCAAAGTTGTTTTTCTTTTTTATTTTGTTACTGTATAAATTGTTCTCTTGTTTCTGTTCATTTTACCCCATATCAATTCATACAAGCCATCGCAGGTTTCTTTGAAACCATCCATCATCATTTTTTTATTGAGCAATCTTATTCCATTTCAATTGTTTTTAACAAGTAGATGGGCATGACACTTCTTTCAAAATCAGTAAGTTTGCCATCCTGAATAATAAACATCACTTCTAAACAGGCATAAAAGGACTTCCTCTAGATTCCTATTTATATAGTTAGAGTCTACTTGATAAAATTCAAATAAAAAATTTCCCAAGAACAAATTTATATTGAAAAGAAATTGTGAGGAATATGCTAAGAAAAAAAACCAGGGACTAGTATTAATTTTGATTTTTTTTCTCACGCTACATCTATCTAAATATAAATGTATTCACATGTATATGCTCATACACATATGTACAATCAGTTACTAAGCATTTCTTAAGCACAAGGAAAAACAATAAGAACAATAGTGATGGCTTTCAAGGAGCTTACTGCAGTCTAGTGTGGATCACAACTTAGATGCAAACTAAATACAGGAGCTCATATGACGTAGAAAGAAGGAGAAATATATTGCAGATATGAAGGATGGTCAACACAAAGGCCCAGAGGTAGGTAATGGAGTATCATGAGCAAATACCATGTACAAGTACGACTAGTTTGGCTAGACCACAAGAATTCAGGATGGGTTATAATACAGAACAAGGTTAGACAAGTAGGTTGGCCAGTTTGGGAAGGGTTCTGAAAGTCAAACAAAAGAGTTTAATATTCCAAGGCAATTGGAATTTTAGAGTTTGCTAAGTAGAAAAGTCATATGGTCATACCTGCACTTAAGAAAAATCACTTTTGCTGCTCTATGGAAGACAAATTTCAGTTGGGAGAGATGTGAAGGATAGAAATCAAGTAGGAGACTTCTGCTATAATTTAGTAGAGATGCAGTAAGGAACTCAACTATAGTGCCAGCAGTGTGCATATTGAGGAGGCAAAAGCAAGAGATATGGAGAGGTGGGAATAGCAAGACTTAGTAACTGATGGGACATATGGAATGAGGGAAAGAAAATAATACATAATAACATCTTGTTTGTGAACCTGGAAAATTTCAAGCATGGTGGTTTCCCTGAAAGAAATTGGGAAATTAAAAAAATGGAGTAGGTTTAGGGGTATAATAATGAGTTAAGCTTCAGATGTGCAGAGTTTGAGATATTTATGGATCACCCAGCTTGAAACATCCTTTAGCTAGTTCATGATCTCAGACTGGAGCTCAGGAAGGACTGAGCTCGGATATATAGATATTGAATTCATTTGTAAAGAGATGGTAATTAAGCCCATGGGAGCTAAGGTCACAAAGTGAGACCAAAAGAGATGGAAAG
Organism: Petaurus breviceps papuanus; assembly: GCF_028583685.1. NCBI lineage: Eukaryota > Metazoa > Chordata > Mammalia > Diprotodontia > Petauridae > Petaurus > Petaurus breviceps. The sequence continues at coordinate 221,418 of NW_027187308.1, read as the reverse complement.
AAGATAGCTTAGGGTAGTACCTTGGGGGTACATATACAGTTACCATCCATGATACTGAAGATAATCCAGAAGCAACAGTAAGTCAAGGAAGAAGAGAACCAAGAAAGAGTAGTCATAAAAACCCAGAAGAAAGATTGTTCAGGAAGAGATGATCAAAGCATACACACACACACACACATACTCCCATGTACACATGTGCATATGCACACATGCCCATGACCTTCAATTTATCAAGCAACCAATATACAGACAATTATTTACAGCTGTAGTGCCAATGCAATATTCAGTGTCAACGGTCACTATAAATATGCCTGCATAGTGCTTACGCACAAAATATAACAGACTCTCCATATAGAAGATAGAAGCAAAAACATTTATTCAGATGCCAGAAAATCAAATTCCAAAACCAGGCAAAGAAGTTAATAAGTCATAACAGCACAGAGAGCCACAGCATCCTTTAGCCTTCTCACAAACCAACATTTGCTCACATGGCTTTCTCCCTTGGATGTGTCCTATCCTCCCTCCAATCTAGCTGCTCTGACTCCCAGTTCCTGTGGGCTCTGCACAGGCTCCATGTGATTATATTCCGCAAAGCAGGGAAGGTCTTGAAATTCCCTTAGGACTTATTAAGGGGCAGGGAAGATCTTCAAATCCTCATTACCATTACAATAGTCACATATTAATTTGACATTAAAGCAATATGAAATAAAAGAAGTGGCAGTAAGGCATCAAATTTTCTGAATAATTTTAATTTTTATTATTTTGCACAAATAAATATGAACATCTCTACATACAAAGAAAAAAAGGACTGATATGAAACTCTGTATCTCTAGGACATAAACCTTGCTTTTTAAAAAAACAAAACAGAATATAATAAATTCAACATGTTAGTTTCAAGGTTATCCTTTCTGTTTCCATTTGAATTTCCTTCTGCTCTCTTCTGTACATTAAAAAATACTTAAATGAGCCTCTTCTCTTTTTTCCAATTTTTTTGGCATCACTATTTCTAACCCTCTCTACCTTCACTAAAAGTAAAAAAAATATATACTTGTAATAAATAAGGTAAACAAATCTATATATTAGCCACATGGGAAAATGTTTGTTTTATTCTACATCTGAGTCCATCATCTCACTTTCAGAGGTGAGCAGCACTGCTTTGTCATTGGTCCTCCAGAAACATGTCTAGACACTTCAATGATCAGTTCTTAAGTCTTTCAAACTTAAGTTTGAATACTGTTTTTCAATATTGTTCTCTGGGTTCTATTCATTTCACTCTCTATTAAGTTCATATAAATTCTCCCATATTTCTCTGAATGGAGTCAGTTTTTCATTACTTATATGAAGAAACAGTAATCCATTGCATTCATGCAATATAACTTGTTGAGTAATTCCAGAAGTTCAAGACCTTTAGGTACCAGTTCTTCCCTCTAACACAAAAGTGATACAAAAATATTTTTGTACATTATGGGTCCTTTTACCCTTTCTTTGATCACTTTAGGAGCATATGCCTGGTAGTGAATTGACTAAGTCAAAGCACCATTTACTGACTTTTGGGGTATTATTCCAAACTCCTTTCCTGAATTAGCAGACCAATTCATGACCACAGTTTTGAAAACTGGGTATGTATTTTATAGGTATGTATTTTAATGGTTTTCAATCACAAAATCATTGCTTCTTCTTCAACAGTCCAGATGACATGAAGCAGAAATGGTGAGTACATGTGGGTGTGTGTTGTATATTTTATATATGTTACATAATATACATATATTTGTAAATATATATATATATATAAAGATATCACCTAGAAAACCAGTTAAATAGCTATAATGATATCTCTCCTTTATTTGAAACTGTATTAAATCTTTATCATATAACACTAAAAGGCAATTTCTCTACCTTAAAAAAAAAGACTCAAATGAAAAGAAATACTTCAAATCCCTTAACTATAATTTATGGAACTGTTTACCTCAGAACGTACAGCCTGTGATCTGGTTAAAGAACTCACTTCTCCTTTTTATCATGTATGTGTACATATAAAAACTTACTATGCATGAATGAACCATATATAATAAGTGCATCGAGAGTTTGTCTGAAACAGCACTTCAAGATCATCACACATTGTGATATTAAAAATGCTATTTCCTTTTGCATTAAGTAAACAGGAAATAAGCCACATAAATCTTTCTCAGAAGTCATTTAAAACTACTCTAATCCTACAAAATAACAATTTATATGGATATTAATTCTTATCATCAGTTAAATCACTTTGAGCAGTTAAGTTGAGGTAATTTATTCATGGGCACACAGAATATTTAATTCTCAAAGGTGAATGCCTTACTCTTAATTGTATAGCATAAAATCCACTAACTGTTTCTAAATATTTGAATGGCACAGTAGATTCCTAACAGTCCTCAGTAGCTGGAAAACCTGGGTTCAGGTCTGACTCCTAATGTGCATCCCTGGCTTGGCCTAGGTCAATCTCTGTTAATAGAATTAACTAAGCTGATTAGTTGTCAATCTGCACTGGTAGAGAAACTTATTAGTAGCAAAGTTCTCTACATCAATGAAATCACACTTTGGTTCTTTGGGACATTGTGCCCCAAATAATCTACTATTTGTACCATAAATTCAGTAGCGACACACTAATTATCAGTTATAAATTTATGGGGATGGTGCCTCATGTCCTTGAAGGCAATGACTCTTTTTTATCCCTTATCTATATTTTGTAACAATTATAACAATGTCTTAACAATAAGAGGATTATTGAATTAGCCCTGGAACAATCCTCAAAGGTCATTTAGTCTGATGCCCTTATTTTACAGATGAGAAAAATTATACCTATGGAGATTAATTGACTTGTCACAAAAATACTAAATCGTGGAAACAGATTCTACACCAGGACCTCTACTTCTCACACACCACAGCACGGAGTATACATTAAATAAACATCTGACTGACAATGTCCTCATTTTCCAAAGGCGCAGTGGCTGAGTTCAACATGAGGACTTTCCCTCTCACTTCCTTCTGGATACTTAATAGCATAAAAGCTCAAAATTTAAAAGCTCACCTACTGCAACATGTTAACAAGAATCCAAAATTAAGACATCCATTAGATTCCTATAAAGAAATGAAAGTTGGGGTAGCTTGGTGGCACAGTGAATAGAGCACCGGCCCTGGAGTTAGGAGGACCTGAGTTCAAATTCGACCTGAGCCACTTGACACACTTACTAGCCCTGTGACTTTGGGCAAGTCACTTAACCCCAATCGCCCTCCAAAAAAAAAAAAAAAAGAAATGAAAGTTAAAAGTCATCATGCCTAGTGTTATCCAGAACATGAGAAGTTCAAGTTTAACATGCCTCCTGAGATAAGTAAATGGGGAAAAAAAAAAAAAAAGACTAAATGCTGGTATTTAAGATAACAGCTACAGCAAATACTTTCAATAGGATAAGATACTTTTTCCTCCTCGTTTTTATTGTTAATGGTGTATCATCCTGAACTTCATGATTCTCTCCACAATTCATTAGATCTAAAATCATTTAGCTGTCTCTACAAGACAAGCTTATAAAAAGGAATTGTTAATAACCTGGTTTTCTCTCTATTATAGGGTGGTGAAGATGAATGCTTCTCTATATTCCTTAGGAGACTAAAGTGCTTCCTTTTCTGATACTTACATAGGAGGTCCTCTAAATAAGTCTAGCTCTACCCTGAAAACTTAGGAGTAACTTTTGAGATTTCTATCTAAAAGAATCATGTTCACACACACACACACACACACACACACACACACACCCTCTCCCCCACCCACAAACATCCTCCCCTCCTCCACACTCAAACCTATTTGAAACAAATTTCATAGGAATATTTTTCCCCTGGAGAATAAAAACTAAAACTCGCAGCAAACTCAAAATACAAACATTATTCAAAGCTCTAGATTTAGACCAATGATCAAAAAGAAAAATGAAAACAAAAACCTCCATACTTATATTTATTTTCTGACAGGCTGTCCCTTTTCTTACAGAAATATTTGAAATACTTCACTGACACTGGCTTCCAAATTACTCCCAAAAGAAAACATGCTAAAGCACCAAAATGTGTAATAGGGAGAAATTTCAAATGTACTTTCCTGGCAAGATATTAGAGTAGCTGCAGAGAAATATTAGAAAGTAGTTTTCACTACAACAACATCAAGTAATGCCTTAAAACAAATAACCTCAAGTGAATATAACCCATAAATGAAAATAGGCTTAAGTCATTAGATATATTGAGAAGTAAAGCTATTGACAAAGAAAGAATTGGGAAATAAATTTTCATGCTTCCAGTAATACTTAAAACTATTTTGAAAGCCAACTTTTTTTTTCTCACATAAGCTGGAAAAGAAAAAAAACAAATAAAAAACACCTCAAGCAACTTTAAAATTAGCAAGAAAAACACTGGATCAGATATTAGATCTGACGTATGATGATCGAAGAACTAGAGAATTTCCTGAGTAAATGAGATAATTTAGCGAGAGGAGCAATATTAATTTTTATAATCGTAACCTTTGTTTAAAGGTATCTTTCCAGTAGCATGAAGAAGCAGACATAATTTTCTAAGGCATCTCACAATCTATGCCTGATTCACACCCTCCCCCTTAACCCCCCCCCCACCAACTCAGGAGACCAAGGGAATTCATTTGGTTTATTTTTTGCTTACCTCAGAAGGGACTTACAGTTCTTCCCTGAAAACATTAAGTACAAGAAAGGTTTTCAATAAATATAGTAAGACCCTCTTGTTGAGCCTACAGACATTGTCAAGGAAAGAAATGTAAGGATCTTAGAAAGCCTACCTTTCCCCCTGGACATAAGCAGACCCCATGAAGGGCTCTGGCTAGGCTGTTCCTCATGTGATCCCATACTCTACTATAATCTGGCTCCTTGTCAAATTGCTCTCATTGAGGCTCAGTCTCTAATATCTTTTTTTTTTTTTTTTAAATAAAGGTCCAATCTCCCTTTCATCATTATTTTCTCATAGAAGTCCTAGCTGCTGGCTAGTGTTCATAGTTCTCCATAGGGACTTGGAGCTGCATGAAACTTTCTTGTAGTCTATGTGCAACCAAGTATATATACAATTGTACTAAAATGTATACTTAATCTAAAATCTGAGTGTGAATATGGGGGGTGGAGGGAAGAGAGAGGGGTATCTAATTTGGTGGGCAAGTAGATTGCATGTCTGTGGCAAATTAAACACATTTTATAAATATAAATACTTTAACAAATTCCAAAGAATTCTTCTCACAAGATATTAATAAAAAACTAGTAGCATATGTAACTGTCCACTGTAGTAATTTATTGCCTCTTAGAGAAGGGAAGTCTTATCAAGGTAATATTTAGATTGGTATAGTTTTATTGCTGGGTGATGTTTTCATTTAGGGGCAGCTAAGTGGCATAATGGATAGAGTGCTGGGTCTGAAGTCAGGAAGACTCATGTTCATGAGTTCAAATCTGAACTCAGATACTTACTAGCTATGTGACTCTAGGTAAGTCACTGAACCCTGTTTGCCTCAGTTTCCTCATCCATAAAATGAACTAGAGAAGGAAATGGCATACACAGTATCTTTGCCAAGAAAACCCCAAATGGAGCCACAAAGAGTCAGACACAACTGGAACAACAATTCAGCATACACCCTGTTCTTTTGGATCTGCTTTCTCTGCTCTATATCACTTTAAACATTTTTTTGAATTCTTATATTCCTCAGCCTTCATGGAACAAAAACATTTCTCTGCATTCACATATCACACTTTATTAAGCAGTTCTTGATTCTTGTACAAAAAGTAGCTTGCTGTCACTACAAATAATATTAATTGCGATGTCTCTCTCCCCCTCTTTCTCTTCTCCCTTTTCCCTCTCCCTACCTCTTTCTCTCCCTAGCCTTCTTCTTTTTCTCTAGCTTACCCCACTGGCATATTAACCAAATGGCAGTACTGTTGTAAGTGACAAAGGGAATAAATAATTTTGTTTTCAACACTTAAATGCTGAATTGGTGTACTTCTCCCTTAACCTTATTAATATATTTTTTAAAAAACCATTTACTGATTTAATCAGAAATAAAAATTATATACCAGGATTTTTTTCATTTTTTAATTTTTGTTTAGTATTTTTGAATTTTTTTTTAAATTGGGCATTGACAGTTTTCAAAAGAAATATTTTGTCATTTTCATTTTAACAATTTGATATTGAACAATATATTCATATAACATTCTATTGGAGATTAATGTTAATTCTCTAGACCTGGTTCTACTCCATGCCCTTTCTTTGTATTATATCTGCGTTATTTTTATTTATGCAAAAACTTTTACAAATATTTAGATCATCAAGTTTACAGATATGTATATACACACACATACATAAAAGATATAACCTATTCCCCTTTTATATTTATTATTTATTTTATTTCCCCTTTTTAAAATGTAAATTATTAGTCATTTAGTACTTAGTGTAGTATGAGGCAAGATCATAGTTTAAACCCACTTTCCACTAAACAGCTATCTAGTATCCCCAGATATTTCTATCAAATTTTTCCTCAGGTAATTTTTTTCTTGGATTTAATAAACATTAGAATGACAGATAAATCATGCTTGTGTAATCCATTTCAGTGACCCAGTTTTCTATTCTTTTAAAAATATGGTACTAGTTATTTTTTATGATTACTGATCTATAATTTTAGCTCTATAATGACATTTCCTCCTCTTTCTAAATTTTTCATTATTTTTCTTGATACTCTCAATTTTCTGTTCCTTCATATGAATTTTGCTATTGTTATAACCAATTCTATAAAATATTCATCAGTGTTTAAATTTGAACTTAGATTATGCAGTATTATCACCTTTACTATACTGAAACAATCCAGCCATGTATACTGAACGCCTTCCAATTATTTATTCAGCTTGTACTTTGTTTCTCTTTAAAAAAATGTTTATAGATGTAAAGGACAAAATGATGCCCTCTCTTTGTTCTGGCATATTCAAATTTATTTAAAACTTGTTTAAATGGTATTGCTTTTTAGCAATTTTTTCCCCATATAAATAAGCTGATTATTCTTGTGGGCTATTTTTTATTCTACTGCTTTACTACATATTAATTTTCGTCTTAGGTAATTCTTTGGGATTTTCTAAGTAAACAAGAATTTCAGGACCTGTGATTTCATCAGGATAGGGAGATCCAGATGACCTCCTGTTACCAAAACAAATCAACAACTGTTCTAGAACCTTTATCTTAAGCGTGCTCCTTAAGAGGTTCAGTCAAATAAATCCTAAGGATCACATGGCCAGTACGTGTCCAAGTTGATAGTGGTCCTCTTGTAAATCCATCATGCTCTCTTTCTATAGCTTTTCTAAATAAACCTATTTTTGTCCCTTAACAATTCTTATTTTTTGAATTTCTTTATCTTGACTTGTTGCCATAGCCAACATTTCTAACATTTAAAATGAGAGGCAGTGTGATATAGCAGATGGGGCACTGGGCAGAGTTGGGCAAAGCTGGGTGCAAAATCCTATACCAGACATTGATTAACCGTATAACTTGGGCAATTTACTTATCCTTTTTGTGACTCATTTTTTTTAATCTAGAAAATAACAGGGTTAGACTGGATGGCCACTAAGGTCCATTCCAGTTCAAATTCTTACATATTATGAATAATTATGAAGGAGCATCCTACCTTTATTCTTTAATTTAATGGGAACACTCTCAATAATTTTTCCCCTATGAAAATAGTGTTAGCTTTTGGATTTAGATGAATTTTTCCCTAGGATAAACTTTTTCATCCCAATGATTTTTAGTTGAACACAAATAAAAAAAATAGTTTACACCAAAGTTACATGTTGTTGTTGTTGTTGTTGTTGTTGTTAATGGCATTTCTTTACAACAATTAGCAGAAGTGTAGTTGACAAGGAAATGGCCCTGGCATTGGCTATGCCTCTGACATATATGGGCTATGAGACCTTGGGCAACTTACTTCATTTTTCAAGATTCTAAGGCAGTTCTTTATGACTATAAATAGCAGAGCAGTTGCTGATCTACATTGATACTGTTTATTTCTTTGTGAAAGTTCACTAGATCAATGAAATAAAACTGAACCAAAAAAAAAAAATACATCGTCTTCCAAGCCTTGAACTATCCTTGCATTCCTTATATAAATCTAACTTGATCATAACAAGAAATTCTAATGATAAGTTATTGTAGGTTTTAAGATAGGCTTTTATTATTGTTGCATCAATATTCATTGGCGATAGTGGTTTAGAAGTTCTGCCTCAGCTCTCAGATTTGGGTATTAAAATCATTCTTGTCCCACAGAAGGGATATGGTAGCATCTTTTTTGTTTCTGAAAAAGTTTATTTAGCATAAATTTTACTTAATCACATCTCAGATAGAATTCACTTGCAAATTACTACATAAGCACTGGTTAAGTACTTACTATGATGTGTCAGGTACTGTGGCATGGATGAAATGAAGAAAGGTAAAAATAAAAAGTAGGCAGTATAATTGTAAGGCAATTTCCAAGATAAACCAGGGAGGAGGACTGGATAGAAGTTGGAGAGGATGGAGAGCAAGAAAGAATGGAGAGCAGGAAAGAATCCTGCAGAAAGTGGGATTGGGCTGAGTATTGAAGGGAAACAAGGAAGCTGGTAGTCAAAGGTGAAGAAGGAGAATATTCCTGGCATGAGGGCCAGCCAGTCAAGCTGGATTGCACAGTGCATACAAGGGAGACTCTATATGCGTAAACAGACTAGAGAGATCAAGAACAGTCCTGGTTGTGAAGAGATTTAGATGCCCAAAGAGCATTTTACATTTGGTTCTGGAGTTAATAGACAGCATGAGGGTAGTGGGGGGGGGGAAGGGTAGGTGAATGACACAGTCAAACCAGTATTTTAGAAAAATAAGTTTAGTACAGAAGTAGAGAATGAAAAGGTGGAAAGACTTGGAGTGGTCTATTACAATAGCCTAGGTTTGAGGTGATGAGGATGTGCACCTGTGGGTAGTGACTGTGTTAGAAGAGAGACTGGATTGATAAATGGTCAAAGGATAGGAACAGGCAGTTTACAGAGGAAGAAATTAAAGATATTTATAAGCATATGAAAAAATGCTCTAAATCACTATTGATTAGAGAAATGCAAATCAAAACAACTCTGAGGTACCACATCTCACCAGTCAGATTGGCTAAGATGACAAAACAGGAAAATGACAAATGCTGGAGAGGATATGCACAAATTAGAACACTAATGCACTGCTGGTGGAGTTGTGAACTGATCCAACCATTCTGGAGAGCAATCTGGAATTATGCCCAAAAGGCTATAAATAATTTCATACCCTTTGACCCAGCAATACCACTTCTAGGGTTGTATCCCAAAGAGATAATAGAAGTGGGAAAAAGACCCATATGTACAAAAATATTTTATAGCAGCTCTTTTTGTGGTGGAAAAGAATTGGAAATTTAAGGGGGTGCCCATCAATTGGGGAATGGCTGAACAAGTTGTGGTATATGCATATTATGGAATACTATTGTGCTATAAGAAACGAGGAGCAGGTGGACTTCATATTTTCCTGGAGAGGCTTATACGAACTGATGCTGAGTGAGAAGAGTAGAACCAGGAGAAATTTGTACACAATTACAGACACAACGTATGTGTGATGACCAACTTTGATAGAAGGCACTCTTCTCAGTAATCCAGGGATAGAAGTCAACCCCAAAAGACTCATGATGGAGAGAGATGTCTACATCCAAAAAAAGAACAGAGTTTGAACTCAGACTGAAGCAAACTACCTGATCTTTTTCTTTTACTTGTTTGGTTTTGTTTCCTCTTTCCCATTGTTCATTCTATCTAATACAATCCTTCTTCATAACTTGACTAATGCCTAATGTGAAAGTACTAGCAGATACTATACTTGATTGTATGCTGCCATGGTGGGGGGAGGTAGGGGACAGGGGGCGGGAGAGAAAATTTGGAACTGAAGGAATTGTGGAAATGATCTTGTAAACTAAAAGTAAACAAATTAATAAAGACCAAAAAAATAAAACTAAAAACAAAACAAAAAAAGAGGAGAGACAGGGATATGAAGGCAATAAAAGATTTGACAAGACTGGATAGGTAAGGTAAGGAAGAGGGAGAAATTGAGGGAGATGGGAAGTAACCTTGTTATCCTGGCTAACTGCAAGATGGCAGTGCTCAAGATCATAATAGGAAAGTGGGAAGGGGGGGAGGGTTGGAAGATAATGAGATCCACCTAAGACAATCTGATCTGAGATTCCTGTGGAACATATATTTTGAAATACCTATTAGTTGGATATGGAATTGGAGCTCAAGAGAGATTACAGTGAGAGATATTTGTGTGTATTATGCATGTATACACACAAACATACACACATATATTTGGATATCTATATCCAATTCTATATAGATTATATAATAAAATATATATATTCTATTATCATCCCTAAACTGATGATTCACTTATCTCTATAATTTTTTCATGTATGCATATGTACATGTATCTGTATATATGGTAATCATCAGTATAGAGATAACGATTGAACTATGGGAGCTGATGAGACAGAACACCAAGTGAAGCAGCATGGAGGAAGAAGAGTAGAGGGCCCAAGACAGAACCATGGGGGTCCAACCATGATCAGTGCCTGACTTGGAGGAAGATCTAGAAAAGGATACTGAGAAATTAGGTAAGCAGAAGAACAAGAAGATGACATGACAGGATCACAAACCCCCAAAGAGTCCAGAAGAATCAGAAGAAGAAAGTGACTGACAGTGTCAAAAGGTACAGAGAAGGCAAGGATGGAAATGGAGAAAAGGCAATGATCAGATTTGATCAATAAGAGATCACCAGTAATTTGGGAAATAACAGTTTTGGGGAAGGGACTAGTTGGAAGTTAAGTTGCAAAGAATTTTAAAAGTAGTGAGAGGAGGAAGAAGCACTTACTATAGATGGCTTTCACAAGCAGTTTAGCTGAGAAGGGTAGGAAAGCTATGGCACGATAGCTTGTAGGGATAGGATGGAGGATAGATACATGGCCATGACTGAAGGCAGAAAGGAAGCAACCAAAAGACAGAGTAATGATTAGTGACAAAGTATGGGGAAACAGTGGGGTTAGTCTGCAGGGAAGAGAGGAGAGAATAGATGGGGTCAACAGAACACGTAGAGGTGTCCGCCTTAACATTGATAAGGGGTCCTTCTACATATGAAACTGGTGGGGGGGGGGTGGAGGAAGTAGTGGATGAAGATATCTGAATGATGTCAGACGAAGAGCAGAGAAGACTAAGGAGCCCTCAGCAAATGGTGTCACTTTTTTTTTTCAGTGAACAAAAGTCCTTAGCTGGGAGGGTGGGTGAAGAGGATGCTGTAGGATATTTTGGGAGGGGTTAAAAGGTTTAGAATAGTTGCTATGGTTAAGTGAGATAGCAAATTGATTAGTAAAGTAAAAAAGAATTAATTTTCACAAGGAAAGCTTAATTAATATCATGGAACATAAATCTGTATTAGATCCAATCAGCAGGTTTTTATGATGTTTTCCAGCTTCATTCAGCTGCATGGGAGCAAAAGCAACTGTGGGGATAACCCAAGACTTAGGTCTGGCAAACTGTGATCAGTGACAGAACAGGAGAACAAAGGATTTAAGAGAAGAAGATAGTTTTAGTCAGTGGTGTGCTGGTTGGTGCTTAACAACTGGCTCTCCAAAGTGAAAATAAAACCTGTATTTATGACACATTTTTAAGCTCAATCTGCATCAGTAACATTTTTTTCTACCACTTTCTTAAGCGTGGAAATCAACACAGAAATAAATCAAGCCCCAATTTGTAGCATTTGCTGATTTCTAAGGTGTAAATTCTCCCATGGAAAATTTTAACAGCTAGCCCCAGTATACCCCTGCATAGAGTTAAACTGATCTACCAAGTAATCAAGAAAGAAGGAGAGCAGAGCCAATGCAGAAATGACAGGAGGACACAGAAGCAAAAGCCAAAAATCAGGCTAGGGACTGTAAGACACAGGAAATGAAATGCAAGGTTATTATTGGATGGGGTTCATAAACACTGAAGCAGAACACTTACATGTCATAGTATAATCAATGGCATGTTCCCCTCTATAAGCAGCCTAGGTTGAGTACAGGAGTAGGTCACAGAGGTTGAGGAGATTACAGAATTTATAAATTAAGGTACTTAGGGAGTATCTAGTCCTGGTATCTCCCAACTTCTACCCCAAGGCTAACTCAAATTCTCATTCTAGGAATAAGGTTATCTATCTATTCTTCTGCACATCTGAGTATTTCATATTAAATACAGTCTTTACATTTTCTTCAGATTTTTCTAGGAGACAATTCTGTTTTCCTAGGCTCTTTCTTCTAGCCCAGTGATTTTTATCTGTAGTGGAAGAAAAGTAGCACAGTGCTGGGCCTGGGGGCAGGAAGATCTGAGTTTACATCTGTTCTCAGACACTCACTAATTGTGTGACCAAGGGCAACTCCCTTAACTTCTCTTTGCCATTTCCTCAACTGTAAAACAGGGATAGTAACAGCACCTCATCAAATTACATCATATTTGTACGTTGCTTAGCATAATGCCTGGAACACAGTAGGTACTATATAGAATATCATTCCCTCAAAACATTTAGAGGCTCTCAAATTCATCTTCCTGACTTTTTTTTTCCTACCCCCTCTATTGTTTTGGTTTCCAATTGTATTATACGGGTACTGTACTTACTCTCTCTTTGTGTCTCTGTCTCCCTATGAGGATTTCTTTTATATTGTCATTCATTCATTTAGAATATTTTTGTCCTTTTGAGGTAATAAAGGAAAATTGTACTTAATCATGACTCTTGCAACCTCTGCATACATACATCAACCAACCTCTGAGAAACAAATACTAACAATAGGATTTAATAAAGAAAGAAGTAAATGTGGATAAGCATAACTTCATCATTTTGCAACCAGACTTGGGACAAGGCCAAAATCACTGTTTCCTTGTTTGTCATAGTACTACCTTTCTCAGGCATATAACAGTAATAATATCCCTCAGTCAGCACTCACTATATAGGAAAGTTTCTTTCCATGTGTATATTTCAGGCAATCTATATTTTACCATGCAGGAAGAATTTAATTTGTAAGATAGAGTTCAGTTTAGGTTTTTATTTAATATTTACTATAATATTAACATAGATTTCTAAGACTCTTTGGCAGCTACATGGTATTAGGTATAAAGAGAACTATAAAAATGGCAAAGTATGATATAATGTGTTTGTAAAAAAAAAAAAATGCTTTATCAGACGACCTCTTGGTTTATGGAAGGCTGAAAAAGTCACACATACAGACACCCAGACACAGATTCACACATACCCACTCTCACACAAAATAAAACAAAAAAACCTAGATCACTCTACCTCCCATATCACTGAATTTCTTGCAAAGATGTGCTAATGTCTTTAAAAGCCACAAATTATCAACAACACTTATAGTGAGAAACTTTTGGCAGAAATGGTAAGCAAATAAAAATAAATATTGAGCCATTCATATAGTAGCTTCATGGTCAAATGAAGTCATGACTTAGAGTCTCCTTTCTGACTGCTCTTAAGCATAAGATTTAATGAGCTTCTGATTATTTATCACATGAAGATCCATACCACAAGATGAGCATTAGACAACCTCATGTGCCACCTCACAGCCAGCTGAGTGTATAAGGAAGTTATACTAGCCTCTGCTACGCATGTGTCTTACCTTGGCTCCTTCTAAAGGCAAATCATGGCGTCTATGTTTTCTCATAAGAACTTGATCAGAGCCTATTCTACTGTGCCTTCCATTTATGTTCGAACTTGCAGTAAGTCCAGGTTTGGGTGAGCCATCCCCCATGATTCGACATCCGAGCAATGGGTTTGTCCCAAACACATCCCTAGGGCACCAGGCTTCCAGGGGCATGGGCTGGTCTCTGGAAGGTACACTTTCCAGAGGGTGGAAATGTCTACTTAGTCTGTTGTCAGGTGGGATGGGAGGTGGTCTTTCAGGTGGAGGGGGTGGAGGATCTCGTAAGGGAGGCGGTGGTGCTGGTAGTGGTTTATCTTGCTTCCTCACCATGCATGGAGAAGACTGTGTGTACACATGGGGGAGAAAAAAAAATTAAGCTGTATTACATTACAAGTTTTAAAATATTTATTTTATTAAATTTCATTTCCTTGCCTTTTTCTGGTTAAAAAGCCTATTATTTTCATGAGCTATTTAATAAGATCAGAGTGGAGCATATTATATTTCTATGCCATCTGTCAACATATTCTCTTAATAACAAATTCAACAACACTGGAAGCTAAATGAGAGAAGCCCAATACAATATTTCAGTACAGCAGCTTCTGCGGTAGCAGCAATGCTCAGTATTTGAACTTAATTCTTATGGTTTCAAAAAATAAAAAAGAAAGAAGACAAATAAAAATGTCCTAAACAATGGTTCTGAATGATTAACATTAAAATAACCTTAAAAAAATTCATTTATTTGCGTATTTCTGTGATTTAGCAGAGAATGAGAAAATACTTCATTTGAAATACTTGAAAACAAATTTTTTTTTTTGCTTTTTGGAGGGCAATTGGGGTTAAGTGACTTGCCCAAGGTCACACGGCTAGTAAATGTTAAGTGTCTGAGGCCGGATTTGAACTCAGGTCCTCCTGACTTAAGGGCAGGGTACTCTAATCACTATGCCACCTAGCCGCCACCTTAAAACAATTTTTAAAAAAATTTCTGCAAGTGTGCTGTCAGTGCATTGGAGGTCCTTTTGTTTTGTTATTTCAAAACATTATTAAACATATGATCTTTTAGGAACATTAGAATTTTTAAAATTTTATTTTCCTGAATATAATGTGTTCCCCAGTAAGGCCATTATACTTTGGTATCATCAGTGAAAGATCAAGAACTTGAAAGACTGACAATTATACATACTCTAAAGCACATTTTTCAAAGAGCATACAAGGAATTCTATGTGCATTTCCAAGAAGAAAATTAGTCTGATTCACTTCGTAGAAACATGATATATTCTACTAAATGAGTCCTTATGCCTGCAAGTGATCTTTAATTATACCGTGTTGATCTAATCCAGAAGAAGATAACTTATGTTTTTAAATACAAGAAAACACCAGAGGAGAAGAAAAGGAATCTATTATGTGTGTACATCTGGCTAAATATCATAATGACCTCTAACGTTATCTAAAAACAAAGCTAACTGTCAAGAAAGAAAAATCAAAATGTATTAGAAATGATGCCTTAGGTTAGGTTTAAATTTAAGAATATTATCAAATTTTTTGTTTGCAAAAAAAGCCAAGTGATTACCTTATTACTAAATTTAAAAATTTTTCACAATGTAATACAATTTGTGGGTTTCATTAATGACATGAATTTAATAGAAAAAAATCAGCACAACTATCAGTGCATATATATATATACACATACATATATAATATGCATAATTCTTTTGCTTAATTCCATCCAAATTCAAAAGCTACAAAAATGTAAGTCACCTTGAAACACATGATTCGTTATACCTTAAGCCCTTATGCAAATATGTTGTCATCACAATTTTCCTGTCATGACACAATGAAAATGAGTTTAAAATATCATTGGCTAATAGCATATAATTTATTTTAATGCATATAATGACCTTTTAAATTCATGTTACAGAATAATTTCAAGTTGCTCTGACATTTATTTTTGCAAATCAAAGGATGATTGGAGGGACTTCCCTTCTGAAGAAAATGTAACTTCTATGGCTTATCAAAGTTCAAAATAATATTAAGAAACAGACCTTGTTTGTCCAACAATAACTGAGGAAGATGGGATACAGAATAAAAATTGTTAAAATTAAAACTTATCACAAAATAATAATCATGTTACCAATGTGCCTTTTTAGTGAAAACTCATTTACCTTTGGTGAACCAGTTGGGCTGCCACAAGGAGAACGAACTACGCCTTTCTGAATCAGATCCAGGCGAGGAGGCACCGGTGGAAGGCTAAGATGCGGTATCTGAAGGGGATCTGGAAGTGGCTTCCGTCTCTGTGCAAGAGGAGAAGATCCAGGTGATGTCACTGGTGAGTTCTGCCTTTCATTGCACTGTGAAAGAAAAACAGAAGGAGGCCATTCATTAGCCTCACCTATGAAGTGAAGGATATGACTTCTGATGCCTAAAGATGACAACTGATCTTGATAACAAAAATGCTTGGTCTACCTGTTAATGGAGCTTAGTTCCCTTTGGCTCATGCATGGGATTGGTACTCACACTGTCCCTCAAAGGCACTGTTATTTGAAGAACATATTGTTACAATGTTCCTCCTGTGTATCTTGAGATTCAGACTATATAAGTAAGGAAAGTGTAGAGTGAGAAAAGATATGGTTAGTTAAAAATGTTTCAAGAACATGCAATTTTATCAATATTGGTATTCCTGGGGAAGCTAGGTGGCGCAGTGAATAGAGCACCAGCCATGGAGTCAGGAGGACCTGAGCTCAAATCCGGCCTCAGACACTTAACACAAAAACTAGCTGTGTGACCTTGGACAAGTCACTTAACCCCAGTTGCCCTCCAAAAAAAATATTGGTATTACTTCCACTGGGGCAGTTAACAACCTTTCTACATCTTTATAGACAACCTTTCATTTTTAATATTGCCTAAAAAAGATAATTGCCATACAGCCAACCTGGAAACATGTTTTTCTGAACATAGCTAACTTGGTCCTCAAGAAACAGAGTCTCTGCTTGAAGAAATTTCAGCTTGATGGGACTTGTAAGAGTTTTGCACTCTAATGGCAAACCCTTGAAGAACACAGGGTCACTTCCAGATCATAAAGAGGAATTAGAGAAGTTTACCAAAAAATTCAAGAAAGATAAATTCCTTTTAAATCAACTGTATAGCCCCTATGAGGGAAATTATATTACAGATTTTGATCCTAGTCATCTACGTTATAACAATCACTGGTCCTTGAAGTGGGCAATGGTTTATGTCATGTCTTCCTTAGAAACATACAGTAAATACAGAGAATCTAAAATCCCATATTGAAGATGAAACAAGAATCTATTTTAATCTCATTGCATATTTGCTTTCCTCTAAGCCACACAAGTTCATTTAACTCCCAGTAGGACTTTTGAGTCACAGATATCAAGCCTCTCACCCCCAAAATAGATGTGTATATGTGTGTATGCATATGTGTATATAAACACATCAAAACATATTAAAAAGTCTCAAATTGTCTGGAATTCTTTAAAGATAGTGGAGTAAAAAAAGAAAATAGTTTGTGCTCTCTAATGATGCTTAAATAAATACCTTCAAATCAAAAGAATTTTTTTATTAGTTTGTTGATTGTATGTTAAAACTTTCTACTTTAGGAATTATCCTTACAATATTGTTGTTACCTTGTACAACGTTCTCCTGATTTTGTTCATTTTACTTTGTATCAGCTCATATAACTCTTCCCAGGTTTTTCTGAAACCATCCCCACCTTGGTCATTTCTTATGGCACAATAATATTCCATCACAATCACACAACACAACCTGTCCAGTCATTCCCCAATTGATGGACATCCCCTCAATTTCCTATCCTTTGCTACCATAAAAAGAACTGCTATAATTTTTTTTCAGGTGGGTCCTTTTCCTTTTTTAAAAAAATCTCTTCTAGATACAGATGTAGTAGCATACAGTATTTAATAACATCATTTGAAGTGTGGTAAAAAGTCAATTCTTCTCTAATAAGATAATTGGGGCCACCAGAGGACAATCTAATTCCAGCTTTTACAACGTTTAAAAAAGATTTGATTTTCACATCAACATAGTTTCAGTTTTTAAAATCAGAAACATATGGTATAATGGAAATTTTGTGTGTATAAACATTCTTATTTAGCTATACTACATATTTCTTTTTCAACCACTGACTTAAAAGTTCTAGCAGTTAAACAGAAGCAGTAAGATCACACCTCATAAAAAAAAAAGTACCAGACAGGCTTCAAATATCTCACTATATACTGTATTGACAAGTCCTTGTGTCCAACAATGGATGCCAAACCAAGGTTAAAAAAATTTAATAGAAGCACAGTGAAATTTAGGCAGACTGGCAAGAGTTCTATAAATTAGATGCTTAGAAAATTGCCTTGGAGAGTATGCTTTTAGTGGAATTAATATTTGGAGGCTACTGATGATTATTACTTGAAAAAGGGAATAAAATGATAGACAGAATAAAATAAATCTGCTCAAGTCATAACTTTGATGTAAAAGGAATCTTTGTATCTATCAGTTCAGCAGGGAAGTTTCCATGAAAGGAGATGAGGGAAGTCTTGGAGATGAAAAGTCATTCATCATAAGGTAGGTAAAATCCTACAACACAAAGCACATCTGTTGATGTAAATCAAAGCTGTTTCTCTAGTAAGAGTGCTTTGTTGACCTTCTTTAAGCAAGGTCTCTTAAAGAACAAAGAATAATTTGGAAGCATTGTTGTCACATGTTAAAAAGAGTTCAGTCAGCATCTAATGGCATCCTGTTTCGAAGAGTAATTGTTAATGCATTGCTGAGTGTTAGAACTGGGTATAAGGGACAGAATGCATAAAGCTCATCACTTTAACAATTATCTTTCAGATCCCCAGTCACTGTCCAACTTAAAAATGTTTCTTCAAACAAAAAGACTGAAGAATTGAGAGAAATAGGTAGAAGTGAATGTTCAGGATTGTAATTTCTTCAAAGAAATCAGGACCCCTAAATGTTACCTGAGGCAATGTTAGAGATATATAAAGACCCTGTTTTTAATTTAACATTTTAATCAAATGCTGATTTTCTGAACTACACTGGTTAAAAAATTAAATTTAAATGACTTTTATAAACTTTTTGATACAATTTCAATGGAGTTTTTAATGCATCCTAATTCATCAATAAAAGGGGAAAGGAAGAAATAAGGCTTGGTTCACACTGCATTAAAAGAGAATGCTATATTTTTTACCAGTAAAATTATCAAGGGAAGTTCTTTACTTCAATTTTTCTGGGAACATTTTTTAATTGGAATGATATTGACCGAAATCTTTCAGTAAAAATGGAATTTTACAGTACTTAAGCACTCTTTGCCAAGAACACCTTTCATTTCTATTCTATTCTCATGTATTCATTTCCCCTTACCTCTCTGATTCCCCTCTCCCTCTACTGCCTTCCTTTTTAGATTTCCTTTAACCTGTCAATGACATGCAGGGAACAGCTTGCCTGTCTAGTGGTACTAAGGACTAGTGGAGGCTGCCGACATCTGCTTGTCCTTCTGTTTTCAGAAAGCTTATTTTTCCTTGCTGATTTATCAGTCTTTGCAGATTGGAAATCTGGGAGTAAGCAACATATTCATTATAAAAAAGAATATTCAGTGAGAGTAAATACAATTTGAAGAATGGACAGGACCTTTGAGTTCCTAGTCAGTCATTATCAAATTCAACACCTTCCTTTTACAGCTGAGAAAATAAACATAAGGATTCTAAGTTATCCACTAGGACTAGCCAGCTTTCCTGATTTCTAATTCTACTAAAAATTAACTGCTAGTTTAGAATTGCCCACTTACCAATTCAAATTCAAATAATTATACTAAATTCTTCATATCCTAAATAATGAGCTGGATTTAATTTGTGAAAGAGATTATTAGTATAACACAGGGGCAGACTATGAAAATTCTTGGGCCAGAGTTCCAAGAAATCCTTATGATGCACTAGGAGCACTTAACTCCAAGACTAGCAGGCCCCCTGCAGCTTTGTACACATAATTGGAGCCAGGCCTTATACTTAGCACAATTCATTGTGTTCACAGAAGTTATTATGTACTGTTCTCTGAAGCACTAATTCAATTTGAAGTATTACAATAGCTGGAAGTGGATTTAAAACAGTAATTTTATGGAGGGCACACTAGTTTGGGAAAGAGAAAATAGGCTTTACTTGTTGCGTCAATGAAATTCATTGTCTGTAGCTTATTATTTTTTTTCCCAGATTCTTTATACTCTGCAATTAAATTTTCAAGAAAAGGATAAATAAGCAAATGCTGCCTTACAGACTCTAATGTAAGTTGTTTTTACAAAATCTGTAGCTATTCCTACCAACAGTTATGGCACTATAGTAATAAAATTATCCACTACTATTAAATGGTTGTGAAATTCATATTCTGTGACAATTTAAAAGTAATATTTTTAATAGGCAGTTTTGAAATAAGATTCCATAGTGAAGTCAAAATAATTGATTGTTTAAAAGAAACTATTGGGTTTAATTTTCTTATCTGGTAAACCAATGTGGCGGAAAAACAAACCAAAAAAACCCAGAAACTAAACAAAACTTAAAGAAGTAACCGGTAGTATACAGTGAATGGAGCACTGGAATTGGACACGGGAAGATCTGAGTTAGAATCTGACCTTAGATACTTATTACCTGTCTGACCACGGACAAATCATTTAACTTTGTCCCAGTTTCCTTGTTTATAAAATGGGGATAAAAAGAGCACCTACCTCTCATAATATAAAGTATGAAAGGAGCACTTTTAAACCATACTGCAATCCTTAGTGTTATAAAAATGCTAGCTATTACTATAATTATTATTATTAATTACCTGTGGCTCTAAATGATTTACCAAGACTTTGGAATATGTTACATGTTATTTTGGAAAGTAAGAAATAGATTTACTAGCTTAGTTGGTAACAGAAAATTTTGTCTCTTCTTTGTGTGAGAAGAGGCTTTCCAAGAAAGCAAGGGGAGAAGGTGAAAGGAAAATAGTCATACATTACAGATATGAATTTGTAAAGCTTTGAATTAGAGAAACATAGTAATTTTTTCACTGTCTCTTTTAAGAGAAAGCCATACTTAAGTATACTCAAAAGAATTTCATTATTATCCCTTCCCAATTCAACTATTTGGCTAATTAGTTATCCTCCTGACTAAATTTGACTCTTTAAACTCCTAAGACCATACACTTCAATGATGCCATCACAAATATTCTAGACTCCCATATCTTCTTAATTTTCCCCAATTCCTCTAAGGAAATCCTAGGGGCAACTAGTTGACATAGTAGATAGAGCACTGGTTCTGGATTCAGAAATATCTGAGTTTAAATTAAGCACCAGATATTTACTAGCTGTGTGACCCTGGGCAAGTAATTTAACCCCTGTCTGACTCAGTTTCTTCCACCATAAAATGAGGATAATTGTAATAATACCCAGCAATACTGTGTGGACCAAATGAGATAATACCTGAAAACAACAGAATGACTGACATCACAGATAATTAATGTTTCCCTTTCTTTCTTTCCTTCCTTCCTTTTCTCCCTCTATTCCTTACTTTCCTTCCCAATTCTAGATGAACCTCACTCTTCATTCTTCTCCCTTGTGGTATCTAGGCCACTGAGTGTTGTCAAGTTTAAGTCAGAACTGACTTGGCCCATAAAATCCTTGTGGATCTTGATCCTTCCTAAGGCAATTTAGATTTTTTAGTATCCTTCATTCTAAACTCTACATGTTCTATAAAAAAACTGGGGGATCATAGTCTTGGAGCAGGAAGAGACTTCGTAGTTATCTAATCTGATTCCCTTTTAAGTAAGTAAAGTACAGCCTAGAGCAATTGTAATTTTCACAAGATAATACAGATAGTAAAATAGCAGAGCCCAGATTCAAAGCCAGGGCTTTTGACTCCAAAGTTAGTATTCTTTCCATTTCATCACACCAAATGTCTTTCTTCAAATGAAAATTACATTGTTTTAAAAATAAGAATTAAAAAATTTACTAATATTTCTTGCAACCTACATTGGTGGCAAGGGCATTACAAATCACAGGCCCATGAAACAAAATAGGAATTCAAAATTAGAGTGATTGATAGTACTAAAATTATATTAATATTTTATTCCTACATAAACATATAACAAAAGCCACCAAAAGAATACCTGAAGAACCACAATATACTTGGAAATAAATGATTTTGTGGACTGTTGAAAAATTAGACCTTTTATTTCTTCTAAATGAAAACCACTAGGAAGTGACTGATGTGCCAGTCAAATAACAGTGTATGTTTGAGAAATTAGTGATGCTTATTCTGTTTCACCAGTTCATGCCCATGCCATATTTATTTTCCCCCAAGCGACAACCACAAGACTTTGTCTGATTCTTCCATTTTATAGATTAGAAAGAAAAGACTGAACTGACCTGCCAATGGTCACATAGATAATGAGTAGGAAAGTCATCATTCAAACCCATGTCCTTTTACTCTCACTTCAGGGCTCTTTGACACATAAATGTGCAGCTTTCCCTCATAATTTTCATTGTACTTGTTCTCTTCCCTTCTCTGTCTGCTGAATTCCATTCATCCTGCAAAACTCAACTTAATCTCTCCCTCCTGCAGGAAGCCTTTTCCCAATTTCCAATGATTTGATTTAAAGTCAAAAACAAAGAACAAAAAAACTGCCACCCCTGGATTTCCCATAGCACTATGCATTCCTCTACTGCACTTAAGTAACACTGTGTATTATACGAGTTATTCACATTCATGCCTGTATGCTCTCTCAAGTAAGGATCTGTGTCTTAGGTAAAGTTTGCCTTTCTCCCAGGGCTGTGCACAAAGGCTTTTTTTCCTTTTTAGGTATATAACAAATTTTGACTGATTTATTTATTTATTTTTTAATCACACCTTGTCCAGATAAGGAAGCAATAGCCTCTAGGTGAAAGATCTGGGGGACCATAAAGATGGCACTAATACTAATCAGTGGGAAAAGCTCTGTATTTGTGATCTTGTTTCTGACTCTCATTCATCTGAAATGTCTCTCTCTAAAGTCACCAGTGACCAATCTAACAATCTTTCTCCATCCTAACTCTTTCTGACATCTCTCTGTGCATCAGACACTTGCTCACTCATTCTGAAAACTCTTTCCTCTATAAGTTTTCATGATACTACCCTCTCTTGGTTCAAAGTCTGAATGATTTTCTCAATCTTTTTTTGCTAGATCGTCACTCAGGTTGGCCCTACTAACAGTAAGTATGCACAAAGGCGTTGCACTAAGACTTTTCCCTTTTCTATTTACACTTTCTCACCTGGCAGCCTCACCAGCCCACAGGGGTTAAATCATCACTTCAATGTAACTGACTCCCAAATGTAGAAATCCTGCACTAGTTTCTCTCCTAAGGGCCAGTCCCACCATCACTGCTTATGAGACATTAAGAAATTAATGTTCCATAGCAATCTTAAACCCAACATGTCTGAAACAGAAATCATCTCTACCCTCCAACAACAGCCACCACCATAACCACAAGCACAACCACAATCAAATCACCTTACGTACAAAACTTCATTTTTTACTGTTAAGGGCATTACTACCCTTCCAGTCCCTCAGGCTCAGAAACTCAACGTCACTCTCAACTCCTCAATCTCACTCATCTCACATGTCTATTTCCTACCTACCATTTAGAGCCAAGATCAAACGCTATCTCTCTTCCAGGAAGCCTTCACTGATACCTGAAATTGAATGCATCCCCTTCCCTCTAAACAACTTTCATTTAATTTATTCAATAAACATTTATTAGGTTGTCTGTATCTCTCCTGTGTGTATGTACATATATATATATATATATAATGTTCTGCCTTATGCTATAGATATTTATGTGCATGTCTTAAATCCCCTATTAGACCACAAAGTTTTCAGAGGCAAACTGTCCTAAACATTTATATTCTTATATAATCTGAAAGTACACAAATAATAAACATTATTTGCATTAGGTAAAGAACCACTAAATAAAGTATTATATAATGTTTAAAAGAGATGGCATATCATTGTGGGTACAGGGCTAGTTTTAAGAGTTTCAATCCTGGTCCAAATAGGCACTCCAACAGGTAGTGATCATGAGCAAGTCACTATCAGTATTCTAAGCAAATCACTAAGACCATAAATTGTAGTCACGTTGATGATATGCATCACTGGTGAGAATTTATATCCTAGGAGCTCCCAACAAAAGCACTGTCATAATTCTAGAACCTTCCCTGTACCTCCACCCTGGAAAGCATTTAAAAATTTACAAAATACTGAAAAACTAAAAAAAAAATAATAATCCACAAAAAACAAGAAGGATATGAAAGCAAAATTAATCAAGCAGAAAAGGAGATCCAGAATCTTAAGGAAGAAAATGACACCTTGAAATATAGAATTGGGCAAAGTGAAGCCAGTGAAATTATAAGAGATCAAGAAGCGATAAACAAAATATGAATAATGAAAAAAGGGAAGAGAAAGTGAAACATAAGAAAAACAACAGATTTGGAGAATACATCAAGAAGAGAAAATATAAAAACAATTGGACTAACTGAAAAGTTACAATAAAAAAAGAACCTTGATACAATAATACAAGAAATAATTAAAGAAAATTGTTCTGAAGCATTAGAACAAGGGGGGAAAAGTAGAAATAGAAAAATTCCATCAATCATCAACTTAATTAAAGAGATCCCATGAGGAAAAATCATAGGAATATCATAGACAAATTCTGAAACCCCCAGCTCAAGGAAAAAAATATTAAAAGCATCAAGATTAAAACAATTTAAATATGATGATGCCACAATTAGAATTACACAAGACCTGGCAATAGAGACATTAAAGGACTGCAGGTCTTGGAACACAACATATGGAAGAACAAAAGAACTGAGATTCCGGCCAAAAATACCATACCCTGCAAAGTTAAATATTATCCTGAATGAAAAAAAAGTGGACATCTGATAAACACTCAGACTTTCAAAACTTTGTTTAAAAAAAAAATCTGAAGTTAATAGAAAATTTGACATACAAGAACCAAGAGAAATATAAGGCACATAACAAAGACTAATTATAAGGGATCCATAAGGACAGACTACTTTTTATATATGTAAAATGTATGTCTAAGATTCTTATCAATAATTAGGTAGTTGATAAGAAAGATTGGGAGTAAACCTGAATATGATACAAATTTAAAAAGTAAAGCCATTTAGGAACAGCTTAAAAGAGTAATTATTTTATACAAATGAGGTGTAAGAGGAGGAACTGATACAGAGGAAGTAAGATGAGGGAGGACAGGTGGTAGTTCTGGTAAGCTACTTTTTTCACCAGGAATGGGTTTAAGAGGGAAAAATACATACACATTTAGAAGAGTATAAAAGTCTTCTAAACTCAGAAGAAGTAAAATGGTAAGGGCATAAGGAGAGAGGAGAGGATAAGGGAGAGATCTTTAGAGGAGAGGGTGAAGGAATAGGTAAAATAGGGGCATAGAAAGTGTTTAGAGGGAGTGGGAGGATAAGGGATCCTTGGGGGCTAGGCAAGTCATAGGAGGGCAAGGTAGTGGGTAGAAGTAAAAAGTAGAAGAGGCAGGAGGGATAAGAAACAAGAGATATGCACATACATAAAAACAAAGATCAGAAATAGAATAGGTTTGGAAAAGTATATGTCTACATATGTATATGTGCATGTGTGTGTGTGTGTGTGTGTGTGTGTGTGTGTGTATAAATGTATCTAAACTTTATTGTAGCCTTCTTGGAGTGGGGAAGGTATGTGTATACTTATAGCTATAGAGAAACATATCTAAACTTTATTGTAGCCTAAAGAGGGAGTTGTGGGGTGAGGGAAAAAAGTTAAAAAGTACAGAGCAGAGAACAAAAGAAAACTCACATCTGGAAGCACAGAAAAGATGGACAATTCTCAACACAATCATTTATCATATAGGCTTTCTTGAAATGAAAATTTATTGTTACATATTTTGAATCCTCTCTTATGTTCTGCTATGCACATAACCTGATTTTCTTTCTAGTAAGATCCAATATTTAAGTTTATGATACGTTTTTTGTTTCTTTTCTCTATTCTGTATTTGTGTTCTGGCGTTTCAGTGTAAAATAAAATTTTGAAAAAATATTTAAAATATGATCCTTACAATATTGTAAAGTAAACTGTGATTATAACCTCCCATTTCATGCACAAGTGTAGCATCAACACTAAATTCACAGCACCAATGGTGATTACAAATATGCCATCATAGTTCTCAATGGCAAAATATAACAGATTCTCCACATATAAGACAGAAGCAAAACATTTATTCAAACACCAGAAAGCCAAATCTTAACACCAGGAAACTGAATCCATAATAGCAGCGAGGAAGTTAAATTCGCATTACCATTACAACAAGGAAACAGGCTAAGAGAGGGAAAAGAACTTGCCAAAAGTCACATAACTATTAAGTGGCAGAACTAGCACTCTGACTTAATTATGTAATTATATGCATACATATTTCTAGACTCTAGCTTAGGGCAAGTAACAATGTTACTTGAGATGCTAACTGACTATGGTGATCAAGGAGTTTACAAACAGGGTCTGAAATCTGTGAAATTCTAAAATAAATTAATTCATGGTACTCAACTGTTAAATTAGATGCTAGCAAAACTTAATATAATATAAATAGCAGGTTAAGTTCCTTAGAGCATGATGGATATAGGACAATTATATCCAGCATGTCTTCAGTAAAATTTGTTCTCTACATCTGGGAGGGGGGAAGAGAAAGTGGTATCAGAAAACTATTAATCAAGTTTTTAACACAAAGTATGGTGTGGACAAAGCTATTAAAAAACCAAAAACAACTTCATTACTATTTTCTTGTTATTCCTGTAATAAATTATAAACAATTCATTTTAAAAATGAGGAAACTGAGGTCAAAGAATTTAAGCTAGGGCGGCCAGGTAGCACTGTGAGTAAGAACACTAGCTTCAGTGTCAGGATGACCTGGGGGATCGAATCCTGGGCTCAGACACTTAGCACACACCCAGAAACACCTGGCCGTGTAACCTTGAGCAAGTTACTCAACCCCAATTGCTTAGGGGCGGCCAGGTGGCTCAGTGAGTAAGAGCACCGGCTACAGTGTCGGGATGACCTGGGGATCAAATCTGGGCTCAGATACTCAGCACCACACCCAGAAATAACTGGCCTTATAACCTTGAGCAAGTTACTTAACCCCAATTGCTTTAAAAAAAAAAAAAGAATTTAAGCTATTTGTCCAGTTACAGACATAGTGTTAGAATGACTCATTCTTCATCCACTGCTGTTTCCATTACAATACTACACTAAAGCTTCTGGGATAGAAGCTAGTTAGCTAGATCTGAGAATAAATACACAGGGGAAGCTTAACACATGTGGTACCATGCATGCAATAGGTGCTTAATCAATGCTAGCTGACTGACTACAGTATAACATTTATCATAGAGAAGCACGAGAAAATGAGAACTACAAGTGATCCTAGGTATCCGATACTCATAATTATTAAAAATAATTTAAGACTGACTTGAATTTGAATCATCTTTATCCTTGTTTAAATGAGTATTTCTTTTTCTTTTTGCAAAGCTTTCACATGTTCTTTTATGAGGGAAATGACAAAACTTGGGTGAGAAACTACCAGTATTTTGGTATGGAAACTATTATGAGAGAATATAAAATTTCATCTTATTAGCCAAGTGAAGAATATCATAAAAAATCACAGGACTAAGACTTCTCCAAGGCAATAATTGTTAACTTCATTTTTCTTATTAGCTAAAATGTACTTTCATATTTGAATAGGTTAGATACATATCATATAATAATGACCCCAGGATTATTTCTTAGAGATATGGTTTTCATCTTTATTTAAGAAAACTAACCACTGATAATGATGAAAATGCTCCCAATATGAAATGTTAATCCTAATGGACATTTTTCTTTCAACCTGATATCCTCACTGGCCATCTCTCTTTTGTCAGTAAATTCAAATTTAATTTTAATCTAAGCCTAAGAACAGTACTATTGGGTAGGTAAATAAAACATAGTATATTCAAAACTCAAATACAAATTACTTCTACTATATTACTTCTACAATCTACTATTTTGAATCATCTGTACCATAGGTTAATTTCATCAGGTAATAATAGGAGAGCCAACTATGCTGAATGAGTTTTGGTAGAAAGTGTATTTTTCCACTCTGTAATGTCCACTTATTTAGTGAACTGACCACTTATTTAGTGGTCAGACTTCTGACCAGCTCAAAGATCCAGAACAGAGTCAGAAGTAACATCATGAGTGCAAACAACAGTTCCAAACAAAATTCTGTGGAACATTTGAGGAGAAAGAATCACAGAATCATTATTTCAGAATTGGAAGGGAACTCAAAGACCATTTAACCTTACCAGAACAAACAATTTCTTCTTGGTGGTCAAAGTGAAAGCACTTCAAACAGGGAAGGAAGGAGGAAGATGGGATCAGGGAAAGTTTCACAGCCTTAAAAAAGGAATTTCCAAAGGTATAAATGAGGGTGGGGGAGAACAGAGGAGCTGGCTCAGTGTAGGTATGAAGAATAGCTTGAGTAAAGGTATGAGGATGTGGAGAGGCAAGTGAGGAGAACCTGCAAGCAGCCCCACGTGGCAAGAATGTACAGAATGTATTTTATTCCATTAAGAGAGGAGTGCCTTCACTTTACTTAGCATTATGTGAGAAAGCACAAAATCATGCTGAGTTAAAAATTTCAGCTGTTCCCTCACCCCCCAGAAATATGGAATTCTTTCTTAGTTATCAAAATGATTCACATTTATATGGCCCTTGACGGTTTACA
The DNA here is from genome assembly GCF_028583685.1 of Petaurus breviceps papuanus. NCBI lineage: Eukaryota > Metazoa > Chordata > Mammalia > Diprotodontia > Petauridae > Petaurus > Petaurus breviceps. The sequence goes on along the minus strand of NW_027187308.1, from coordinate 192,805 downwards.
AAATTATTCCTTCCCCAAAGCATGGAGAGGACTGTAGTACAGCTATTACACCCATATTAAAGATGTGAGATTAAAGACACATAGACTTTAAATGATGGGTCTCTGTTCACTATCTCAAAGATAGTAAACATAACAGGTGGGTGCTGAACCCAAGCCTCCTTTCCACAAGATCTATTAGATCTTACTACCTGAGAGAAATGGAGAAGGTCAGGACAGAGAAGTAAGGTAGAAAACGCAGAAGCAGCAGAATCATCAAACCTAAAGCATTTAGCATAGAGCCACATAGCATTCTATATATTATAATACATGAGAGTGTTACTATATTCCCTGTATTATAATTAATGATCATAATGATGATCAAGCATAAAGAAATGTTTAAATTATGCTTCTTACCCATGTACGAAGACAGAGGAACATGCAATAGATTTCAGAACGGTTTATCTCAAAATTTGTTGCATATTGTAAAAGGCAAGAAACCCAAGATGAATATAAGGTACACTAGAAAACACATGAATAAGTAAACTGTACAAATAAACATTTTCAAATGCAAATGAGGATAGTGGTAATTTCCCCATGTAAGGGTGCTGATAAAACTAGTGGGTAGAAAAAATTCTCAAAGATATTTGCTATGTTAAGTGGTTTGGATTTCATTTATGTCTTAGCCAAAGACAGAGTATCAGCAGGAAACCTTCTTTTAAACTGAATGTGTGTGAAGTCAGAAGGAGTAATGTAATCTAACAAATTACTAGCACTACTTTTGGCAGTATCCCAGACTTTTCTTGAAGTCCTCCCCTGACACACTAAACAGCATCAAGCCCCAATTATCTTGTGAATCCTGACAGATCCAGAACACATATGGTTGTATGATTTCTCGGAAAAAATCTATATCATCTTCCAATTATAAAAATAGTAATACAGCTTTTTTTTTTCCCAGGAAAGCAACCCATTTGGGCTACGATACAGCTATATATTGCATTTTCTTAAATACACATTACAAGATGAACTATAAAACCTGCTTTACTCTCAGTTTAGGAATTTTTTTTAAAACAAATTCTGTTTATAAACTCTGTGCGATGAACATTGCCATAGTAATGGAAACACATTGAACTCCACAAATGAAGTCTAAAGAATTCTATCATATAACATCTAATGGCATGATGGTGGCATTAAAAACGTGGAGAAAACACTATGCTTGCAGCAGGAAGGCATATTTTTATTGCAAATCGAGAATGCTGATCATGGCAGAGGAGGAAGATGAGAAGAGTCTGAGTAAATGATTAAGACACTGACTGACACAACACCGAGGGAATGAAAGAATGAGACATTTTTAAAAATGAAGACAACAGAATGCGCCACAAACCAGAGAGTATGATGCTACAGATTGGAGAAATCTCATGCCAAATTGAATATCTGATATATGTGTGTCATTTCAGCTATGAGATAGACCTGAACAAAAAGCATCTGATGATTCAATAAAGAGAATAATGTTCTTTGCTTATAAAGTGAGGCAGGAAGGTAAAACAAATACTTTTACAGGCCAGAGATCTAAGCCCCAGCAATCATTTATGCTAGCTTGATGAATTTTCTGATTCTCAATGTATCCAACAATATGAAGAGCACTCTTAGTATGGACATAACGAGAGAATAAGCGTGATAAAATATGGATGGGAAGCAACCGTCTTTCTCTTTCTCATATCTTTCCTCCCACTTTGCCTTGGGTTAGAAATAATCAAACTAAAGTCACTTCTTTGATAACTAGTCCAGTAATGTGTTTTCATTTGTATTTTATGATGTAAGACTCAAAGAATGATTCTTGTAGAGAATAGGCACAAAGTTGAGTTTCCTAAGTCCCACCAACAAGATCATTTGCACTGTTGCATATCTCCAGAAGAAATGAAACTTTTTTTACCCCCCCCCCCTTATTCTTTGGCTGCTAATCATTAAATATCATTATAATTGCCAAAAATCAAAATTGTGGAAGACTCCAGGTGTATTGGAAAGATACATGAAAGATATAATGTGTAAATCTCAATGCCTCTTCCAGACCTAATTTTCTATGACTTTGTGAATGAAAAAGGGTGCCTTAGAAATGAAAACCATTATTACATATAAATTTAATGCATTAAAAAAATCATTTTTAGGGGCGGCCAGGTGGCTCAGCAAGTAAGAGCACCAACTCCAGTGTCGGGATGACCTGGGGATCAAATCTGGGCTCAGATACTTAGCACCACACCCAGAAATAACTGGCCGTGTAACCTTGAGCAAGTTACTTAACCCCGATTGCTTTAAAAAAAATCATTTTTAAAAATTCTATTTCTCAAATAGAATCAACAGTCACATGGACAAGTGGGTGAACTTTTTGAGTCAGAATACACAAAATGAAGTTTTGTCCAAATTATTTTTTAATAATTTAATTGCCCTTTAAATAGCAATTGATCTGAAATATGCATGAAGCATGTTTTAATATCTCACTTCTGCTTTCAGTGGTGGGATGTCATCTCTAGTGCTTAATACTTTTAAAAAATTGATTTTATTGCTATCTAAGGTACAGAGATTGAAAATTACATATTGTAGGATCTATTTAATTCATTGCAGACAGATGAGGGCAGTCATGGAAACGGGTGATATATGATTGTGTAACAATAAAAGAAAAACTCCAGAGTTTTGTTGTTGTGTTGTTGTTTTTAACTCAGTTCTATCACTACTAAAGGAATAACTCACTCTCAAGTAATTTAATGCTTAGACCTAGGGTAAAAAGTGATAAGCAGCTTTATGCACTGCCAAATAATGTATTTAAGTATAATTTCAAAGATTGCCAGGGACTAAGAATACTGTGGAGTTGAGGGTGGGGAGTAAGGTGAGTAGTTCTTGAGTGAACAGTCAGTAGCAATTTGAAAACAAAACAAAACAAAAAACTATTAGTTCTTTAATGGGAAGCCTAAAAGTTGGTTGGGTAGACAAAATCACATGTAAATTTATGATGCATTCAAAGTTTGAGGAGATCAACCAGTTACCTGTTTTTATCTTTCCCTTCTTTGCACATACCCTTTTATTCTCTTTGCCTAGTTATCTGTCCCTTCTATTCTTACTCTTCTCTACATTTTGATCTTTGTGGTCATTCTCCCCATGTTTCTTATGTTTACTGTTGCACATATCAAAGTTAGTGCTGTTTTCTCTCTAAGCAAATCCTAGAGCCAAGGTCTCAAAAGATCTATATGTAGTGGTTACTGATCCAAGAACCAGAAGGAACAAGTAGATTACCATACATGTATGTTAGAAGGGCTGACCAACAGGTATATTATATGCAGGTAGTCAGAATGACTAAGTGTCAGGAAAGTTGAATAGAGATTAGGCTGGCCAAGTAAGATATAATGTATCAGAGTACACCAATCAAAAGGTTTATCCAAAAATAATGATCACACTAGCCTTTAAACACTGAACAATCTTGGTGACACATTCTATTTCTGGTTCTCTATGACACTTTTTTCTCAGACTTAAAGGTACCCTGTTGTTCCATAATAGGTTTTGGTTTCATTTCTCCAACTGGACCGGTAGTCATGGACAAGCAGGTGAATTCTCTTTGACTCAGAATGTACAAATTGAAGTCCTATTCAATTAAAAAAAAAAAACCTTTCTCTTTTGCCAACTCTGACTTAAAATCTTCATGAAGCATGTTGAATATCTCATTTATAATTATGTAATCTGCTTTTATCTCAAGTTGTGAGTTGTGTTTTACTAGGTAACATTCCATTACATATTGTGATACACAGTTTTTACCTTTCGAACTGAAGCCAAACGATTCATCATTAAAGATTCTTCTCGGTCATCATCATCATCCAAGTCCAGCATAGGCATACTGAAGGTATCAATGATGCTACAGCACCTGGAGCTCTCATCTCTTGGATCAAAAGGATCCACAATGATAGGTTCGGTTCCTTTTATTTCACATCTGCAGAAAGGGCAGCCTTGACCATCTGATTCCTGAACAAAAGAATAAATGGATCATTAGCTTTTAATATAACATGCACAATTATGGTAAAGTTCTATGGTTGTAAATAAAATGTATGTATTTCCAACTTCAAAGACAAATCCTGGGGAAATAACGAAGTGTCTAAAGGTTTTGATGTTTTTTAAAAAACCAAACAATCAAAAGATCTGAGCTTCAAAACCTTTGAGTCTGGAAGGTTTTAAAGTAACTAAAACATATTCCAATAGAGTTCCTAGAGAAATTAAACAAAAAGACAGGGAATTTTACAATGAACCAAGCCCTAACAATAGTAATGGTTCATATCTGATATGGAAAGTCTTCCTATTTATAGTACAACTCATATTCTAAATATATCACCTTCCAAGATCTAGGTCTATTTAAATCTTGACTTACAAGAAAACACTAAAAGAACAAAGAAACAGGATTTCAATTTCAGGAACCATGACAAAAGCATAGTTCCAGAATTCAATGCCTGTTGTCTTGACATACTCAACTGGGAGGTAATACTGCAAAGGATGACATTAGCCTCACTTCAAATCTTACCTTTAAATACAAAATTCCACTCAAACCTACTGCAGTATTTCTGAGAAAGGATCAAAAAAATTTTTTTGCCTCAAACCTATTATATTATCTTTTTTTTTTTTTTGCTTTTTGGAGGGCAATTTGGGGATTAAGTGACTTGCCCAAGATCACAGAGCTAGTTTTTGTGTTAAGTGTCTGAGGTCACATTTGAACTCAGGTCCTCCTGACTCCAGGGCCAGTGCTCTATTCACCGCGCCACCTAGCCATAAACCTATTATATTCATCTTCTACAGCTCCATGAAGTTCACACTGGGCAAAAGAATGGAAAAAGTCTTATGCTACTACCTTATAAAAAGGCTGTAGCCTTGAAACACATAGCAAACTTTAATCACCCTATGGGGTGTGTGTGTGATTTTTCACTACTGAATTCAGACAGAAATAGAAAACAATGTTTTTTTTTTTTTTAAATCACACCTTGTAGACAGAGACAATAATAATTACACTCAAATAAAAGATAGTAATCTAAGGCCTACAGACACTGTATCATGTTAAAGAAATTGAAGAGGTGGTAAATTGGTTTAAAGATTCACTTCCATGTTTATTATAAAACTTCATGACTTGATAGTCATTTTTTTTTCCTTTTTAGCCATAGCCTGGTTACTGAAATGGAATTTGAACACCCCCCATCTGGAGTAAGTAATCACTTTCTCTTTAATTTATTGCTAACTGGGGCAAAATAAAATTCAGGATATGTACATTCCTTAAAAAGAATTTCTACTACATCACAGTGCCTCATTCAACTTGGCTCATTTCTATTCACATACTAAAATATAAGGACATAATATCACTGGCTTTTATTGCAAAGTTTAGTTGTTCTACAGGTAGGAAGCATTTACTGTATAGTTTATCTATTGTATTGCAGAAAGCACTGTCATTACAAGCCAATCACAATGCCAATGACTTTATTATATACAGAATGTCTTTATAATGGTATTTAATCTAATGGGAATTATCTCCCTCATAAGATTTTCTCTGGAAATTGCCTTTGTTATTGTGAAATTCAGTGAAGCTATAATTTAACAGACTATCACTTGGGACATAAGCATTAGATTCTGATGATTGACTAAACACATACACAAAAAGGAATGGGTCAAATGTGTGCCTCTAGAAATTTTTGTTGCTTTAAGTGATGCTAATAACCTGTACTAAATTCAAAATCAACTTACATATCTAGTGAAGTAGAAAGCCCTGTACCCATTCCACCTTTGTAGGGAATTTCTGCAATCCTTTATTTTGTTGTGAAACTTGTTTCACTTTAGGACTTCTGATGACCATGAAACAAACTGGTGATCTGAGCCACTTAGAGTTTTATTATTAAGTCTCCTTTTAGATTTGTGTCTTGTTTATGGTTTCTGAAATGATCACTATTTTTATTGTTATGGTTCATAAAGGATATGCTTAGTATTTTTGGTACTTATATTTATTTGAAATTTCTCTGTGCCTTTATGTATGATCAGTTTCTGTCAGAGTGCTATGTGGTACTGAGAAATTACACACACACACACACACACACACACACAAACACACAGAACTGCATAATTTTACTTGTGCCATTTATCAGGTGCCATGTCTTTAGTTATAATTAATCCATAATTTTTTAAAAATCTTTTTAATTCCTTTTATTTCTCATTCTTTTAGATTTGTCCAACTCTGAGAGAAAAACATAAAAGTATCCTATTATGATTTTTTGTCTATCTATATTTTTAATTATGGATATTTTTTCTTTATGAATTTAAATGATATAGAATTTGATGAATATGTTTAATGCTGATATCAGTGGGTTGTTTATAGTTCCTTTAAGTATAATGTCATTTTCTTATTTTATCTGTGTTTATATTGTGAATTTTTATTCTCTCTATCTGATAGGAGACAAAGAAAACAGAGATTATAATTTGTCCCTTTGTTAAGTCTACTGATACATAGTTAATTTTCATCGATTCATTTTTATTCAATACATGTCTTCTTGTTTTTAAGATACATTTCTTTCAATCAACAGATCATGGAATTTCATTTATCCAGTCCGTAACCCTCTTTTGTTTTACTGGATTGTTTAATCCATTCACATCTAAAGTTTTGAGAAATAAGTTTATGGGCTCTTTTCTTTGTGGTGCTAGCACTTTTTTTTTTAACATTAAGGTAATTTTATTTTATTATTTTTTTGCTCCCATTCCTCTGTTAAGTTAACATCTTGTCTCTATCATTAGTTTTGTTTAAACTACTTGAATACACACTATTTCCACAGGCTCTGCCCCCCCCTGCCCTTTACCCTATTTTTGTGTTGTATAAGACTCACTATTTTTTTCTTTTAAGTTATCCAATTATTCCTCCTTTCCCCCTTCTTTTCAAAACCATTCCTCCTTTCCTCCTATTACTTTTATTTTCTAGTATTCTTTTCTGCACCTTTTAAAAAAGAATTTCTTTATTCTCTTCCTTTATGATCTTTCCTTTCTGTATTTTTAAAATTTTTATTTTTTGATCCATGGTCTATTAACTTATTTATTCTTTCTTTATTCTCTGTGTTTCTCATTGAATTAAAGTTTCTTAAGTTTCACATAATGAGTTCCCTCTTCTAACAAACTTCTAATGTTGCCTTTTTAGATCTTGTCCCTTCACCTTTTCTCGTCGGTAGTAGATCATTCTTAAAAGTATTATTTATGAAGTTAATAAAGAGGTTATAGAAGCATTGACTCATGGTAGAAACATTCATGGGCTCTAAACTGTGCTCTCTACAACAATTCTCCTTCCCAAACACCATGTAGCCTGCTCTCTGGGTCCACATTCTCCCATGCTTGTGGGGAACTCCCAGTTGCCCCCAGGAGTTGGGACTTCCCTTATTTTAAGGAAAGATATTTTGTATGAGGGTACAACAGTCTCTTAGAGGAAGTGATCTACTATGGACAAACTTCTTCAGACTGGATTTATATAAGGTTCTCCATCTTCCAATAGGGAATTTACTAGTGGGATCCCTTCCTTAATTGGGTTGAAATTTCCCCCTTTTTATCTCTTTATTTCAACCTCTGTGTTACCTGTTCAATTTTCCTATAGTTCCTCTCTTACTGAATCTACAGAAGCTATCTGACCTTCATTAGTCCTCTAAAAACTTTATTAGATGTTACACATGCCCTTCTAATTTTCACATCCCCACTTACCCTTGTGTTTAAATTTTCATTTTGCAGTTCAGTTCTACAAAACACAATGTCTGAAGTATGGGGGTGAAAGAAAGGGAAGTTTCAGTTCACAATGTTTCAAATCTACTCTTCTAAAATTTTTACTCCAATTTTTTTTTCTTTATTCCAATTTTTAAAATTGCACTTTCATCTTTGTCTGTTCTACTTTTAAGAAAAAATGTCTTAATGTCCCTCTGTTGTTATTGTTTCTTTTGTCAATAGTTTTTTTTCCTTAAATATGTTTTTCCCCCCCCCCCCCCCCCACTTTTTAATGGCCTATTGAGATGGGATAATTTGTTGCTTATTCTTGCCTTGGTAGTTTTATTTACAATTCTTGTATTTCTGTTTGGGGGATTGTTTGCAAACTGAATAATCTGCTCAGATGTTTTGGGTGGGGTGGTTGGAAGAGGAAGACTTCCATCTTGCTGAATATGTGAGCCATAAGTCTTGGTAATGAAAAATTATTAAGTAAAAATGCAACCATATAATTTCAGGAAAAATAACTTTTTTCATATAATTTATGAGTACCAACATGTTACTTATGTCAAGTGCCTAGTCATTATGATGGAAATATCAGCTCACATCTGTACTTGGACCTAAATGTGAACATATTCCTTTTTCCCTTCAAATGAAATATACCACCAGTAAAGTCATTCAGTAAGTTTTAAAGTAAATACATATATTAAACATTCAAATATTCAAGGTAAAACTCTAATAATGACAATGTTTATCAAATTCTGAACACACTTGGTACTCTAAGGACACTCCTGCTAAGCACACACTAGACTTCATAATTAGTCTTCACAAGACTAGATGTTCACAAATTCACAGTGTCCTTTTTATGGCTGGACAAAGGAAGAAATGATGGGGAAAGCTGGATACTTTTTTAAACTTCTACTTTGGAGAAAAAAGGATAGCACCACAAAAAATTAATTCCTTTTCAAAGTCAAAAGAAATATAGCTTAGACAATCAGAAAAAAAACTTAATTTTATCGTAAAATAAAAACATGTGTTTTCATGTGATCGTTTTTCTTTGCAATAAAAAGAGCAACAACAAAAGGCCACACAAGTGTTACTATAATACTTTGATGAACCATCACCTGAGAATCAAAGACCAGATAAGAAACTGTGAGGGTCAAAAGATTAAAACAAAGACAAGAAGCCCTGCTGCATCATTGCGGCATGGAGAAGACTCTGGGTTCACAATGGCTATGCCAGAGGAAAACAACCTCTGGAAATGTGTTCACTAAGCTGGAAAATCTTCAACTATGAACCCAATAATTCACTGCCTCTTTCATTGAATGACTAGGTCACCTAGGTTTGGAGAAGTTCAATAACAGAGTGAGCATAGCATGAAACATTTCAGCCACAGCCACCATAGAGAATTATCTAACAAGTTAAACATCACAAGTCAGACTTTCTGGTACTCGAAGACAGCAATCACAACCTTCCTGACTTTCATCTTCTCCACTTTAACCTACCTTGTTTTTTCAACCAATCCTCTTATGATATGGACTCAAGATCCTTTGTTATTCTGGTTTTCCTCCCTAGACTTAATTCAACTTATCAATGTACTTACACAAATGTGGAGCTAAGAATTGAACATAACAGTCCAGCTGTAGAGTGAAGAGAGGAGAATCTCTTGTTTATTCCTGGAAGCTATACTTCTCCCAATGCAAACCAAGAGGAAATCAGAGAAAATTTTGGGAAAAAGTAGAGTGACAGGAAAAGAAACAAGAGAGCAGAGTTATAGAAACTAAGGGTTAAAAAAAGAATAAACAGGAAGGTAGGAAGGAGGGAGAAAGGGACAACAGAGGGAAGAGGGGAAGGAAAGAAAAAAGGAAGGGAATGAGGGAGGGTGATGGTCTTAATAGCTACAGAGTGGTTAAGGACAATAAAGACTAAGAAAAGGCACAGGATTTGGAACTTAATAGGTCAAAGGTGTTGAAAGAAGCCAGATTTCAAGGAAATGAGAAGTGAATGAATGGTAAGAAAGTAGAAGCAGCAAAGTATAAAAGACTTTCTAGAAGTTTGGCACTGAAAGGAAGTTGAGATATAGGGCCATTGCTTGTAGTTTTTGTTTGTTTCTTCTGTTTTAAGGAGAGGTTAAACCTAACTTTATGCAGAGGCAGCAGGGACGAACCCAATAGTTTTGAGGATGGCAGGTATGGTGAAGTTTGAGAAATTACAGGAAAGGGTAACAGAATGCAGGAGATAGTGGAAGAGACTGCAGATGAGTAGAAGTGAGTGAAGGAGGAGAGAGACTGAAGGAAGACAAAAAAGTGAAAAGGAAGGAATGGAGGAAGAAAGAAATGAAGGAATGGTCCCTCATTGTACAGACTAGGAAACAGAGGCCAAAGACAGTTCAATGACTTGAGCAAAGTCACAAAGTAACTAGCAGAAGCAGGATTCAAGGTCAGTTCCCTTGGCACTAACTCCAGTGTTCCTTCATCATACTATACCACTTTTTTCAAAAGAAGGTCTTTCTTGCTACTATCATATCCTCCCAACCCTGGATTCCAGGCTCTGATAGGTGAGCATTTAAAATATCTTGACGAGAACAAGGTCTCCATGACACTTGCTAGTCACCTACACACACACACACACACACAAACACACACACACTCACTCACTCTCTCTCTCTCCCTAACTCCTTTCTCTCATTCTCTTTCTCACATTTACATATCTAGGTATCTAGATATTGCATGTTTGTGTGTGTATGTGTGTGTGTGTTGTAGATAAAAAAAATTTCTTAGTGATCAATGAACCTAAAAATCATGGTTACATCTTGTTTCCATAAAACATTTTAGAAACAGACAGCAACAATCAAAACCCGAAATTTGTTGGTTTTTTTTCTATATTGAGTTAAAGTTTTCAATAATAATATATGTGTTCAACATTTGGAAGCAAATGCCTTTTAGAAAGACCTAACTATTTCTACTGTGTGGGGAAATTTTAAGGTACCTTCCAAAGTAAACAGTTTGTGAATTACTCTCCTTGATAGAAGGCAAAATACTGAAGCACAAATTCTCATTCCATGTTCTATACTGACATGGGCTTCCACTGCTCCATAATAAGCATGATACTAGAGAAAAGCAGATAAAAATTATCACTGGGGAAAAAAAAAGTCTCTTACTATTTGATTCAGCTGAGGGAATGGAAGCAAATTCTACTGCTCCTCATGCCAAAAGTTCAATCAAAATGAGGCATCCAAAATGAAACGGTATCAAATAGAGTCTCTAGGGAGGTAAATTATCTGACACCTCACTTAGTATTCTGTGCAGACTCAGGCCTGCTTATTCCATTTATTAAATAACACAGATGTTTCAGTTGGAGGGGGAAAAAAAGTATAGGAAACCTCTCCTGAGGCATGACTAATGAGCCATCATGACAGCAATTAAACACTAACCACTTGCAGCCTGTAAAACTGACATTGCTACAGTATGTTTCTTCATTTTCTCATTAATTATACAAAAGTTAAATTTGCAATAAAGTTTGATTAAGCTGAAAGTGTATCACCTAATGGGAGGAAAACTTAGTGTGCATTTGTCATCTGAAGAGTGATTTGCTAATAAATGTCCTTTGGTAGAAAACATTATGTCTTCCATTCTTGTTCCTCTGTTTCCGACTGATTTTGTTTCTTGGCAAAACATACAGGATTTTTACTGAGGCTTAATCTGAATTATATCCACAAATTTGAAGGTTCACCCCAGGAGTTAGAAAAAGTTAAAAAAAAAAAAACGTGGCAATTCACCACTAAAATTTGTGACATATTAGCACGTCCTGGTCACTCAGTTAAATCATACACTTCTGCAAACAAACCTAGGTTTCACATCAAGAACTTACAGAATGATCAGAAAAACACCCTAACCCCAGTGCCAGGTGGGGAAGCATAAGTACTGCATAATATAAAAAACTGCATGTAGAAAATCATTAGAAAAAAGAAATGGTCTGGAATTAGAATATTGTCTTAAATACTCTTTCAGTTAATAAACACTTAGGGATTCTGACATTGAAAAAGGAGAACAATATCCTCAAGAGACAGAGACAATTTCAGTGTGACCTCTTTTAATATCACAAAGGAATCCCTAAAAGTTGAGTCTCTAGGATACCACAGGATTGGTCTTAGTTTTTGTACTGCCAGTAATGACTCAAGGAGAAAAGGAGGATTTGATAAAAATAACTTAGTAGTGTGGCAAGTAAAAAAAGATTGAAGAAAATAATCCAACTTAGTAAACTCAGCATAAAGAAGGGAGAGGGGGAGGAGCAGAGAACAGGTCCCTAAGTTTGTAATGACAGCTTTCCAAGAAGATCAAAGAAACACCAAGTCCATGAGAGAATGGGCAGATGTAGCTGGTGGACATTTCTCAAGGCAACTAGAATAAGAAGTCTAATACAGTTTTATAGAAAAGCTTAGTAGGTATTAATTGGGTGACTGAACTACAAGAATAGAAAGGTCAGTGTTGCATAATGAAAAAAACAATGGATTTGTATTTAAGAACATTGGCTTATATCTCAGGTTTACCACCTGGCCAAGTCACTGAAACACTTTGGGACTCACTTTCCTCATCTCTAAAATCAGAGTTGGCCTGGATGATCACTAAGGTACCTTCAAGTCTTAGATGCTAAAACGAATTATAAATTCTTTTTCTAATACGCATTTGCTTTTTCCTTCCCCCAATGGATTCCATTCTTACTCCTTAGTCTGTGCCTCCATTTATTCTATATTGCAATTTTAAGTCTATACTGACCTTATTATATAAGCAACTCAGAAAATGACAAGTCATGACTTTGTATACTAGTTACAAATCTCAACATGAAAGAGGGGTATGTTAAAATAATATTCTTCATAATAAATTATATTATAATAAAATAAATAAACTGTCAATGGACAAAAAGTTCATAGTTCGACTTTGAATTATTCCTAAATAATTCTATGTTTAGCTGGTTCTTATCCTTCTATACCTTTTTTTCTGGATTTGTTCCTCAAATATCTGCTTTTTAGTGACAGAGTTTACAAATTTCCTGAATTTCTAATATAATATGGAACAGTACTTTGAAGGGGAAAAGAATGATTATTGAGTGTAAATAATTTACCAAGTTTATGTTTTCTTATGAAACTACTCCAGTAATAATAAAAAGCAGAGAGGCTTGGGAAATGATTAATTAGGAGATAAATTGTACCAGATGGAGAATTAATGGAAATATATCAGAGTTACAGTAGCATAGAAAACAATGTCACAGTTATAACAACTGGGAACAACTCTGGTATCTTTTGCAGCAATGAAGTCACCAACTGACAAATCTATAGTTTTTTAAAAAAATATATTCAGGCTCCTCATTTTCAAGTACCAGTACTATCCTCCCTAAAAGAGGAAAAATAAAATAAATAAAATCAATTTTGTCTCTTTACTCACAGACATAATTTAAATTATGTACGTAAGCAAACATATAAAGTTTACTACCCTGATATATATGGTAAAGGTTGATCATCAAAGAAATTCCACTATCCTGTTTCAGACTTCTACTTTAATGTTGCTTCCCAATACTAGTCAGTGTAACAACAGTAGGCCTTCTGTGCAGCCAAATTCTCATGTAGCAACAGTGGCAAACATTCTGTCCACAAACTGATGAGGAGCTATCAACTTCCAAACTAGAAGGAGGGTGGATACAGAGTGAGTGGCAGCTCAGCATTCAGTATTTCCAGGAAGGAGTGGAAATAGAACAGGTCCTACCTATTGGTGGATAAACTTTGATCTTCAATGTCTCTCCAGTTCAGGAGTCTATACTACATGAAAAATACCCCACAATGAAGAAACGAAAGGATATTATTTTTATTGTCTGAGAAAAGTGTTTGACAATAAAGTGTCTGAGAAAAGGCTTCTTATCAATTATTATCCTTATTCTGCAAACTATCAGCTCAGATCTCATTGAGAACTTCACGCTAAAACAATACGAGCTTAATTCTGTCTTTCTCATCCTCCCCTAAAACGGTTACTATTAAGGATAGAGTCATTTTCAATGTTTTCTACATTATCACTAAAAATGATGCTTCTATTCCTTTGTTTTCTATAGAAAATATACTTGGGAATAGAAACATTCTTTCACTGAGCTGCCTTAAGTAGTTCAAAGTCAATGTAATTATAAGTATTGCTAAGTTCAGGAGTACACCATCATTGTCCCTAGCTACTAGCATTATCAAGTACCTACTGTATGTTTGGTACTGATTTGGTGATGCCATATTTTAAACTCTACCTCCTTTCCTTAGGAAAAGCAACAATAATCATCAGTATCATTAAAACAGCCACATTAAGGGGGGAAAGCACAATAAGTCAAAAGTGAAAAAACTAAGCTGGGACATAAATGAATACTTAAGGTGAGAAGATAAAAAAAAAATTAAATTCTTTTTAGGGAGTCAAACCATGACAATACCTGCCATGCAGTAAGACAAGAAGTACACATCAGGTGCCCACAAGGCTCAATCTTCACATCTTTATCATTTTCTGCACAGATTTTACAAAGCTGGAAAGTAGAGCCCATTTCACAATACAATTCATATTGTTCCTGAAATGAGACAGAGTCAAAGTTAATGCATTTCTAGTACAATCAACTAAAACAGAATTTTCTTAAATAGTATTTACCAAAAGTACCTCACACTAGGATACCAACAAGATTACTTTGCTATTTAATACATGTTGCAAAGATCTCACATAAATGTGATGACCATAATTTGGGTTATATGAAATAATAGCTTTTAAAGATTTAAGCTTTATTAGCATTTTAAAAGCCTATACTGCTATGGATTATTTAACGTTTCCCATTTTTCCTTTGTATAGGTATCAATTTACCTTAACCAGTTATGCTGACTTAAGAAAAAAAAATCTATTTTAAATTAAATGTGAACACAGTGCTTAGTTTATAAACATCCAATTCCTTTCGCATCAAGTCATACTCATTTTTCAAAATATTAAAAATTATAGCTATTATAGATTAGGTTTATCCTGCCTCAAATTATATAAATATTTGTTTCCCCTTTTTCTTTGAACACTTAAAGAAAATAATACTCAAAACTATTTTAATACTCATTTTTTTTAAACCATGAAATTTGAAACAGTATTTCCTCCTTCCCTATTTTTACTTCAAAAGATAATAATAATTTAAGCTAGCATTTATATAGTGCTTACTATGTGCCAGGTGTATATGGTATTCAGGGAAGACAAGCACCTTTGGTATGAGAGCTTGCCAAGCCCTTTTCAGGGTTGCTCATCTGTCTTTGGTGTGTACCTTCACCCAATTCTCACCAGTGGCTCCAAGAAGCTGTAGCATACACAGAGGCCACACCACAGTAAACCCCAGTGGGCTAAATCAGGCTGAGAGTTACCAACAGGCCTCAAACCTTTTAGTGAGTTAGTAGGGGGGGTGTCTACTGCAAGCATGTAAAGCCAGCTGAATGAGTGGATGAGAACAATTTGTTCCAGTAGTCATGAAGGCAGTTAAGTAGGTACTGTGGAATGTTTAGAGCTTGGTCAAGCATCCAAGACACCAAGGTCATTCACTGCATCCTGGGCCATTGCTGGTTACTTAACTTTTGCCTTGTCACTAAACTTTAGATGACTCAGGGAGAGGATAAGGACTTTGCACAACTGCCTTATGTAAATCTAATACACGTGAAAGTCAAGCTATCACCCATGATGTCATTGGTCCATTTTGAAAACAAAAGATGAACAACAAGAATAACAGAGATTCTAAGATTAGAAGAAAATACACTAAAAATGTAATGTGATCAAGTAATCAAAAAAAAGTTGGCCAGAAGAGCTTTTTTATCTAGACTCATTACTTATTTCTGGCTTGAAGCTTTCTAGTATGATGAAACTCAAATAAATGTTTTCAAATATTCAGTTGTTGAGAGGAACTTAGTTAGTATGGATCGGTTTATAAGTTTAAAAGAAATATAGAAAAGGAATTAATACTGGAAATAAAAAAAATGAAATCAGAGTGATATATTATAAGTCAAGATACTAGTTTGACTTACTTTAATTTATATTTACTACAATGTACCTATCATTATGCTAAGTTCTGTGAGGTATAAAATATAATAACTATATAATAAAATAATAAGTAATAAAATAGAATAACCATCTCTCTGCTTAAGAGACTGTCATTGTGCTGAAGGAGTTCATAGTTTTATTTGGAAGATATGATATACAACAAATTAAAAAAGTGAAAAAACTGTGTAAAACCTTGTTGAACAGAAGTACAACCCAACTGAAAAAGAGCCAGGTAACAGCTAATAAAGGCAACAAATTATCAAAGAGCAAGCAAGGTGATAATTATTTAACAATACTGATAATGCGTATCCAAAAGAAAAATTTTAAATCATGGAAAGATTAAAGAAAATTCCCTTTCATCCTAAGGAAAACTTAGCAAAAGAAATTATGAAACAACTGAATAGAATATATAACTCAATAAGGGCTGTCTCCAGGAAATAATGCCCATTGGTTTATTTAAAAGAAAAAATAATTAAGAATATTATCACAAAATTTTGGCAAAAAAAATTTTAAAAGCCATAAAATTGTACAAAAGGACAATTTTTTCTTTAAGAAGTTTGTTCAAATTTTACTGTCTCAAACAACAACTTGGGTTTTAAAATAGCTATTTTTCGAGACCTGAGATATATATATATATATATATAGATATAGATATATGATAAAAGCCAACTTTTTTCTCTCTCACAACTTCTTTAAGGCTCTCAGAAATCATCTTTATCATCTATATTGTAGGTTCTTTAGTGGAATTACAGAAAACAGAGAGTACAAGGGCAAAAAAATTAGAATTTATGTCACACACAAATCTGTTCACAGATTACATTAGATTTACATATATGCTAGGTAGAGATATCAAGAGCACAAGAAATAAAAAGTAGATGTTCTACTGGAAGGAGTAAAAAGCAAATGGCTAGCTATAGTTTTTTTGTTTTAAATTACTTCTCTAAAGGTATTACCTCTAAAAGACCTGAAATGCTTCTATATATTCTATCACCATTCTCCTATAATAGTCAGGATTTCATTTTTTTTTTAAATTCAAATCTACTACTACTACTACCCAAAAGAAAACAAGTTTCCATAACAATTCCATTCCAAAGAGGTAGAATAAGCACTGAAGAAAAAATGTTCTTGAGAGTTTGAAGAAAACGGACTAATTTTCTCAAATACATTCTTAAATTCCACTTAAAATAGCTCTGAATTGAATCTAGTGTTTTAGCCAGGATATCAAGAGTGATAGCTCACTTCTGAAATTCATACTAATTTTCTATAAAACATAAACCATTAAATATGTTCACTAATTATAAATACATGCATCTGAAATCAAACATACTTGTGTAACTTTGATATGATCATGTGGCGTAGGTTCACACAATCCCGTCAGATCAGGATTATAACTTCGTCCATCAGGATAGAGATAGCTGAATTTTGAAACATAAAAATTATTATGAATCTAACAGTAATAAAAAGGTTGAACTATTTACAACTACATTTATTGGTCCCTAAATCTAAATTTGTCAAATATATAATGTTCAAAGGCCTCTTCCTTCAACACATTCCCATTAATAAAAATTCTCTCTTCTTGGATCCCTAGCAATGCAAAGTTCACTGGCAAATAATTCTCTACTTTCTTTCCCTCAAATTCTGCTATATTTAAAGTCCTTTTCCCTTTAACATTCATTCACTCATTCATTCAAGAAATATTTATTGAGTACTTATTATGTACAGATTATGCTAGGCACTAAGATGGATACAAAGACTATAAGGCACAGTTCCCTGCTCTTATGGCTCAGTCCGAATTTTAGTAACTGAACAGACATGAAATGAAATGAAGCAACAAAACATATTTATTGTCAAGGAATTACAGTGTATTTCTTTTACATAGCTGAAAGTTTTAATCCAAAAGGTCAACTGTTTTCTTTTGATAAGTCTGATTAATGTTAATGTAGTCTTATTATGATATTTTACTATGTTAAGATATGGAGAAAATTAATGCTGGATTTATTTTGTGTTCATGTGGGAGTGACAAATATATAAAAATAGACTTTTTACAAAAAAAAATTTGAAAAATGCATAGTTAACTACTGATAATGATTCAATTGATTATGGGTTGTTACCTTGATTTACTTTTTTTCTACCAACATTAAAGGTTAAGAAACTGATGTTCTTTAAAAAGACCTCAGGAAAAGGAAAGATTTTATGTTTCAGTTAACTGCATATATTAATGTATGTGTGATTCGAAAGTTTTGAGTATCATGCTTACTTCTATTATGAAAAACAGGAATCCAGACTGTGGAAAACCTACAAAGCAGCAAAGGTTAAACTTTGACTTCATTTTCCAGGTAGTAGGGAATCACTGAAGTCACCCCATCTTGCTAAATTATTTTCCTGCTAACTCAGAAAGCTACACTGAAAAAAAGGTCATATACATATACTTTTGAATGAAATGAATGTCCTCTCTTTTCTATATAAAGCTTACAAATACAATCCCCTGGCAGTGTACCATGGCGGGTGTGTGGGGGGGGGGGGGGGGGGGGGTGGCAGTCTTTTGAACAGCTTTGTCAGTGACCTGATAGAAGGAGCTAAGAAAATATTCAACATCTTGAGGTCACAGCAAATTACCTAGAATTGAAAATATCCTTTAAATGGGGAATTTTTTCCCCAAAATAACTCTGGTAAGATGGGAAAAAAAATTAACTTTAAAAAGTGGAAAAACTTTGATAGGAACAAGTGAAAGTGACTGAGAACAAATTGCACCCACTGTAACTTGGCAGTCTCTCCTTCTATACTCGCTGTCACCTACTCTATTTCAGGCTATCATTATTTTCTACTAAAAAAAAAAAACAACAACAGTTAATAATCTTTGCTTCTATATCACCTTCATTTCCAAATATATTCCTCCCTTCTCCCCTATGCAGTATGGGCATCCACTGTAAAAACAAAACAAAAACAAACAAAAATAACAAAGGGGAGAGAGGGAAAAGCAGTTAAGAAAAACTAAAATATCAACTAAGATTTTCCTATACATAATGTTCCACACCCATAGTTCTACATCTCTGCAAACAAGAAGGGGGATGTACTTCTCCATTGGCATGTATAATTTAATTACAATGCACGCCATTTAGAATTTGAGTTTTGTTTTGTTTGCTTTTGTTGTTTCCACTGACATAGCCGTAGTAACAGTGTATCCCTTATCACTTTCTAACAGACAATGGCAAGTCTCCAAATGCTCTGTTATCATTTTCTACACTTCAAAACCAATGTCAGTGTATCAATGAATAAACATTTTTAAGCACCTACTAGGTTCCAGGCACTATCAGATTAATTGCACTATCAGATTAATTTTCTCACTGCAGAACAAATCACAATATTACTAAAAAAAAAAAACCTTTAATGTGCCCCTCCTGCCCAGAAGACAAAGTTGAAACTCTTTAAGCCTGACGTCTAAGTCCCTCCAAAATCTGGTTCCAATTTAACTTTCCAGTATGTTATTATACTGCATAATGGTCTTATACCCCACTGTAACAGCTAAAATGCACCACCTGTTTTGCCTCAGAGACATTCCCCTTTCCAGAGACATTTTCTCATCTCTGTGCTTTTGGCATATTCCATTCCCTCTACTTGGAATCCTTTTTTCTTTCTCCATGCAATAATCTATCCGCCTCCCTAATTCCACTTCATTTAAAACAGAAAGGCAATATCATTCCTTCCATAAAGTGTGCGGGAAGGATGTTTTCATTTTTGTCTTTGTATCTCTAATATCCAAATCTTATTGGACTGAATTGAAAGATTTCCCTCCTCTGACCTCTCCTAAGAACATGTTTTCCTTATGTACTCAAACTCTATTTTATATTGTATTTATTTGCATGTATCTCATCAAATTGGTTTCCATGTTAACTCAGCAATAACAGTGTCTTACGCCTCTTTGTGTCCCATCCCGCCTCCCTCCTCACCCATCACAGGGCTTTGTACAAGGTAAGTACTCAATAGATGCTTGTTGAATAAAATTTTGGGGGGTGCAGTGGGGAAAAGGTACAAGCAATACTAATATAGGATGGGTCAGGAAGAGCTGGGCGAGATAAGGACCTAGGGGTAGTGGTCATAGTTGACTGCAATCTGAATGAGTGAGCCATGCAGTGCCATTTTGGGGGAGAAGGGAAGCTGACATGATCCTGGGGTGTAATAAAAATGATGACATGCAAGGGCTAGGGAGTAATTTTTTTACTTTTATACCCTGATTAAGGTATTGTGTCCCATTCTGGTCATCAGACTTTTAAAAGGATGTGGAAAACCTAGAAAGGATTCAGAAAAAGAGTGACAAGGAAAATTAAAGGTTTGGAAACTAAGTTCCAGAGGAAATATTAAGGGAATTGGGGCTGGTGAGCCTATAGGGGAGAAAGAAAGCTACTCTCTTCAAGCACATGGAAATGAAACTGATTCACTATTCTCCATGACTGTGAAGGATCAAACAAGAGGAAAACAATAATAAAGGTAGCTCTCAGCTGGACTTTAGAATAATCATTTCAATATTTGCGAAAAATGGTATATGTTGAAATTGGCCAAAGTATTCGTAGAGCTTCTATCCCTGCTTATGATCATTAAAATAAAATATCATCTATCCTGGATATTTTACATATTTATCTTCCTAAAAGCAACTAAACCCAATGATACCACGTCCCCTGTAATTCCTTTACATTTTATGATCACATATATACCCGTATATTAATAATAGCTTTAAGGTTTCTAAAGCATTCCACATAAATTATCTTGTTTGATCTTTACAATAACACCAGAAGGTAAATACCCCAGATATCATTATTGCATTTTACAAATAAGAAAAGTGAGGCTCCAAAAGCTAAATAAAATAACTTCCCTGTGTTCTCATGATGCCGGAAGAAGCAAAAGAATACAGCTCTTTGCTGACCAAGGTCAGCACACCTTCTACAAAACCATTTCGTAGCTCCTTACTTAAATGTGTGCATACACACAAACAACACTAATGTAAAAATCATTTACAGGTGCTACCCAAATCCAGTTACTATGTTCTATTTGGTCACAAACAGATAGCAATTTGTTACAAGAAGGGGAAAAAATACATTACACCATAGTCTTGAAATGATTATTGTTTAATTTATCATTTAGAATGTTCTAAATTTAACTACTGCATTGGACTACTTTGATAACATTGTTGTAATTTTACATTCTTAGTTTTTGAAAGATGGCAAAATCCAGTGGTTGTTACTGGGTATCATCTAGTTAAATATGAGATTAGCCTGGCTACAGATACCAGCTATGAAAATGACATATTATGGCAAAATTATCCCATCTATGTTTCATTTAGACCAGCAGTGGAGAAACTGCGGCCTATCTCTCTTTTGTTTGTTTGTTTTTTTTAATGAGTGCAAGATAAGAATGGTTTTTACATTTTAAAATAAGGTTTATATTTTAAAATGGTAAAAAAAAATTTTTTTCAATCACAGGCTATACAAAAAAAGGAGTGACAGATTTGTCCCATGAGCTAAACTGAGCCTGCTAACCTATGATCTAGACTGAGTCCATTTCTTAAACTTTTTCCACTCGTGACCTCTTCAGCACTTCTCAAACTGTGGGGTCACGACTTAGTTTAATAAGCACTGAGACCATCATCTCTTATAAATGTCATAGAAAAAATAGCCAATAATATCTACTAATAGCACACAAAATTGCTTAAACACACTCTAGGGAAATGTATAAGTAATACAAATATAAATAGTCAATCTATACAAATAGTAGTTTTAGATGCTCATTAATACTGCTATACCGATTAATCCTAATTATCTCTTAAAATCATAGACAAAATAAACCTTTTCCCTTAAATCTTGTTATTTATTCCTTTTCTTTTCCATGGTTGACCTAGGAATTTAACTAATGACTTTTTCTTCTACAACTCAGCTTCATGCTGGGTGACATATCCATATTCATTGCTGAGCAACTCAGATCATCTATGCCCTCTGAGTTACTCATCACAGAACTTGCAACAGAGATTAACAAGAGAGGAAAAAGTAAAATAGAAGAAAAGAAAAAAAAAATGTGTGATTACTGAAATGGAAAGAATAGAGTATCTATTTTCACTGATAAGGAGTCTAATAGATTCTAAGGGCTTTATGGCAAGTTAAGAGCTTTATTAAACTAAGAAATAATAGTGCACTTTTTATACTGAGAGAATGGTTTGCAAGGTATATATGTATGTATGTATACAGAAATGTTGTATGTGTGTGTATGTGTGTGTGTGTGTACTAAGTGCTTTACAATTATTATCTCATTTGATCCTCACAATAACCCTAGGAGGTAGTTGCTAATATAAATTATAAATAAACTATGTAAACTTAAAAACTTCAAGAAACTTGAAAGAGAAAAATATATTAAGCTATACTAAAGGTAATGGCAAAAGTGGAGTGAAACAGCTACTTTTTTGATGGATCCCACTTTGAGATTTGTTTTCAAAATATTTCAGGTAAAAACTTCTTTCTCTCTGCTGTGTGTGTGTATATCTGAAGCTGGATTTGAACCCAGGTCCTCCTGACTGCAGGGCCAGTGCTCTATTCACTGTACCACCTAGCCGCCTCCCTTCTCTCTTAAAGACATATACATTAAGTCTCTCAATTTGTTACTAAGTTCTACATATTCTAAAATACATTCGTTTTGAACAAATTAATTTAGTCAACTTTTTTTGGGAGATAAATAATGAAAAGATCATAATGAATTTTAACAAAGGCTACTTTCTTCAAGAACATAAGTAAATAATGCTACTCAGTGCTCCAAGATTCCCATAATCAAACTATTTCACCGACTTCATACATTAAAAATCATTCTCTAATTTTCAATCTTACAAATGACAAAGAATGATTGATACCTTTAAGAATAGAATATTTAATACTTACAATCCTTCCCTGCTACCATCAATCAGGGCTTGAAATAAAGGTTTATTGTGAGGTATGGTCTGTAAGATGTTACCATCTCCTGTGACATATCCAATGGCCCACTGTCCCAGTCGAGTGCAACTCAACCTGAAAATATAGCTGAATAAAAGAGAAAATAATTCCAGTATTGACATAAATCAAATTTAGAAGTCCTGGGATTTATTTTAATCTTTTATTACATGTTTTGTAACCTGCTATAAATTCCCATTTCTTGATAAGTAGTCACTGATAGTTTTCATTTACCTATTTCACTGAAGAAAATTAAATTATGTTTTTCGAGTAATTTATGGTTCTCAGACCAAAAATTAAGATATGTTTGCATATTAGCATCTAAAGATGCATTTAGCAATATAGAACCTCATTTTGATCTATATCTTGCTTATAATTTTTAAGTAATATGTGAGGGTTTTCCCATTTTATTAGGTAAACCGCTTTTTAAAATGCTTTACATTGCAATTATTATGGCCATTCTATTTTTCTTCCTTTTTATGGAGAAAATCTCCAAAATATATCTGAATTACATTAGTGAGTAGCTAAAATATTTGAGTTCATAGTAGCTATTTAACCCTGTCAAGCTTAATATTTCACCTTAGTAGTAAAATTGTTTCAGTAACATAAATCAAAGAAGAAGGCTAGTCTCTTAAACTTAACTCTTCATTGCAGGAGACATTAGCAAAGCTTTAAGTGTCTTAATTATTTTAAAAATTTCAGACAATTTCTCTTTACAACTTTACAGAATGGAACACAGCAAAATATGCTGCCTTCACGCTCGTCATACTCTTTATATTGGAATTTTATGACCTGTTAAACAGATCAAAATTGGGTCAATTAATTTTGTTGGATACATTTAAACAGCTTGACTTCCTATATGCATCCAACTAAAATAAAAATCTTCTGATATATAATGGTTATTGACGAACCAAGTACTGTAAAAATAACTTTACAAGGCAATTAACTATATAATAGTGGCTGTGAACTCTGAATTTAATCAAGTTGCACACTGACTAGCAGAAAATAATTGATTGATTCAAGCTAATTAGACTTCGTCCCTTTTCCCAGAAGCAGGGTGGGTGAAGATATTTAGGTACACTTAACAATCACCAAAGAAATTGTCTCAACTTGGGTGTGCATTCTTATATGGCTCACTCATGACTGAAATATTCACAAAAGGTATAAAAGTAGCTTATTTATGATTGAACATACAGGAATACATGCCCAGGTTGGTGGTAGGAAAGAGAGTGGACGAATCATGGGCAGTCTACAGTCTGAATTTGGCTGGACAGCTCCTATTTTTCTCCTGAAAACTATGATAATAAAACCTAGAATCAGGGCAAATGGATACTTGGATGGCTATGTCACAAAACTGCATAATTCCTACTATATCCTTTTATTGGATAGCACTAAATTACAGTTAGGTAATTTCCTGGAGTGTGAACCACATTCTTTTTCCTAGAATGATAATTAAGGCAATTACAATGATATCTAAGAATGTTATATCTAGAAAGGCCTGTGATTCTTTTTTTTTGCTTTTTGGAGGGCTATTGGGGTTAAGTGACTTGCCCAAGGTCACACGGCTAGCTTTTGTGTTAAGTGTCTAAAGCCGGATCTGAACCTAGGTTCACCTGACTCCAGGGCCGGTGCTCTATTCACTGCGTCACCAAGGCCTATGATTCTTTTTTTTTCTTTTGGGGGGAAATTGGGGTTAAGTAACTTGCCCAAGGTTACACAGCTACTTTTTTTGTGTAGGTGTTGTGTCTGAGGCCAAAACCAAACTCGGGTCCTCCTGACTCCGGGGCTGGCGCCTTACTTACTGCGCCACCTAGCCGCCCTTCAGGCCTATGATTCTTAATAAATATGTATTTAACTCTAGGAAGTACCAAAAATAGAAAATACATATGACCAGCACAGAAAATAGAAAAGCAAGACCTGATGAGAGAGGTACCTGAATAAAGTAAAAGCAATTCATCTTACCCACTGGAAAAGCCTTAATCCTGGTTTAAGCACACCCTCTCATCTCTTCTGGGACTCAAATATTTCAACTGGGCTCATCATTTCCACTCTTTTGGAGTGCCCCAGATCTTTCTTGTCATGTTATGTGAGTTCCAAAGGGAAGCATTATTAAAATGTTGGATTTTTTAAAATTTTGTTTTGTTTGTTCTCCCTGCTCATTGGGCATCATTAAGCAATAATAAACAACATAACTATAAAGACGTCTCACCTTCCAGGTTTGGTGCTGTATTTCTGTAACCGTGCTTTGACTTCATCATACGTTAGAAATGCCATGTAACCAGGATGTGTCACGGCTAAAAAATTCCAATTCCGTAAGATGGAACCCCAAGGCTTTAAAATACAAATGAAGAAATGAAATTAGCTGGAAAATTCTATATATTAATTGCAGACATCAAGATTACATTCAATTAGCTTTCCAATTTCTGCAGAAAAATTCTAGACCAGGCTTGGGAACCTGAGGCCTTGAAGGCACATGTGGCCCTCTAGGTCCTCAAGTATGACCCTCTGACTGAATTA
Source organism: Petaurus breviceps papuanus (assembly GCF_028583685.1). NCBI lineage: Eukaryota > Metazoa > Chordata > Mammalia > Diprotodontia > Petauridae > Petaurus > Petaurus breviceps. The sequence goes on along the minus strand of NW_027187308.1, from coordinate 167,541 downwards.
AAACTGCACAGAAAAAAATCTCCTTAATAAAAGGATCTGTTCTACAAAATGTGAACTCAGTCAAAGGGCCACACCCAAGGACCTAGAAGGCCACATGTGGCCTCCAGGCCACAGGTTCCCCACCTCTGTTCTACACCATTATAGTTAATGTGAGGATGTGGGGTGATATCCATGGCTCAATGTCAAGTGGCACTGTAAGACAAAGATGCTGGACTAGCTATCTTCCATAGTCCCTTCCAGTAATAAATAAATCAATGATCCTAAAGAAAGGTTCAAGAAGCTAAGATCTATGACATAATCCAGGTTTGTAGGTTGAACAGTGTGAACCTTCAGCACAAGTTCATTTTGCATAATTTTCTAAACAAAAAATCTTAAATGTGATTTTGATAATACAAAGCATATAGGCTTACATTCTTATTTAGGGGGATTTTATAGATCAGATTGGGGAGAAGAGGTTTTATTTGCTAATTATAAACACAGAAACAGTTACAATGCACTCATATCACTTAGCAAAACTGTTCCACTGAATTTATATTGAGTCTCATGCAATGTAAGAAATCTAGAAGATTTTTAAAGGTTTTTTTTCCCTTTAAAACAACACTTTGCTTGAGTAAGAAATATGAACATCTCTATTTTCTTTTAATTGTAGGTTGTTGGTTTTATCGTTTGCAGTTTATTATATTGCTCACCACCACACCAGGGTGTAAACAATGGAAAAAAATAGATAAACCTCTATAAAGAGAAGATTGCATACATGCATTAAGGAGGAAATGCAATTAATATTTTTATAATGTATGCATAATTTCCATTATATGCAATAGTCTGAAGCCTGATGGAGCAAATTTTGGACATTTAATACAGAATAAAAGTTTAATTCTCTCAGATGACAAAAAAAAAAAACAACACCAACCTGAGGCTCAGATAAGGTAAATAGTCTGTCCAAGATCAAACAGGTTGTCTGTAGCTGAACCACAATTCTAGCCTATTTACTGATTTTCTTTCTAGTACTCTTTCCTACAGCACACTATCTCTACAATATATATGAGTTTAGCTTTAGTCAACATTAAAACTCAAATATCAGGATGGAGACTGCTTGGACAATCTAGTGAAATTTAGCCTAGAGATGACTCAGAGAGAACATGACAGCTGCCTTAAAATATCTGAAAGACTTAAATATAAAAGAGGGAGTAGACTTGTTATGTTCAGTGAGCAGCACCAGAAGCAATGAGAAGATGCAAAAAGGCAAATTTAGGCTGATGTCAGGAAAAAACTTCCTTATAAACAGAACAACAACAACAAAGGTACCTTGAAATTTAACAAGTTGTCCTCCACTGAAGACTCAAATAAAAGTTATGTAGGTTATAACGGGAATTCCACTTCAGTTATGTGTTAGGCTAGAGGGCTACTGAGGTGATTTCTAACTCAAAAAAATCTATGTATCTATGATTTTTATTTTGGAGCAAATCTATGCTTTCATCATTGTGGGGAATGCCTGGTGAAGCATTTCTTCTACCATTGCAGAGCACTTTCTTTACAATTTACAGTCTTAAGCTGCTGAATTTGTCAAACAGTTTTATTTTTTTAAAGCAGCAATATAAGAATGATGTTCAGAAACATAATAGATTTTTAGTTTGAGTTATTTTATCATTACCTACCTAATATTATTGCGTGTTCCCACTTCTAGTTACCAAAGCAGAAGGGGGTAAAGACAGCCACTGTGATAGACAGTACTGCTTAAGGCATCATCTCTTCAATATTTGCAGGATTTTGCAATACTTGCTGAACTTCATTTATTTCAAGAAGTTGGCTGGATTATCTAATGTGTCTGGCTATTAGTTTTATCACAAATATATTCTACTTAAGATTAAAAAAAATAAATAGGAACGTAGGATGCTGAGATAAAGTTGTAATAATAAATTCAACTTAAATGTGGAAAAAGCTCTTTTAATTCCAAAGAATGGTAATAGAGAATTGCTGTCTTTGTTTCTTGGGAGAGATATGATGCTCATTATCATTAAATTTCAAATTTACAAGGGACATTCTTCAAGGATTATACCCCTTATGAAGAAGATAATAAAGGAAAGAATGAGTTTATAATAAAAGTTTTTCAACTTCTTTGACACTTCTTCAGGACATCTTCTTATCATCCTGAGAAACTACTTGAGGAGAACTGGAGTGATCCCCTGGAGAACCTCATAAACCCATCATCACTCTAACCCTGCACTAGAGATTCTATATGTTCAGGAGAGGGGTAAATGAATGATTTCAATTTTCAACTTGAACACATAAATCAAAATTGCATAAAACAATACTGGGGGGGGCAGGAACCAACCTAAGTAAAACACTGGGGAAAGGCTCTTACAATTGGCATTAGGTCCCCCCTCCCTTTTATCTCTAGAAAAAAGTAAGCTACTTGAGAACCATGCAGAAGGAGAAAAACACTTTAAATGCAGAATAAAAATAAATATTTGGTCTACTCCCAGAAAAGGTCATATAAATTGGTAAATCAAAGTTGAATTTTATCAAGAGAATGCAAAGACCAAAATGAAAATGAAAATGAAATTGATGCTGCAAACGAACTGTTGCCACAATTCGAAAACATTTTTCAAATAATATAGAGGGCCAAGTTCTAACTGTAGAAATATCTGTGTAATAGAATTTATATACTATGCCTTCCTGATGAAAATAACCTACTTAATACAGGCAGGAAAACATCTTGAAAAAATTACAATGTTTTGACTACTTATATTTAAAGGAAGACAAATGTCAGTATTTCTAAGAATAAATAACATTTTGTTTTTAGATTTAGAAAAACTCTGTTGGCTAGCAAACTACCACTAGAGCTTTTGGAAATTTTAAACAAAATAGTAATAATAAAAATATCCTGAATGCCTTTTCTAAATTCCCAAATGCAACCACTTACATAGATGAGTGGTTATGGATCAATAAGGTACAAAGCCTATCCTTTCCTTAGAGAAGAATCCTTTGAAATACAATCCGAAACTAAAAAAGTCCCCACTAGTACTGCCAAGGACACAATGGGGATGACAGCAACATGTTCCTAATATATTCAAGGTAGAATTTTGACTGCATTTTCCCATACAAAAAATATTAAATTAAATAATAACTAGCATTTATATAAGCACTTTAAGATTTGCAAACCACTCTACAGATAATATCTCATTTTACCCTCTTAACTCTGGGAGGTAAGTGTTATAAATTTTCCCCATTTTACAAATAAGGAAATTGAGGGTGAAAGAGGTCAGGAAACCTGCCCAGATTTACAGGAAGATATATGAGACTGAATCTGAACTCAGGGGTTCTAGACTACAAGTTTAGTGCTCCCTCCAATATGCTAACTTGGAGACAGAAGACCTGAGTTTAAGACCCAATTCTGCTACTTTTTCCTTAAACATATCATTTAGCCATTTCCTCACCTGAAAATAGGGACACTACCTCTACAACCTAAGGCAGTGTTGCGGAATCAAATGGAATGGGCATTTTAAGTCACTAGATGTGAGCCGCTGTCACCACCATCACCACTATCAGCATCCTAGGATTAGTGTTCTATTTAAGGTAAATGTGAATTAAACAGGTTTATAATACTGTTGAAGTTCTAAACCAATTTTTAAAGACAGAGTAGTTGAAATTCAGTCTTTTAAATTGTATTTTGAAAAAAGTATTTCTAAAACCTATACCTTTTCCTACCTCCTTAAATGCCTGTTCTAGAAGGCATTATAGCCTTCTATATTTGGTTCCAAGTATAGACGGACCAAGACAAATGGTCTATTCCCTGGTAATTACTATAGATACTTCAATTCTACCTTTTTTCCCCTCACCTAAAGAACCATTAAAAGCTTTCAAAATAGACTACTTTTCATTCCTTCAGATATACACTGATGATCTTAGAGATGACAATACTGAGCAGCAAGTGAATAATTTTAATAATTTTACTTTAATAATTTAATGTAACTTAGTAATTTAATATGGTATTTAATGTAATCACCACAAATGAATGATTTTATTTAAAAGTTCTTTTTATCCCCAATGCAATGCTTCTTAAGAGAAAGTATGCAAACCTATTTGAGAAATACAACAAAGTCTTAATTATAAGTAATCCAAACTTTTCTAATGCTCAGGCTTCTGGAAGATTCTGAATCCACAAGTAACTGCCAATTACCTCCACTCTCATGAATAAATCAGTCCCAGAACACTTAGCACTGCTGAAGATCCAAATATTACAATTGGCTGTAAATGCCTCCGATCTCTAATACAATGGTCCATAGTTAATTTCAGCCTGAACTAATAAGTCTTCTCCCTCCACTCCTAATGAACATAAAAAAGAAGGCAGTGTCCTTGGTTCAACTAGTATCAAGATCAGGTTTATCCATTAATTTGAAATTTGGTAACATGCTTATTGTTTTCTTTCATTCACATATTCAATCATGTTTGATTCATTTCCAATTAAGAGCCTACCATATGCAAACCATAGATTATACAAAAGCTTACATAAATATTTTGGCTCACTTAATCTACATATTTTCTCTTAGTATCAGTAGTCTAAAGTATTCTAACATTTGATAATCCTATAAAAGTTTTCCAGCCTCCCTAAAACATATATGCCTACCATAAGGGTTTCCTCCATATTATATCTAATTCAACCCAGCAAGCTTTTCTTAATTTTCTGTGGTGTGCCAGGCCCTGTGTTAGGTGCAGGCATAAAATGACAATTTTTTTTTTAATGGAACCTGAATACAAAAAGTTAGGTTCATAAATGATAATCTGAGGAAAACTGAAAAGGTTTTTCACAAAAAATAAGTAACTCTAGGAGAAGGAAACCAGTTAGCTCAGGGGGAAAAAAAAGTTTTTGATATCCAAGATACATAGACACTAATAGAAACAAATAATAACAAAAGGATATGAACAAACAGGCCTTAAAAAATTGTCGACTATTAACAACCATATGAAGGAATGTTCCAAATCTCTTTTAATAAAAGAAATGAGGTGGTATCATCCTCAACCTCTCACTTTTTCTTCACGCTGCAATATCCAATTTTTGCAAAGTCCTGACATTTCTACCTATACAATATTTCCCTTATATACTCCCTTTTGTCTTCTGAGACTGTCATTGCTCTGATGCAGATCCTCACACCCTCATGCCTGGAATACTACAACTGCCTGCTGATTGGTTTGTTGCCCTTCCTCAAAATCTCTCCTTACAATGATCTATCCTCTACTCCGCTATTAAAGTGATTTTATAAAGAGCAGGTCTGACCATATCAATGTCAAAGCCCCCTCCCCCTTCCCTTTTCCCTTTAAATAAACTCCAGTGGTTCTCTATTGTTTCCAGGATCACATATAAAATCTTCTATCGGGCATTTAAAATTCATCATAACCTGACTCTTCCTTTATTTCCAGTCCTCTCACTCTCCCTTCCAAGTACTCTGTGACTCAGTGACACTGACTGCCTTGCTATTCCTCATCTCTTGGCTCTAGTCATTTTCACTGGCTATCCTCCATGACTACAACGCTCTGCCTCCTGGCTTCCTCTGAAATCGCATCCAGCAACCCAGCATGCCTCTTGTATGTGCAGCTGCTTGCGCGCTGTTGTCCCAGTAAACTGTGAGCTTCTCAAGGGACAGGTTTGCCTTTCTTTAGCATCCCAGAGTTGAGCACAGTGAATGGCAAAAGGAAGTACTTATAAATGCTTCTTAATGGACTGATATATGTATTTATTTGCATATGGGCAGCTAGGTGGAGCACTGGTTAAGAGTATCAGGTCTGGAGTCAGGAAGACTCATTCTTCTGAGTTCAAATCTGGCCTCTCACACGTATAAGCTATATACCGTGTTTCCCCGATAATAAGACCTATCCCGAAAATAAGCCCTCCCCTTACTGTGTAAGATTCCTCTAAAATAAGCCCTCCCCGAAAATAAGCCCTATTGAGATTGCTACTGTAGTGAAGGTGATCCCCTGCGCTACACGCTACATCACAGTACCCTCTGTAGGCACCGTTCCCCCCTCGCCCCCCGGTGAAACGCACACCGCGCTCCGAGCTGCATCCAATCAGAGCTGCAGCAGTGAACGCGTCATCCTGTTCTTTATTGAATTCATTATTGAATAAAGGTACATTTTTTTGTTCACATTTACCTGTTTATTAAAATTGCTGTTGATGTTCATTAAAATAAGCCCTCCCCTGAAAATAAACCCTCTGGTGTTTTTCTGTCCAAAAAAATAGTAAGACAGTGTCTTATTATCGGGTAAACATGGTATGAGCCTGGCAAATCACTTAGCCCTGTTTTCCTCATCTGTAAAATGAATGGCGAACTACTCCAGTATCTTTAGCAAGAAAACCCCAAATGAGGTCATAGAGAGTAAGACACGACTGAAAAACAACTCAACAATCTCCTTGTCAGGGTACAAAATGAGAAATATATTTTTGGACATGGACAATGCTTGACTATATGTAACAAGAGTTTTGTTTTTGTTTTCCAACTATGACAAGGTGAGGAGATAAAATATATTTTTGTTAATTGGAAATTTTTTTTAAAAGAATGTGAGCTGAGGGCAGGGAATATGATTTTGATATTATGAGTTATCTCAGACCTTTAACCAGTGTATGGCACATAATAAATATTCAGAAGTGCTTGCTGAGTGACTGTTAAAGTTTCCTTGTTTTTCCATTACTTAAAAAGCATATAAACTATGAATGCAAAACACTTCCATCACAAAACAATTAGCATTATTAAGTAAAGTTGGCAGATGCAAAGGTTTTAGAAGAAGTAGAAAACCAGTAGATCATCTACTCCATAGTCCACCATTTACAAGTGAGGCACCTGAGGATATAACTGATTAAGTTACTTGCCCAGGATCAGAAGGATTGAGGTATCATGAAAGGTTGAAAATTCCTTTCATATCTCCAAAAGTCTTATTCTTACTAAACAGTGCCCTTATAAATGTTCTTCAAATAAAAAAAAAGCAAACAAAACCTTATCTATAGTAGTTGCATTTAAGTCCCCGTTCTAGTATATGATACATGAAAACTATTATTCTAAAATTATAAAAAAATAAAGTTTTGTTGACAAGAATTCATTTGTCCTCCTGCTGAAGGATTGTCTTAAATTAAAAGCTAATCTTTGGCAATCCAGTTCCCTTAACATAAATCAGATTCTCTGATCCTCTAAGTCTAGTGCCAAGTATGGTCATAAATCACAATGGCAAAATTCTAATAACACAGTGAACAGGAAGACCAATATTCTATTCCAACAGCTGTTGGAAGTATGTATCAACCAAAATAAATCTCCTTTCATAGTAATAAAATGAAATATTATTAGGCTTAAATACAAACTTACTTTTCTAATCTTTTCTGTAATAGTTACATACATACAATTGTAGAAATGTAGGGAAGTGGGAAGGTATAGTGAAAAAGTCAATGAATTGGGAGCCAGAATGGCTGGGTTCAAGTCCTAGCTCTGCCCCTCATTAGCTTGCTGACCTTGGGCAAATCATTTAATCCGAGAATTGATTTCTGGATGTGTAAAATGAGGAGGCTGGACTACATGATGTTTATGTCACAAAATCAATCAAATATCCCTTCACAGACTAAAACAAAAGGCTACTAGGATTAAAATATAAGCTTATTCTTCTGATCATTTATTTTTATTCACTATATTACCTATCTGCTCCAGGATAACAATCTTCCTCAGCAGAACTAAGTTTTTCAACCCTGAAAATACTACATTAAAGTACAGAGGACAAAGTGCATTTGGGGTCTAATCTTAATGTGGGGGATGGGTGAAATCCCACTATATGCAAGATTATTTAATGAGATTATTCAAACTAGGCACTCAGTTTAGTTGTTTTATAGCAGCTGAAAGAATACAACCTGTATCAAAATCTTCTCAACCCCAGAGTGATAGCTCTGGTACCATCTTACAGTATAAGTAATATTCCATTACATTCATGTACCACTTGTTTAGCCATCCCCCTCATTTATTGTTCTTTGTTAACCATAAAATATGTTGCTATAAATATTATAGGTGTATATGGAACCTTTGTTTTTGTCAGTGGCCTCCTTGGTATATACGAAGCGATTTTAAGGAACATCTTGAAAACCTTCAGTAACACAAAATATAAATACAATAACATAGAATAATATGAAATCTAGATCTAAAGCTGGAAGGAAATGCCAAAGTCATCTAGTCTAACTCCCTCATTTTACCAATGAGGAAACCGAGAAACAAAAAACGTTAAGTAACTTCTCTTGGGTAAAATTTGATCTCTCCACCTCTGTATATTTTCCACTGTACAACATTGGTTTTAATGAGAAAGTTTCTAACTTTTATATTTCACAAAGATTGCTCACCAAAAAAAAGGGGGGGGGAACCTAAATGAAAAGATCTAAATTTTCACTGAAGATAAGGCAGAATTTTGCAATTCTCCAGGTTGTAAAGTTGTATTATTTCAAGAGACATATTTCTGGACCATCTTTAAGAAAAGGATAGATGTGTTTCCTGACTCACTACAACAGTCTACTCTCTAACTCGTCTCAAGTCTCTTCCTATGCTAGTTTCTTCTACACATTGTGGCCAAAGTAATATTTTAAATGCCAATGTGACAATGAGAATTCCCTACTCATTCAAATATTGGTCTCCTGTTCCCACTAAGACAAAATATGAACTTCTCTTTTTAGCTTTTAATGTCCTACACAATCTTGCCCCAACCTAGCTTTCCAGCCTCAGAGGTAAAATATTACTTCATTTTCTAACACTGTTCCTGTCAGACTGGCCTTCCCTCTGTTTGTACCACATGACATTCCATCTCTCAAAGGCTCCATGCCTTGGTTGTGGTCATTCCACATGCCTGGAATGATCTCCTCCTCACTTCCACAAACCAGATCCTCTTCTTCTCCTTTAGGACTCAGGCATTATATTCTTCAAGATGCCCTTCTGTATCTCTAGAACTGTTAGTGACCTTCCTCCCACAAAACCTTGTATTTAACTACTTCCCATATATTAGTATTTATTTGTTTTATATTTATTTTTCATATTTTATATATGTACTAGTTATTGTCCCTCCCATTAAAATGTAAGTTCCTTGTGAATATGGATTATTTCATTCTTTGAACTTGGTATAACCGGAATCAAGTATGGTCCTAGCACAGAGAGGGTAATTAATAAAGACTTGTTGGTCCATTAATTGAGGTTACACAAATTATCACAGATTTATGCCCAGAGAGGATCTCAGAGGTTATCTGGTCCAATGCCCTCATTTTTTCAGAAGAGAAATGTCAGGCCCAGTTTATCTGAACTGACTTTTCCAAGGTCACACAGGTAATAAACAGTGAGGATTCAAAATTAGGCCTCTGACTCTTAATTCAGTGCTCTTTCCAAAAATGTCTTCACTGAATTATATCCAAAACAACTATGCCAAAAAACATGTCAGGTTGTGAGCCTTAGGCAGTTGAACTTCAGCCTAGAAGAGTAAGAGTTCACTAACCTATCTGGTAAAGACGTGGAAGGAAAAAGCCTGCTAGGCAGGCCTGTTCTCAGAAAGGGCTGGCTTCAGATCCAAAAGCCTCCCTGAAGCTTCTTAGTACGGACCTCCATCAGACAAGGCAAGACCTCTAACTTATTTACTTTCTTCAGGAGATTATTTCACTACCAACTCACCTACCTTGAATTATCCTGTATCCACTTGCCTAAGGAACTGACATCCTACTGCATATGCCTACATTTAATTTAAGAGTTCCTTAAATCTACCACTGAGATTAAGATATTTTTGTTCTGTGATATCTGTTGGTGAAGTAGTGAATCGGTCCAACCATTCTGGAGAACAATCTGGAACTATGCCCAAAGGGCTATAAAATTGTGCGTATTGTTTGATCCATCAATACCACTACTAGGTCTGTATCCCAAAAAGATCAAAGAAAAAGGAAAGGGACATACATGTAGATAAATGATTATAGTAGCTCTTTTTTGTGGTGGCAGAAAACTGGAAATTGAAAAGATGCTCATCAGTGGGGAGTGGCTAAACAAGTTGTGGCACAGGGTTGTAAAGAAATACTATTGTGCTGTAAGAAATCATGAGAGGGTGGATTCAGAAAAACATGGCAGTACCTATATGAACGGAAGCAAAAGTGAAGTGAGAAGGAGATTGGTATGCATAATAACAAGAATGCTTTAATGATGATTAACTGTGCAAGGCTTGGCTACTTTGATCAATACAGTGATCTAATACAATTCCAAAGGACTCATCATGAAAAAATGTCATCCAACTTCAGAGAAAGAAATGATGAACTGCTTACTGCAAATTAAAGTATAATTTTCTTGCTTTATTTTTTTTTTGCTTTTTTGTCATATGGCTACTATGGAAATATATTTTACATGATTTCATATGTATAACTTATATAGTATTTGCCTTCTCAGTGGGTGGAGAAGGAGTGTTTTTAAAAAGAAAAGCATGTTAAAAATAAATAGCTTTTTTTCCTTAAAGAAAAAGGATTTTCATGTCCCTGTAGAGGCAGTTAAGTGGAACAGTAGATAAGAGTACTGGGCCTAGAGCCAGGAAGTTCTGAGTGCAACTCTGGCTGGAGATACTTACTAGCTGTGTGACCCTAGGCAAATCATTTAAACTCGTTTGCCTCAGTTTCCTCAACTGTAAAATGCAGATAATAACAGTACCTACCTTGCAGGATTGTTGTGAAGATTAAATGAGATAATATTTGTAAAGCACTTAGCACAATGCCTAAAATAGAGTAGGTTGCTATATAAAAGTTTATTCTATCCTTCCCTTCTGTGTGTGTTGGCACATATGAAGGAGGTTATGGATGGGGGGAAGATTAACATATAAAAGCTTACCTGAAATAGTCTGGTGAAAATATCAAATTCAAAAATTGAAATGTAATCGTTGCAAGTCAAATCAATTGTTGATTTCAGAGCCATTGCTTCCAAGCCAGAGCTAATTTGATGAACCTCATGGAGACACTGCCTGAATACTTTCCATGGCACAATAGTCCTATGCAAGGATAAATATGAATAATTCAATCAAGCATCATTTAAGATTTACCTCAGTTCAATCCTTAAATGCATATTACATATAAACTAAAAGACAAATAACTCAGAAAAACTTCCTATAATTCAGAATAGATGTAACTCTTTGTGCTTTTCACTAAAAGCCATTTCATTTTCTATTGACTATGAAAATGTAAGAAACCAAAACCAAATTCACTTTCCAAATAGGACTTGGGAATCAAGGGAATTTTACAAATATGAGAGGGAGGGGTACTAGTTCAAAGTCCAATGATGATATCTTCCAAAGTATATCTACACACAGCATTTACCACTGTAAGCAAGCTTCTAACCCAAGCCTGCTGCTCTTTTATTAGAAGCAGGAAATAATCCTTGTTTAAACAAGAGTTACATATACTCATCATTGCTAGAAAATGAACCTGGAAGAAAGCGGTGGGGAAAACCCTCTTGTAACAAAGAAGCATGGTCAAACAAAATGAATCCACATAATTCAAAACAAATACCAAAGAAATAAATAACCAAATAGACTACTAAAAGGAAATTTTTTACTGAAAAAAAAAGATAATCTCTAAATTGAGAGATCTCTAAATATCTTCAATATTTCATTCAATAAGTATCTACTGAATGTCTTCAATGTACAAAGCAATATTTTAGACACAGTGGAAACTTTTGAAATAATTGACTAAATGGTTCTCCTAGATACTTTCTGCTTCTCTTTCCTGCATACTTTGTCTCTCCCTTGGCTTTTCTTTTCCTGGCTCTCTTCCCACCTATGTGACAACTTTCCAATCTTCTTTGCAGAATCATTATTCATCTTTTGTCCCCTAACTATGGGTATACCCCAAGGCTCTTTCTTTGGTCCTCTCTCTCTATATGAATTTTTCTCCTTTGGCCCTTTTATCTGCTACCATAGGTTCCATTATCATCGATGCAGAGATGCCATTAGTGCAAGCCACCATGCCTGCCCCTGAGGAGCCCATAGTCTTGGTAGGGAAACAAGGCCTCTGTATATAAAAGGCTAAAAATGTTATGTCAGCATTGAATCAAGTGTTGAGTATCAAGATATTGAATAAGCAGTACTGGAGTTCAGGGAAGAAAGAAAAAATCCCTATGAGCTGAAGTGGTTCAAGGCTTCTCAAGAGATGAGACTTGAACTAAAGATGCCATTTTTCATTCTTTAGAATATAGGAACCTATTGTAGTTTGATTATGAAGTTTAAACTAAAGACAATTATAAGAAAAAAGAATGATGCTTAATGTCTCAAAGACTTTTCTCTATGCATGAAAAAAACAGGAAACCACAAAGAACTGAAGAGAGATACCACATCAGATGCCATTTAGAAAGAACACACGTCAGCCTCTGATTAAGGTTAAGGACAAAATGTTGCAATGTTTTAAAAGAACAAACAAAAATGGGAAAATTAATATCAGAGATGGAATGATCTATACTAAAGTATATATTTGCAACTATATTACATTGATAAATATGTGTATATGTATGTGCACATACATATGCATACACAATAGCTTTTGAAAGTTTAGATTTCTCTCTTTTCTATCAAGAATTATTCTTTCTCCTGCTCCTACCCTACGTCCACTGAAAACCAATAAAAACACAAAGTAATGGGTTAACAATTGAGAAAATAAAACACTGATTTTGTAAAAATTATATTCTTATCTCTTGAGGGAAAATGAGAAATGTTAAGGACACTTTCATGCTAAATAAAATTGCAGTTAATGCTGCCATATAGTCTACCTCCAAATTTGCTGCCAAATGACTTATGCAAAGATATAATCATTCCACTAAGCTCTCAGTGCTTTTACATAGGGACCTGGCTTCTTCTGGTTAATACCGTATAAACTTCAAATACTTATACTGAGGATGTCAGAAAATATTACAGGGTTCACAACTTCAGTTAAAAGTGTTATGGGTAGAAATTTAAAAAATATATATTTTGCCTCTTAAGTATTACTGCAGAGACACCAGGAAGCTGTTCCAGGAAACCTCCCTCCAGACACCTCTACTGACCTCACAATTAGAGTCTTTCTTTTCAATAACATCCTACCAAAGTACAAATACTAATTATCAATTAATTTAATATTAATTTAGTTGAAACGAAGTAAAATCATATGCCCAGAAGGACAGGGTAGAATGGAGGGACTAGTGGACCTGGGTGGTAAATGTGGTTAGGGGTTGGGGGCAGTAGAGAACAACATGAGAACATTAGAAGGGTACAATAAAGGGGCATGCACTAGGCAACACGCTTTAAAAAGGTTAAGAGAAAACAATAACTTTCCCCCACAAAACCTTTCTCAAATGTGCCAAAATATTCATCACAGCATATTTTGGAGAATAGTAAAAGACTGGAAATAAAGAAGGCTCAAATTAGTGAAAGAGGCTATAGATGAGATGTTATAGAGTAAGAGAATCAGTAAGACATTGGAACCGAGTAGATATGGGGGTGAAGGTGACTCAGAGGTTACGAAGCTGCATGACTGGGAGGATATCAATCACCTCAACAGTTAAGAGAAGGGGAAGAACTTGGGAGGGGGGCAGAGAGGGAGGAAATGAGCTTCTATTTTAAGCAAAATGAGTTTGAGAGGGAAATCCAGTAGGAGATCTCTAGTACTAAATGATGCATGACTGCTATTCAAGAGAGATTAGTACATATAGATTGAGGAGTCATCTGTACAGAAATAACAAGTGACCCTGAAGTAGATGAGATTACCAAGGGAAAAAATGTAGAGAGGAAAGGACCCAACAAAGAATCTTGAGCTAACAGCCAAACTTAGGGGACAGAATACTGAGGAGGGGTCAAAAAATAAGAGAGCTGGGAAAAGTGCCATAAAAGTCAAAGGAGGAGAAAAGAAGTACCAACTAACCATGTCAGAAGTCTCCCTTAAACTTCCCTATTTGTGCTGAGGGCACTGAGGTACCACCAGCCTTACTGTCACTTGGGTTTTCAATCTGTCAACCTCCCTATGTACAGTCTCCAAGTCCTGTCTCTTCTCTCTCCTATCTCCAAAACATCTGTTGTATCTGTCCTTTCTCTCTACTCATAATTTCTGTCCGACTTTAGGCCCTCATCACTTCTCACCTAGACTATTAAAATAGTTTTCCTAAGTATTTTCACTGACTCCACTATTCTCCCACTCTAATCCATCCTACACACATCCTATACACTAAACTGATATTCCTAAAACATAGATCTGATCATCTCACTTACTCAGAATCTTTCATGGCTCCTTATTACTTCATTACTTATTACTTTCATTCAAAGTCTTCTACACTCTGTGCCCTCATCGACTTTTCCTGGCATTTCACACCACTGATGGCAAGATGGACCACTGAGTGGGATGTAAAGGTACATCTTGTTCTGAGACCAGATACATAGAATAGGCTCAGGGGGCTAGTTTGCACTCAATCTCCTATCAAAATTTAGATGGCTCAGTTTTAGATGGCTTTACCTAAAGATGAATGTATTAATCTTCCCAGGGACTGGGAGCATGGATTCTAGAATTCCAAGATTTAGGTCTGGTATAGAAAATGGCAAGACAGTCTGAGTAAAGAACTTTAGAGAGGAAAGAAAAGACAATACAGTTGTGATGACTTGGGAGAACTGGGAGAGGTGCAGAGCCTCAGAATGAGGGTGGCCTAATTTCAGGAAGAATGAGACAAAGGAAAATATGGAAGGACAGGAAATTTTGATTAAAAAGAATTCTAGAGTTCAAAATCACTTTGGTGATGGTAAAATCTAAGGTATGGTGTCAACCCACCACCCTGTGAGTGAATGAAGCAGTAAAAATGTTGGTCATTGAAGATGAGGATTTGGGAGGTTTAGGGTTTCTGAAGAAACATTATCAATAGCAAAATGAGTGTTACTTGTGTCCTTGTGTTTGTATGTATATAATATATATATACACACGTGCATTTATATGCATGTATGTGTAGGTATGTTTATATGTGTATATATATACACACTTTATACATATAAAGAATAATATAAAGATACTAAAGAATTTCAATGTGCTAAAAACAATCAATTCAAACTGGAACAGACATGGACGATTTTATAGAAGAGGTAAGTTTTGATACTTTCTAGGAGTACTGTCAGTGGGTCTGAGTAGAATATGAACAATAACTGAAGAAAAGCAGTAAAACACATAAATGAGGAAGTGGAAAAGAGCCTCACCAATATTTATCACTATAAAGCACCCACAGGTATCTGAAACTACTTTACATATGTCTACAAGTCATAAAATTCCTACTGTATTTGGAAACAAATGTGGCACCTTGTAATTGCATAATTATATTTATCTTTATTAAGTTCTAGAGTTTACTGTCACCGGTTTGATTTTTTCCAGGTGTCAAAATCAGTCAAAAAGCATTTATTAAGCTCTTATGTGCCAGGTAAGATGGAGAAGTTGGCTGGCAGCTAGACGAGAAATGAAGAAGGCTCTCTTCTTAAATGGAAGTTCTGGGGGGAAAATCCAATCACGAGAAGTCAAAGTGGCAAAGGGTATTTTCAAGGTATGAATTACAAGGCTGGGGCATATTACCAGGATGAAGTTTTCTTGGAACTAATAGAGCAGTTGGGATTATAATGTAGTAAACTGCACTTCTATGCCTTTTTTTTGCCCAGGTACAGGAAAAGGATTAAAAACTGCTACTCACAAAAAAAACACAAAAGCAAAAATATTAATGTTCTGCAATCTTAGAAGTTGTGAATTTTATACCATCAGTAATTCATGTCGATCTTCCATGTTTTGATCTAATCCTCCAGTGGATCTATGTTATTAATGTGGGCATCCTGCCTAACAATGCTCACAATGCCTCCATATTTGTCCAATCTGTGTGTCTCTTTTACCTGTCCTCCCATAAATTTGCCCTCACCCAATATGCTGAATGTATTACTCTCATTCTCTTCACATGACACCAGGGGAGTCTGTGAACTTGACAACTTCTAAAGGTAGTTCCTATTTCTAATCTATTACCCCATGATTCAGGTGCATACATGATAAAAATCTTAGCAGTGGAAGTCAGGACAAGGGAAATAGTGGAAAAAGAAGGAAAGAGAATTCTGTGGAAGAAGCATTTTCTGGCATATACTCTTAATCTTTAGAAAATTTTATTTACTATGTAACCAGACCATTTTTTTTGCATATGATATAAATATTACTCCAAAACATATTCAATTCTTATTATCTATAGACATTTCCTCAATTTTATCAACTTCCATCTTTTGGATATTATTTTGAAAACATTTTTTAAAAGACAAAGACACAGAAAATTCTTATGAAGCTATTGCTGTTTTTCAAGCAGGAAAAAATACAAACTGGGTTCCAATGAAAGAATTTTATAGCAGTCAATCAGTCAATAAACATTTATTAAGTGACTGCTAATGTGTCAGGCACTGGGCTGAGCACTGGGAATATAAGAAGGGCAAGAGACAGCCCCTGCCCTTGAGGAACCCATAAGATAATGAGGGAGACAATACGCAAAGAACTATGTGCAAACAAGCTATATTCAGGACAAATAAGAACTAATTAACAGAGGCAAGGTACTAGAATTAAAGGGACTGAGGTGCCAGGTTAGCAACACACAAAGAGTAGTAGCAGACTGAAGCAGAGAAAGTGACACTGAATTGGGATTTAGACGACAGACGTTCTAACTCATTCTTGGTCTAACATTCTATAGTGTTAAATAAAACCTATGGAGCAAAAAAAAACACATGGAAAAATCAGCTTTAAAATTCTATGATCAAAGATCCTTTATAAAAAGATAGTTCTCTTCTACTTCATGCTTCTTTCCCACACGTTTTGCCAGTAATAATTCTGGTTACAAAGTGTATTCAGAACTAATTCCACCCAGTCTTCTTTGGATATGAAATGTTACTGTTCTGATGAGAAAGGAGCCACACTCTACCTACCTTTCAGGTAAATCTTTATCATGCACAAAGAGCACACCTCCCACTGCTTTCCTATTATTACTTTGCTGATGTTTTCATCATCACTGAGTAAACAATGCTGTTAGCATTTACATTTTGCTTATCAAATCTCCTCTCACAAAATTTACAGATCACATGGAGGGGTCTAGAAATAAGGGAAATCTTTTGTTTTGCCTCAGAAAGTTAGAAAGGGCCTTAAGAAAACCCAACTAGTCCTTACAGATGAATAAACTGAAACTCAGAAAGGGCAAATAATTTGTCCAAGGTCACACAGGTAAATAAAGAGATTTGAGATTGCTAGCCAGATTTTCTACCATCATTTGCAATACCTTTTGCCCTAGATCACACTATCTAGTTTCACTATCTTAATTCCTATTACACTCTTCATCAAGTCAACTTAGATAATGTGCTAAAAAGTAAATCTACTAAGATTTTCCTAGTGATAAAACTGGTCTGGTTTATTTTCTAGGAAAATAAATCTCATCTACAAAGAAATTAATGAAAGTGATAGTTCTTTTATTATTATTAAAAATGAAAGGAATACACAGGAAACCAATGTGGGAAAGTACCACTTCCACAGGAAATTAAGAGATGAAACACTAAATTGAGCTAGTAGTTCAATAGTTTTCCATAGTCATGACCTTATTTTCACCTACTTA
Source organism: Petaurus breviceps papuanus (assembly GCF_028583685.1). NCBI lineage: Eukaryota > Metazoa > Chordata > Mammalia > Diprotodontia > Petauridae > Petaurus > Petaurus breviceps. Next base: position 149,905 of record NW_027187308.1, on the reverse strand, counting down.
TACATATACTGAAGAACTTCAGAAATGTATGAGGTAATTAGGAAATCTGAGTCCTATAGATAAAGCCCAATATCATCAGTGGTAATTAATATAAAAATGGTCATTGAGATTTGCTATGTTTCAAGAACCTGAACTCATTAATGACTTGTCCAACAATAGGCACATAAATCTTCTCAGTCCTCAAAATCCCCATGCTTATTCAGATAACTTTTCAATGTCAAACTTGGCTCCTAAATATTTATCATAATTAGCCAAAGTACTCAGGGACTGCCCTAACTGGGATACTTAAAAAATATGAATGCCATGCTCAAAATGTGTAATCACATTAAATGGGGCATTCTCATTCAATGCAAGTGCTCTAAATTTTGGACAATAAGTCCTTGGGTCTTGGACTCAAGTACACTAAGTTATAAATTACTGTTTTTACAGACCACATATTGGCACTATTCACATGTAACAATACCATTTCTTTTTCCTGTTTACTTTGAAAAGTCCTCCTCCATTCTCTCTCCATTCTATCACCATAACTTTGAGCCAAGAAAACTTAAGTTTTAAATGTTTAAATAATGAGTTTTCCCACAATGTGAAAATTTTATTGAGAAGGGCAATTTTATTTTGTTTTCCTTTTTTGTACCCCTAGGCTTATTTAACTTCAGGCATCTTGGTCTTCCCTGCCCCTAATTCCCAACTCCCAGGGGCTCACCAAGTCAATGTCAAACTCAGTGTGTATTCCAATTAGGCTTTAGTAGACTAGCTCAGAACTCCTGAGCTAAAGAGAGTTTTAAGCCTCAACCTAGGAACAACTAAAAAGGGCTGAGGAGACTATGGAGGAAATGATTTAGGAGTAAAGTGTGCCACATCTCTTTTAACAGTAAGCCACTGGTAAATATTTGTTGAATTTTTTTTTTTTAAAAAGCTTTTTCTTAAGGGTCTCTTAGTGTAGAACTGTCTGATGTTAGGTTTCAATCATGATTCCCTTCGAGAAACAGTCAGAGCCTTTTGGAACATATTATATTGTATGGCTAATTCAGCATTAACTTCTGAACGATTCCATTTAGGGAAGCAATACTGCCTTAAACTTACAGTAAGAGTGTGTTGCGGGGCAGCTAGGTGGCGCAGTGAATAGGGTGCTGGCCCTGGAGTCAGGAGGACCTGCGCTCAAATTCGGCCTCAGACAAATAACACAAAAACTAGCCATGTGACCTTGGGCACGTCACTTCTCCCCAATTGCCCTACCTTCCCCCCTCCAATAAAGCAAAAACAAAGAAGAATGTGTTGAAATGGGAAAACCATGCACAATATCTAGTTATGCAAAAAGGTAAGGGTGATGCTTAGAAAGTAAAGTTCTTGGGGCAGATCATTTGGTCTAACTGGCATTTTACTAAACTCAAAACTGAGAAGCACAGAGGTTTTTGCCCAAGACTTTGCCCAAGGCCAGTAGAAAGGCTAAGGCACAAATCGAGGTTTCCAGGTGGTGTCTCTTCCACTGCACCAGATATAACCTTGAATAAGTCACATTGCCTGTTGGAGCTTCACAAGATGCTGGTAATTCATATCAAAGAATTCATTCCTTTTTAAGGATTGCTTAGCTTACACAGGTGTCAAAAAGGCAAACAGTTAATAATTTTCATGCTTGGTACTGGGTTCTTCCTAAAAAATTACATATACAGGGCATAGAGGGTGCTTAAAACTGGCTCATCTCAGATAGGGAAGTGCTTTGGAGAGATAAAGTGGCTTCCTCAAACAGAGCTGTCTACAGGACACAGAGGTAAAATAAGCTTTTCATTTTAATCAGTCCTTCAACAATCTCCCATTCGACTAGGTGGTATAGCCATTTATCTAACAGATACTTAAAATATAAGATTTCAAAAAGCGTTTTTCAGTCCCAGTAGCCCCTTTACTTCGGCAGTTCTAAACAAGGAATCAGCAGATATATTTCAAGAGAATATTCTCTACATAAGAGGTCCCAAGCAAAAGGAAACTTTCTCTTGAAAGAAACTTTGCTCTTAGCAAACTTAGACTGCTGGTTTTATTTCAAAGGTCATCCAAACTTTGTCATAAGAGTTTTCTTAAATTTTAAGAAGAGGTCTCCTTATATGTAGGGTTAATAGTCTCAGAGCAGCAAGTCATGACATAATGTGTCTCTTACAGAACAAAAATCTTAACTTTTTAAAAATTATCACAATTTTTGTTAAGTATACTAAAACGGAGGCAAAACTGTTCAGTGCCAATATGTCTTAGCTAATGGCTTAATTCAACAATCCGAGTTATTCCATGAACAAGATACTCTTTCACAGCTCTAGGCATTTGGAAGAGGCTTTTTTTTTTCCTGGTTGTCTCCCACACCTAGAATGGCTTCCCTTCTTATTTCTATCTACTGACTTCCCTGGTTTAAGTCCCAATTAAGTTCTCATCTTTTATAGAAAAACTTTCCCAATCCTCCTAATTCTAGTGCCTTCCTTCTATTAATTATTTCCTATTTGTCCTATATATAGTTTGGTTTGTTCATTTGGATTCCTCTACATTAGCAAAATGCTTCAGTTCTGAATGAGAGTAAGAATAATGTCAAAGGCTACTCTTATGAAAGGTAGAGTAACATGCAAGGACGATTCACCTTTTAACTTCTAGAAGGTCTGAGAATTAATCAGAGAAACATTTTGAAATAGAACAGAGACTCAACACATCCCCAGCACTCTCAGCATCTAAAATGGTTTAATAGCAATTTTGTATTATATTGTATATCAATATTTCCCAAGCCTTGCAATCAATTACCAAGAGTTTAGTAAGGATTAACTATGCTACAGGTGGTGTATTAGGCACTAAGGGATATAAATACAAAATACCCTGTCCACAAGGAATTTACATTCAACTGGGACGGGGAATACAACATACTTACAATTTATAGAACTACGTACAATACTGAAGCAATTTCAAGAGGGGAGGGGCTGATTTACACTGAAAACTAAGGAAATATGAATAAAAGTCTTTTTTAAAGAATAGGATATGAGCTGAGTGTTGAATACTAGGGGTTCCAAAAGGAAAAGGAAGGAACAAGAATATTCGAAGGGGAAGGGTGGAAGAGAGGATGATTATTCAAAGGCACTGAGGTAGGATGTCACAGGAGTCAATATTTAGGGCAAGAAGGGATCTTACAGGTCACCTAGTCCAGGGGTTGGACAAATGGCCTGCAACTTGTTCCTTAGTTGTGTACTACCTATGAGTGAAGAATATTTCTTTTACATTTTTAAGCATCACAAAAATTCATTTAAAAATGTGAAAATTATTTTTAGTTACCAGGTAAGAGGCTTCCTCTGATCTTGTCCAACTCCCCTCAGTTTACAAATGAGGAATCAAGAAAGGCTAACTGACTTGCTAGGGACATGTGGAGAAAAAAAAAAAACCCACAGCAAAACCCAAGTCCCAGGTTCCCTGATTTCAAAAGCACTGCACTGAGTAGGCCAGTTGGGCCAAAAACATATTATGTACATATTCACTGAAATAGTGTGCCATACTGTTTCTGCAACTCCAGATATCAATTCTGGAACTTCACATCTAATATAGAACTTCAAAAGTAGGCTCAAACATTTTATCCAGTATCTACTAAAAAGGAAGGGCCCCTAAATTATAGGATTTGCCTGCTTCCTTTATAACCCCTTCAGGAATCAGTATATTCTCAAGGGGTGACCATTCTGGACATATTCTCTGAGTTGGATCATTCTTTTAAGAGATTTTCTAGGAAAGTAACCATCTCAGTCTTTTGCTACTAAAATTAGATCTTCAGATCAGAAACATCTGCAAGATTTTTCCTCTCTTGACCATCTGAGCCTTGAGATAACTGCCATAAAGAGATTTTTTTCTCCTGGGTACTAAAAAGATACCAGATGGGATTCAGCTTTTATTTCTCATCTTTTTGCCAATTTTTTATGAAGTGCAGTGCATTAGAATGCTGGGCCTGGAGTTAGGAAGAGCTGAGTTCAAATCCAGCCTTAAACACTAGCTATGTGATTTTGGGCAACTGAATTAATCTCTTGTTTGCCTCAGTTTCCTCAACTATAAAACTGCAATACTAATAGCATATATCTCATAGGATTATTGTGAAAATCAAATTAAATATGTGTAAAATGCTTATTTATTAGAACAGTGCCTGGCTAGTAGGTGCTATATAAATTCTAGTTATGATGATGATGAAGACATCCAGGTTAGAAAGGTCCACAGAAAATATTTATTTAGCTCACTCTAGCATTCATAGTGAAATGAATTCATTTTATTTCAATATCTTGTTCTAATTTTTATTTTTCCTGGACAAGATAAACAAAACCCATGACCACTCCTTAAACTGAGAGTTGAAGATTACTATCAAACAAATATAACTTCACTTGCACAAAATTGTTGGGTAGACTTTTACATTTTTGCACAGAAATGATCAATTAAACATGCTTACAAAACCACAATCTAAAAATTAAGGATCAAATTTAAAAATTGTTTAAATGGTCACCATTTCATTAAAGATTCAACACAAAATCTTAGATCATTATGTAGTTTAGGCTTAAATATACTGACATAACGCAGCATTCTAAAAGTAGTCTTAGAGAAGGGATCAAAAAAGCATAGAATCCAACAGCATTTTCACTTTTATATCTTTATTCCCCAGGGCCTTGCACTGTCTGCCACTTAGCAGTGCTTAATATATTTCTACTGAATGACTGAAAAAATTGTCCAGGCAAATTTTACCATTCTCAAGCTTATTAACAAGCAAACCATCTCTCCTAGTCTCTTCGAGCTTCCTGGATTTTTATGTAAATCTATTCTGCTTACCTTTCTAAGTAGGTTTACAAGTCTCTTTGTAGAGACAAATAAGAGATATTTCTAACACAAAATAATTACAGAATGGATAAACAGGCTTTGTATATACTGGCAAATATTAGGATTCCATCAGTGTCTAAAGTATCCAAAATAAGGTATGTTCACTGATTCTAAGAATAATAAATAAACAAAATCTTCTTAGGAAATATACTACCTCCTCAATCCCCAGCTCACCAAAATCTTTTTTGTGCCACAGAATCAAGTCCATCATAGAAATATTATCCTAGGAATACAAAACAAGAATCACTTTGTCTTTAATTGTGACATACCTTGCAAATAACTTATGAAAGTCAGGTATCCTGCATAGAGTATGCACCTGTTTATTGAACTGAATCGAATCAATTGTTTTACTTTTAAGAATCATCACTTCAAAAATAATTACCTAAACTAGATGTAACAGGATTTTCATAATGTGTTTACTTAAAATCTAACAGTCAAGTTTAGAGTTGGAATAATAACTGGATGCTAAGACAAGAAATGAGACCAAATACTGTGAGCACAGAAAAAGTAATATAATTTGGGCAAGAAATAGCAAACTGCTGGGCTATGTAAAGCTACATTTATTTTTTGAATCATAGCTTTCCTAACACTTCTGGGAGATAAACTCAAAAGGCTATTTGATTCTTGCTTTTCTAACATCTAATTATTAAACAACAACAAAAGAATAAGAAAGAACTTAGCTGTCAAAGAAAATTCCTTATTACTATAATATTGAGAGGCTAACTTCTTAGTGCCTAGAAAAGGATATTTGATTTCAGATAATGTTAATGTTTTCTTTTTACACAAAAGAAACTACATAGTATACACTAACTATAGGTAATGTACAACATAAGAATCCTTCTGAAGAAGCAAAGCTATGTAATGAATGTAATGTAATAAATTTAGTCAAATTACCTATTTTGATCATGTTCCTGAAATACAGGAAAAGTGCCTAAAACATTTACTTTCTAATAATAAATATATCCTCAAATGCAATTCAGGAAAAATGGAACAAAATATTTTTAAATAAAATTAATCTGGCTAGCAGGGTTCACTTTATTAGGCTTACTTATATTAAGACTCAAAATACCATATTAAGTCCAAATTCTGTAAGTGCTTTAAAAAAAACAAACCAATTTTCTCCAATGATATGTTTGAATAATACAAATGGATAATGCTTACTTGTCTCCAAAAAACTTTCTCCAGAATTCAGCAGCATCTGCTTTTGTGATACGAAAGTTATCCCCTTGGAATTGTCCATTAGGAAAGATTGCCTTGATTTCTGCCAACATGTGACTAAAGATGAGAGACAGCTTGGTGAGATTCCGCCTGAAAGGCAAAGGGAAGAAATGAAATAAAGGATAATGCACACGTTTAAATTCAGCTATTCATATATTAATCTGAAGTTATTATGTGGTAAAAGAAAACAAACAAGCAAAAAAAAATTAAGAACACTTAATCCAGATAAAGATGCCAATGGTGCACTCTGCTTGGGAATTAGTACATACATAGTATTAGAAAACCAACAATACCTTGGAACCATAGGTTAGCTCTATTTTTACCACCAAAATACTTTAAACCAAAGGTCAATATAAAAGCAGTTTTAATTTTTACTTCATTTCTTAATCTCTCCTTCCACTCCACTTACCAGGAAAAAAGGTCTTTGACATTTTAGATCAGTATTTCAGCAACGTAATGCCTAAAATGAAGCTGAAAAATGCTGAGATCCAATAATTCCAAAATATTTTCTTCAAGGCATATCTTAAAAGGACTGGTAGTAGAGACAATTTATCCCAAATAACAAAATTGTACTTTGTTTGGGGCCACATTTATTGCTCTTCTAAAAAAAGGTAAACCCCTAAATCATTGAAATTTATAAACATGTTTTATAAAATGACTTGATTGGCTGCCTACTTTTATGGTTCACATATAACTTAGCAATAACTTGGAGCTCTCAATCTTTTATTTTTAGTGAACTAGGTGATCTTTTTCTGTGGCAACTGACACCCATCACATTCAGATTTTAAACATATAATTGTATATGTATTTGTATATATGTATATGTGTGTGCATATGTATGTATATACACATGTGCACACATACATACATATACACACATATATATGTGTGTCTGTATGAGTATCTGTGTATAACCAAACCTCTACTTTGAGCTTGGAGTATTTAAATCTATCTGGAAAGAGGTGAAAAGATCATCAAATGAAAAGGGAGGTAGCATAGCATAATGGATAAAGACCTAGGTGTGAAGACAACTTTGATTCTCTATTTACTACTTGTACAGCCTTGGTCAAGTCTCTTCATATCTCTAGGCCTCAGTTCCCTTATCTTTATAATGAGGGGTTCGAAGATATGAATTCTATGGTCCCTTCCAACTCTAGACCTATGATTGTATTATAAGGAAATTAACCAACCACCTTATACCACAACCCTCTTAGCCTGATACCCAAATATTTTTTAGTTCCCTTATTTTCCAAACTGAAGCAAAATCATTTTCTTATTTTGTTTAATATAATATCCTCCACCAGTATCACCTTCTCCACCTTTTTGCTAAGATCAAATGTTCTATAAACTCTTGAGCCCCTCCTATCATATGTTCTCCAGCATACTGCCTCTTTATATTGTTCCCATCCCTATTACCTATATATAACTTATCTTATCTACCCTCCCCTTCTTAGCTAAATGTGTGCAGTACATTTCACTTTGCATCAGCTCATGTAAGTCTTTCCAGGTTTTTCTGAGGGCACCTTGCTCATTATTTCTTATAGCACAATAGTATTCCATCCTAATCACATAACACAATTTATTCAGTAATTCTCTGATTGATGAGCATCCCCTCGATTTCCAACTCTTTGCCAGAAAAGAGCTGCTATAGATTAAATACATTTGTTCTAAGATGGCTAAAGGGCTCACCACTTTTTTCTCAAATTTTCCAACTGATACACAAATGCAAAAGGATGTTTTTATAAGGATAACCAACTCTTTCTTATTTTCCATATTTGCTATTCTTCCTTACTTTGTTTTCTAAATGAATACAAATGTTCCTTAGTTTTACTCTTCTGATCAGCAGAAACTAAAGCACAATGGCAGTCATAAACCATCTTCTGCATTGGGTTAACTTTTTAATGTGGTGTGTTCTACCTGTGGAGATCATTTGTGGCAGCTAGGTGGCGCAGTGGATACAATACTGGATCTGGAGCTAGGAAAACCAAAGTTCAAACCCTGTCTCAGATACTAACCAGCCTTGTCAGACCCTGGGAAAGGGAGTTAACATCTCAGCCTAGGCTTCCTCCTCTGCAAAATGAGGGTAATAATAGCACCTATCACACAGGGTTGCTGTGAGGATCATGAAATAATATATGTAAGGTACTTTACAAACTTTAAAATACTATATAAATGCTATCATTCTTTTCTTATTTATTACTTCAAAGACAAGAGTTGAACCAAATACAAATGAATATTCTTATCTTCATTTCTCCCCCTGCTTTCATTAGCTTATTGATATCTTTTTTATTTGGTATATTACAAAAATAAGAATTTATTCTGCACATTTAAAAATCCTTTTTTATTCAGAAAAATATCCTTCTATTATAAAATGTTTTAAGAACTGAACTGAAAAATCAGATTTGTCTTGTATTACTTTTTTGTGTGCATGTAAAAACTGACTTGATAAAACATTGTTATAATTCATGCTACACTAAAATCCTACTGCAATGGCATGGAGGAAGACTGGCTTCTGGAAGGCTCTGCCAGAAAATACCAAGTCAAGTAGGTCCGATATCAAACTGGAAGAGGTTCAAGTACAGATGAAGCAATGTATTTGTCTATGTTTTTAGGGGAAAACCTAGTAGATTTCAAGAGGGTCATCATCAGAAGGCTGGCCAACAAAGAATGACATTTGACTCATTAGTTAGGCTGGTTGATAGTGAAAGAATATTTAATATTTAGTGAAATAAGCAATACCCAAACAAAAGAAATTATGGATGCTTGGAGTTGAAATAATGAACTCCCAACAGAATAGAAATCAATAGACTATGCACAAAGCTAAAAGAACTACTCTCAAGAATAAGATGGTCAAGGGACAGCTAGGGGGCACAGTGAATAGAGCACTGGTCCTGGAGTCAAGAGGACCTGAGTTCAAATTCGGTCTCAGACACTTAACATGTACTAGCAGAGTGACCTTGGAAAAGTCACTTAACACCAACTGCCCGCCTTCCCCCCTCAAAAAAAAAAAGAAGAAGATGGTCAAATCACACAACTGCCAACATTGGCATGATAGAGGGGCATGGAACCATTGGGAAATCCATTACTAATATTTTACTCTTATGTTGACAATTAGGGACTTATTAAGTCTCTTTCAATAAACATTTTTCCAAATATTAAGCATCTTATAGGTATATGTGACTAGATTTGAGTACTAGTAATACAAAGATGAAGAGGTATCCATAAGGGTCTTACAAACATTTAATAGGAATGGAACATATATACAAAGCATCTAAAATATGACATTCTGTAGCAGCAAGCACCCCAGCATCCCCAGGGTGGCTGCCAACACAGGTTCTTAGATCTGCTTCGCTAAAGGAAAGCAACTCAAAATGGGTTAACAATTTTACTTTAATCAATCAAACATACATCATTTACCTTGTTCAGGGGAAAAAGTCAGCACCCCGAACTTCAGAGTATACAGACAGAAGTTACAAGAAAATAAAAAAAAACCTATCAAGCAGATAGGCTTCCAAACTGTCCAACCATTACAAACATCCATACCTAATCACAGTTACCAGAGAGGGAACATCAACATCTGGGTTTTCAAAGCTGGGGGGCTCTCAACAGCTGCCCAGAGTCTCTTCTGATCAAGTCACACAACACTTCTCAAAGTGAGCCCCAAAGCAAAGCCTCCCATCAGGGCTTATATAGCCTTCTCCTGGCTCAGAGAATGTAACAACCCTCTTTACCCACTGCCCAATCACAAAGCACCAAGGTGTGGACATTCCTGAAAACCAAGCCTCCTGCCACATGCTCCATGTGACCACATTCAGCCTATTAGGGGGCAGAGTATATTTTCAAATCAAGGAAGGTTCTCAGAGTCTCTTAAGCCTATCAAATGGCCTAGGGGCAGGGAAGATGTTTAAATCTGCATTTCCATTACACATTCAAACTCAAATTCAAAAATATTTTTGAAGTTCCTGGGGAGTGCAGGGCAATGGTATCAAAATCTAATAGAAATGGATCCCTACAGGTCATATATTGACTTTAAAAATCACAAATGAACAATATCTTTGTTGTACTGTGTTTTTATTCATTTTGTTAAATATTTCTCAACTGCATTTTAATTTGTTTCAGGTTCCCTTCAGATACAAAGTACTATTCTAAGCATAGAGAAAATAAAATGTTCAGATAAGACATAATGCTCTCTGTTTTCATGCAACTTACAGGTCAGTGTGAATGGAATGGAGAAGGGACCTGATATAAATAGATATAGAAACATAACATCTCAAAATCAAAAGAAATCTCAGAATTAATCTCATCCCAACTCCAGCTGATGAGGAACCTCCTCTCCATAACACCTGATGAGTGATCTTCCAGTCTCTAATCACTAAATGCTGGTCTTTTGAACCAGCTCATCCAAATTTTGGAAGATTATTTTTGTACAGAATGAGATAACCAACTACAATATTTATGATAATTAGAATATGATTAGTTGCATAAGAGAGGTCAAGTATTACCTATCTTATAGCTACATATGTGATGAGAGGAGTAAGGGATCAATTTTAACTGAAAGGGGTAATTGATCAGATTTTTTTTAGGAATAATAGGTTCTTTGTCCAGGGATGGAATAAGGCCAGTAGGTGGTAGACTGGATAGAAGCGGCATTTAAACTGTGCTTTTGGAAGCAGTTAAGGATTCTAAGGGGAAGAACCAAGGAAGGAGTGATTTGCACATGGGGGCCACCTGTGCAGAAGCAGATGATGTAGTTATATGAACAATGAGAAGACCTGTTTGACTGAAAATTTATGAAGGGGTCTAATATAAAGAAAGATCTGAAAGGTAGTTGAGAACCTGACTGTGAAGGTTTGTTTTGTTTAATACTAGACAAAGAATTTTGTATTTCATCCTAGAGACAATAAAAAACCACTTAAGCTTTTTACAAGGATGATTAGATTTGTTGTTAATTGGTCCTAGAACATAGAACTAAGCCAAATGGCTGAATAATGCAAAGAAACAGATTTAAGCTTAATGTAAAGAAAAACCTTCCTAACAATTAGAAGAATCCAAAAGTGAAATGGCAGGGAAAATATATGAATAGGCAAAAATGCAGAAGAAGTGTATTTCAGGCAGGAAAAATAGTGTAGAGCTTTGGCAAGAGAGTAGAACAAAACTGGAAAGTAAGTTAATACGGTTTAGTAGGAAGGCAACTGCAAAGGGGAAACTACTGAAGATTTCTTAGCAGGGCAGTGAAGTAATCATATAAATGCAAAAGAAAATTTTTTTTTTGGCAGTCATTAGGAGGAAAACTTGGGGAGATACTGGAATAAGGGAGATACTTAGAAGGCTATTAAAATCATAGACAAAAGGTAATGACAGCCTAAACTATGAAACAGCAATAGTGCCCTGGACATGGTAAGCACTTAATAAATGCTTGCCAAAAGACTAAATTAAGTTAATAACAATAGGAATGATAAGAAGACAGGTACAAGCGGAATCTCAGAGGTCAGCACAATAGACCTTTGCAAATCCTTGCTTGTTAGAAGTGATGGAGAGTGAGCAGCAACAGCTACTACTACAATAACAATAGCTGCCATTTATATGGCAATTACTGTGTGCCAGACACCATGTTAAGTGCTTTACAAATATTATCTCATTTGATGTCCACGAGAGCCCTGGGAGGTAGGTGCTGTTATTATCCCCATTTTATAGATGAGGAAAGAATTGAAGAATCAAAGAAGTATCTAAGCTACTGAGTCATTCCCAGAATTGTAAAGTTGCCAGCGACCTCAAAGCCCATCCAATCTGACCCTCTACAGCACCTCCAACAAGCAACCTCCAAAGCCCCTTAAGACCTACAGTAAGGTAGCTCATTCTACCACTGAACAGCATGAATTGTTTGGCAATAAAATACTTAATAAAAGCTTGCTGACAAACTGAATGTGCTAGATCTAGAAGGAACCTCAGAGGCTATCTAGTCCCATCCTGTCAAACTCAAATAGAAATAGAAAACTGAAAATTAATATTATCTATGCTGCATTATATTTTTACTTATTTTGTTATTCCCCTCCTCAACTCTCTGCCTCTTAGAACCTCCAATTTCCTACAAATCTCAACACAAGTACCACCTTCTGGGTTAAGTCTTTCCTAATATATCTCCTCACTGAAAATTATCTGGATTCTATTTTGTACGTTCCTACATGCATTTCTCACCTGGTTAGAATAATATAAAATGCACAAAGGTAGAAACTATACCACTTTTGTCTTGGTATTCCCAGCACCTAACAGTTCGTGGCACATATTAGGCACTCAATCAATAAAATGATCAGTAATCATTTTCCTAATTACACTTTAGTCTGGTTCCTGCCTAGGCACTGGACTGAGTTGGACACCTCTGACCCAGTCCAACCTTCTCATTTTGTGAAGAAAACAAGGTCATATGTATCAGATATGAGATATGAACTTAAGGCTAATTTCAGAACGAGCCACAGCTAGTTCCACAATGCCATGCTGCCTCCAATAAAACTATTCTTCCAAGTTAAGATTTGGGGCCCCAAGATCCATCAGTTATCTTTTTTTTTTTTTTTTTGCTTTTTGGAGGGCAATTGGGTTAAGTGAGTTGCCCAAGGTCATACGGCTAGTTTTTGTGTTAAGTGATTTGTTATCTTACCATATACATTTGAAATACTTGTTTGAGAGGAAGCTTTACAACATCAATTTATTCTGCTGATTTAAATCCATAGACACAGAAGGCTCTCATCATCTTATCTACCTCTTAGTTGTATTATTATAAGTGGTAAACTGAAGAAAATCATATGAAAAAGCCTACCTGTCCACTTTACATATTTTCATCAGACGAATTAAACTGTTATTAGGTTGGGGTGATGGTGGTGGTGTTCTTTAAATAAACAACTGTAGAAACAATAAACGAAGGATAATAATCGAAATTATAATTTTTGGTAAACAGTGTAGCAAGTAGCTTTTTTAATACCACTGATATAGTCAAGTGAGAACAATCCAGATTGAAAAGAAAATGGAATTACAGGGATAGACAGATGACAGATTGGGGGGGGGGGGAAAGGGAAAAGAGAAAGGAAGAAAGAGAAAGGGAGAGAGAGAGAGAGAGAGAGAGAGAGAGAGAGAGAATATGAAAATCTCACAGATGATGAAAATAAAGCCCATGGAGGGTCAGGTCACTCCTAAGGAACACAAAGTATCAAGTGTCAGTGCTGGGTCCTCAATGCAGCCCTTCTTACTGGAAGGTCAGTGCCACTTCTACCCTAAGGTGAAAAATCACTAAACAAATCTGAATACTAAATATGGAAAAGTTATTTGGATCAGGAAGGTAACTATCCGTAGAGAATGTTCCTTTCTGTGTCCAAATAAAAAAGTTAAATTAGAAGCAAAACATATTTTTTCCAAGCCAAAACAAAACAAAACAAAGCATGACAACTGAAAATAAAGTCTTTTTCATAATTAGGCATTTATGAAATGCCTACTATGTGCCAAGTATTGTTAGTCATTAAAAATATTATGACAAAAATGAAGCCGTTGCTGTCCTTCCAATCTAGCCAAGGGAGACATGTATATGAAATATATAGATGTATAGAAAATAGATACAAAGTAATTTTATGGGGAAATGTACTAGCTGGGAGACTGACAACTGATAAATAAAATAGATTTATAATGCAATATTGTGAAATAGGTTTTAAAGGACAGTTACAAATATTTCTCCAAGTCTGATTCTTTCTTATAGGAGTGGGGAGACAGGAGAAGGATAGGTTGTCTCTTAAAATTCTTATTACCAGTAGCATGAATATAGAGAAGAATTTGCATGTGTGTATTCATGGGTATATGTTAGGGTATTCCAGAGTTATTAATCTTAATTAAGGGATAACTCACTTAAAAGACATTTCCACAAATGTCAGGTTTTTCCAAAGTATTTTTAAATAGCTGCAAAAATCATAAAAACTAAGAAATTAAAATTACTATTAAAAAGTACATGTTAATATCTAATTTTTACTACCTACAAAACAGTGAATAGATGAGAAAAAACCAAATGATTGTAGGATGTACATGGATGTAGAATTATAAGAACTTAGTCTTTTCCTCTTTATGTAACAATTATCTAAAGTGCCTGTTTGATAAAGCTTCTAAGGTAGACTCAATGGAAACAATATGCAAGAACTATACTTTAAGAAGTATTGCAGAAAGAAGTTTGCAGAAATCTTCAGTTTGTAATAATACTAATGGAAGGCTTTTTTAAAGTCAAAAAAGAATTTTTCCTGCCATTAAAAATTATAACAAGGTCTTAATCTGTTTTTAAAAAGTACAAATGTAATCCAAGAGAAAATAAGGAAATAGGAATCCAAGTTAGATTTTAAAAAGAAAAAATCATTTAATTATGAAAACAAATACATGGGCCACTATTCCAACTTATTCATAGTGTCTATAGAATGTCTTAAAATCATAAAATGTTAGAATCTGAAATGGATTCCTTAAAGAAGGTCTAGTACAAACCCCTCATTTTCAAAATAAGGAACTTCAGTTCCAGAAAGGTGACAGATTCGCCCAAGGTCATCATGCTGGTTAGAAGAACAGAGTCAGTCGGGGCGGTTAGGTGGTGCAGTGAATAGAGAGAGCACTGGCACTAGAGTCAGGAGGACATGAGTTCAAATCTAGCCTCAGACACTTAACACTTACTAGCCATGTGACCTTGGGCAAGTCATTAACCCCAATTGCCCTCCAAAAAAAGAAAAAAAGAACAGAGCCAGGATGTCTGAAACAGCCCAATTCTACTGGGATCCCTTGAGAATAGACTCAGAGGTTAAGCTTTGAGAGAACTGATGTTCATTGTGATCTCAGGGAACCTGAATTAGATACCTGCTATGATTCTATTCCCCTTCATTCTAGGGCTGGCATACAACATAGATTATAGGAATTTGTGAGGGAGAAAGGAAGAGAGATGAACCAAAGCAAATCCTCAGGAACAGCTTCAGACTGAGGGAACCCCAAAATTATTTTAGTCTCTAAAATCTAAGAACCAGGACTGACTCAGGTCTAGCTGACGCTAGTTCCCTGCCCAGGAGTTTTCTAAGTCCAATCTAAGACTATAGTAGTTCACCTGAACCAATGTAAAAGAGAGACACCTGGCAACCTGAATGGAATTTTAACATGCCATTTTCTACTTCTCTGAAACTGCAATATATACAAAATAAATCAACTTCAGTAAGCTTGAACAGGTTAATGAAGCATTATCTCACTTCTCTAACTCTCTGAAACAGCTAAGGAAGCCAACCTGCACACAAATGGTTGAGAAATGATTTCTTCAGTTTATCTGATTTACTTTGGTAGTCATGCCAACCTTCTTATTATGCAAGGAGTTTGTCATGGGAATTTTGTCTATCAAGAACTGCTCCTACCATTAAGAGCAAAAGAAACAAACCTCACAAATAGCTGCCATCTCTAAGGTGACCTTAATATAAGGTGTAAATTTAAAACTTTCCAAGTAGAGGAAAAAATTAAGAGTTAAATCACTTGTTTTGGTCCCAGCTATGTGAATTCCTGGGCCTCAGTTATATCTGTGAAAATGGGAGGCTCAAAGACTCTGAGGTAGAGCTGTAACAGAGACCTTAGCATCATCAAGTCCATTTTACAGATGAGGAAACTGAGGCTGAGAAGGTAAGTGTCTTGCTCAGGTCACAGAGATATTGTGTCTGGGGACTTATTTGAATTCAGGCCCTCCTCTCAGTCAAGAGTTCTATCAACTGTTCTATCCAGCTGCTTCCCTAGGAATTTTAGGATTACTTCCATATCCAATGAGTTTAATCTATATAATTTTAAATTACTAGATTACACATATTTCAATTATGAAACTATGTGCATTAAGAGGAAAAAATGCATAAGCACTTAATAAATGCTAGTTTACTGACTGTAAAGCAAATGTGACAATCATTGAAAATTTTTCAAAAGAAATCAGTTTTTCATCTCACACCATATACCAAGATAAGGTCAAAATAGGTACATGACTTAGACAGCAAGGATGATAATACCACAAGTAAATTAGGGGGACATGGAATAGCTTACCTGCCAGATCTATGGAAAATGAAATATGTGACCAAACAAGATATAGAAAGCAGCGTGGAATATGAAATGGATAATTTTGATTACATTAAATTAAAAAGGTTTTGCCAAATCAAACTAATGCAGTCAAGATTAGAAGGAAAGCAGAAAATTAGGGGAAAAAATTTTAACAGCAAGTTTCTCTGATGAAGGCCTCTTTCCTCAAAAATTCCTCCTGTGATCCTCTTACGAGATATGAGTGAAGAAAGATGTAGTAGAGGAAGATGCCTAAATGATGTGAGATGAGGAAAGGAGGAGCTCTTGGCAAACAGCCTCATTTTTTTTCCCAATGAAATATTTCCTTTCTTAATGCTTGGAATAGGCCACCCACCAAAAAAAAAGAAAATCTGTGATAAAATGATAAGACCATCTCACAGTGTTAATTCATCCAGTTAAGTGTCAGGTTTCTTATCTCTTACTCTTTCTTGCACTGTCCTTTATTTTTTATTTTTAAATGCAGAAAATAAATGTTTCACCTTAATATTAGATAACAGGTCATTATCTTCCTGCCTTGAATTCCAAGATATTTCTTACTCTTCTTTAAAATCTTTGTGTCTAATTCCTTTTCCTCCTGCCGTTCTATTTATTAGTATTTATCAGCTTCCACCAAAACAGGGCTAAATATGCTTTTGCATCCACAAAGAACAATAAAAAAAAAACACCTTAGATATCTTTTTCCCCCTGAATAATACCTAAGAAAAAGGTTACTGCTACCAAAAAAGTTGTGGTACCCTTAAAATAGTATTCTCTAAGTAATCCTAATAAATAACCCAATACAAGTTACACCACAGGGTAACAATGTTACTACTCCACATCTTAAACTCCAGTTAAAAAAAAAAAAGGAACTGTGCTAGCAGTACCTTTCTTTGGCAAAGAATTATTAACATGAAATTGAAAAAAAAAAGTTTTGGTTGCTATTTTCTTCCTTTCCCATTTCCTTTGAGAATCTAAACTCAAAGATCCAAATAATCTGTCTGTGAACTTGAAGAATGCCGAAAAAGAAGGTTTTATCCATAGTGTGCAATTTCCTAAACTTGGGAATATTGTGCAAAATATTCCCAAACAATATTTCATTGTAAATGAAATATTTACAATTCATTTTTCATTTCTTGGAGAAACATAATGTATTCTTTTATCACTCTTTTTCCCTACCATTTTCTCTCCCTAAAGATTCTGGAGACATTCTTTATTAATGTCTTACATATCTTTTCACACTCCAACCCATGCTACACAAAGCCACCACAGTGGTTTTCCTAAAGTACATATCTAAACATTGTCACTTCCTTATTCAATAAACTCCACTGGCTCCCTATTACCTCTGATATAAAATATAACCTATATCTTGGGCATTTAAAACCTATCACAATGTGATCCCAAATAACTTTTCTACTCTTATTATACATAAGTTTCCTTCACACAAACTATTCAAATCTAGCCAGACTGGTTGTCACACTATTCAAATCTAGCCAGACTGGCTGTTTTATTTTTCTTATATCTCTTTACTCCATCTCTCATCTACCAGCCTTTGCACTGGCTGTTCCTCAAATTTAGAATGTACTCCCTTCCTCAATTATGCCTCTTAGAACCTCCAAATTTCTTCAAATCTCAACTCAAGTACCACCTTCTGCATTGTCTTTCCTAATATATCTTTGCACTGAAAATTATCTGGATTCTACTTTGCATGTACCTATATGTATTTCTTACCTGATTAGAATAATATAAAATCTACAAAGGTAGAAACTGTTAGAAACTGTACGGCTTTTGTCTTTGTATTCCCAGCACCTAACAGTGCCTGGCACATAGTAGGCACTCAATAAATAAAATAATCAGTAATCAATTCACGTATTAAATTATCTTTGTTCAAAAGCAAGATGATTTGAAGAAAAGGGGAGACAGAGCGGAAGAGGTTTAAACTTCAGAGAATGAGATGGAAGAGGAGGGAAGGAGAAAGGGAAGGGAGGGAGAGGAAGAGAGAGAGGGAGGGAGGGAGAGACAGAGACAGAGACAGAGAGAGAGAGAGACAGAGAGAGAGAGACAGAGACAGAGAGACAGAGAGAGACAGAGACAGAGACAGAGAGAGACAGAGACAGAGAGAGACAGAGAGAGAGAGAGAGAGAGAGAGAGAGAGATTGAGGGAGGTAGGACAAGAACAAGACAGCCCCCAAATAGTGCAGCTTGGCCAGAACATGAAGTACCTGAACGCATATGAAGTAAAGCTGGAATAGTTCAGTGCAGACAGACTGTGGAGGATCTTGAATTTCAAGATCAAGATTGCAGAGATGCTGAAATTCTCCCCTAATCTCTGATAAAGTTTTACTGGAAGGTAAGGGCCACAGTTACTGGCAATCCAAAACCAGTCATTAAGGACAAACTATGTAGGAACTGTGTTAGGTTCTGGGAAATTGAAGTTCCTGCCCTCTAAGATCAAAATGGCCATACAGAACATATAAAAGTAGATGAAAAGTAAAGGAGACAGAGCAAAAGCAACTAGGGAAGAAAGATAGGTTGCTAGTAGAAAATACCAGGAGACAACTCTTCAAGGAAGCTAGGGATTCCATGGGGGTAGAGGTGAGAGAGTGCATTCTAGGCACAGAGGCAGACAGTTCAAACACTGATAATGAAACCTCACCTACAGCAGTAAGAAGATCAGCATGGCTGTAAAATGTAGAGTGTCCCGAGAATTAATGTTCAATAAATCTGAAAACATAAGACTGGAGCCAGATTGTGAATACCTTTAAAATCTGGGCAAAAGTGTATGCATTTTACCCTAAAGGCAAGAAGAGTGGACCTCCTGGAGCTTTTTCAATAAGCAAGAAAATGAAATAGTCTCTGAAAAGCCTCAGGCACCAGCCCAGTGATAGATATTTTGTGCCCATTCCATGCCTGACTCTAACTTTCCCCAAAAAATTCTAAAAGACAGCATCATTTTGTGAGACATTATAAAATCATATTAGGATTTTTTTTCCCAAAAAGCTTGGTATAGAATTGCAGATATACCTAAGACTAACATTAATGGGAGTGGAGAGAACCAAACCAATTTTACAAATAGTGTTTATTTATAAAAACAAAGTTACCACATGAAGCACCAAAGCATTTACAGAACATGACTTAGGTGAGTGACTTGCTACCACTTGAATGATATTACTATGCTAACCCATAACCCAACTTTTCAGTGGGATGAGATACAGGCTTGTTTGTGGAAGGTCAGAGGGCATCAATGAGACACAAGAAGACACTAGAAAAGGCAAAGTGAACAATCAGCTTATTTTCAAAGTAACACATTTTATTAAATCTGCTTGACAAATATGGTGATTAAAATGCATATAAGATGCTTGAGTGAAGAAGGCATCAAAGAGAATTCTTGACCACCTCCCTATAAAAACTCTATAAAACTGAAATGATAACAGAGCTGGTCAAAGTGTTTGTGTAATTGGTCTGGTTCTATAGTGAATGGATCAGAATAGGAACTTCCAGCCTAGTGCTTAATCTACTCCTTTTAGAACATTTTCAAAAAGAAAGCAATGCAAGTTTATCATTAATTATCGTATGAAGAGCCCCTGGACACCTACTTGGATAAATCAGGACATCAAACAAATTATTTGTCTTGCAACATCATGATAGAAACAGTCACTTTCACATGACTACAGGATTCAATCAATCAGTCTTGCTCTGCTGTCTACCTGATGAATGAAAATGGCTAAAAACAGAAGGGGGGCTAATTTAGAGATCTACCATGCTACAGAAAAATAAAGCCTCTTTCCTTTAGCAGTAGGAAAGCTTCTGACAGTTAATCCTTTAAATATAAGAAAGAAAAAGATAAGAAGAAAAAAAGTAAAGAAGCAAATTAATTGCACAAAGAGGTATATAATTAATTACCCATCAGCTTCTGAGAATTTAGAAGTACCCTAAACCTCTTCAAATGCCAGCAACTTTCTGAATTTTTGGAATTTGAAATTTCTAAAACAAATATATTTTAAAGAAAAAAAAAGCAGTTAGGTATTTTTTGGAGTTCCCCCCTCAGATGGACACATCAGCTTGTTCCAGTTTACTCTGGGGTGGTAAAAAGGACCTTCAATAAAACTGCTATATTGCCTCTAACTCCAAGACTCCCTTTCTTCTTAGACTAGAAGACATTTTGAATAGCTATGAGAATGACGGACAATGGCTAACATCCGTTTAAAACAGGTCAAGTATCAATTTTGCTACCTAGTAGCTGACCTGCAGGTGCCATATGGGAGTTTTCAGACACCAGGTCAATAAAACCAGGAATTAATTAATCTAAAACAGAACATCAGAATAAATTTATGTAGAAAAAATATTTTTAAAACCTTTCAGGAGCCTCAGTTTTCAATCCAAACTCCTTATCAAATTTTGGTGTATTTTCCCTTTTTTTTTTTTCAACAAAAGAAAACATATGAATGACTGGCATGAAAACAGAATAAGACCACAAAGCAGCAAGAATAACAAAAAACTCATTTAAAATCACTCTGATTCATTTTAATGACTAGTAAATACTGAAATACTGAAACCACGTGAAAAATCTAGACTAAATGCAGTAAAGAAAAAAAGCCAGAAGCTTGGGGAAGTACATAATATGACAAATGTGTATTGTATTTCTTCTATTTTTTTTCTTAGAAATATGTATCAATACTTGGAATAGCCAATAATAGTGAGCCTAAAAATTTTAACTTTCATATCTCAACAATTCAGATATTATCCAAATAGAGCATCATGATCACAAACTAAGAAAAAATATGCCCACATTGTAAAACCACCACCATCTACTTATATTGCCATTTGAAGGAGAAGCAAGAAAAAGGGAAAATTTGTCTATATATCCTTTTATTCCTCAAGGACATTCTTCAAACACACGAGTTGCTAGAAGGAAATGAGTGTGCAATGAATGAGCTTCAATCTGAAGAAGCCATACATCAATCTCCTAAATAATGCCATTGACACTTTTCTTAGACTTTGCCCCTATACTCCCAGTTTTCATATTTTAAACTAATATCTATGCTTTGAGAGCTATTATTGTATGTGTTCTATGTGTTGCTTCATATTTAAAATAAGTAAATAGAAGTGAGTTTTAATTATAAAACCTATTAGTAGAAGGCAGTCTACTCAGAAGCATACATTTGAATCATAAGGAATTTGCTGCAGTTAGTTCACAACACATGTTTATTTGGATAGTTCCATCACAAACTGAAAGTACTCATAAAAGTATTGCATTAATTGATACTGACAAAATAACCACTTTGACTTTTATAGACTTACATAACTCTGAAAAGTTTAGAAAATGCCATTGTCATATATATATATATATGTAAAACTGTAAGCTAAAACTTGGAATATTTATTGCTTTGACTGCAGTGACTTTTAGTTAAGCAGACATTGAATTGTGTGATTTTTTTTTAAGTCAATTTAATATAACTAGAATTCCCATGTGTCTAGATAAAAAAAATCATCCTGGATGTTGGCTTGTCTAGTTTTATACATGAGAGTCTTTAGTTAAGATAACCCTTAGTAACAACTTCTGACTCACCAACACTAAAGTGTACATATTTTAATAATCATTTGTATTCTTTTCCATGCTTTAAGAATTATCACAAAAATTCTGAGAAGAAACTTTAAAATACTGCTAACAAAACTCGAGGTCTCTATGTCATCTATGACATTTATATGAATGTTTTTTATTGAAATAATCTTTCCAGGTATATATACAAAACTGAATTCAAAAACAACAGATGTGGAGTATCTTTTCCCCTCCTTTTACACCTCCTGTCCAACTGAATAAATAAGAAAAGTTAAAAGCAACGTGATTATAAAACAAAATTTGAACTAATTCAATTTTCAGCTATTTCATTTAAATCACCCTATACTAAATTTTTGAAAGGTTTTATGTTTATGTATAAAAACTAAGTCCTGTGGGGCGGCTAGGTGGTGCAGTAAGTAAGAGTGCCGGCCCCAGCATCGGAGGACCTGGGATCGGTTCTGGCCTCAGATACTTGGCACCCACAAAAAAATAACTGGCCGTGTAACCTTAAGCAAGTTACTTAACCCCGACTGCTTTAAAAAAAAAAAAAAACTTAAGTCCTGCAAATGTCATTCCTACTAGAAATAAATCTTTCAAGAAAATAAATTCTAGACTTCAAATACACTAAGTGAAAAAAAAAACATACAAAAACCTTGTAGTAAACCCTCATGTCTTCTTGTCACTGCACTGAATATATAAGGTTTTGAGATTCCTGATTTCAGAGATTCAAAATCAGACAATCTCTGACTTCAGAGATTCAAAATTTCCATCACAGATACGTGAAACTACATTACCCTCTAACCTTGTTTGGATTCTCTAAATTCCCATTTTTCTTTTGTCTCCTTAATAGCATCTTCCAGTACAGAGAAGTCTGATTGTAGCACCCCAGAATTAGCCTGAAATGAATGTGTGCATGTGCTTTTGTACTAAATCAAATTGTCTGATAGAAGGTAATGAGTAGAGTGAACAGAGCAAGGGAAAAAAAAACTTCCTATAGTGGGAAAAAAAAGTTCCTGTGATGCCAGTGATCTGACTACCTTTTCCTTGCTGAGCTAGGAAAAGGTCAGCTCCTATGCCTCTATTAGGGGAGATATTATTTCCAGAGAAAAGGCTATTTAGGTGACTAAGAATTTCCATGTATTGTGCAAGAATAACTTCAAGCTTTCTGGAAATGAAGGGTATTAAATCTTAGTGACATGAGTATTGTCAGACATGACAAGACTAAAAACCAATCCTCACAAAAGAGCTGCATTTCAATGAGAATAACCTAATTTAAGAATCAGCCAAGTGGCACAGCGAGTAAGAGCACTGGCCCCAGTGTAGGGATGACCTGGGGGATCGAGTCCGGGCTCAGATACTCAGCACCACACCCAGAAATAACTGGCCGTGTAACCTTGAGCAAGTTACTTAACCCCAATTGCTTAAAAAATATAATAATCAGCATGGCAAAATGAATAGAGAGCCATCCTTGGAGTCTGAAAGGTTCAAGTTTAATTCCCAATATCGCCTGTGTGACTCTAGTCAAGTTACCTAGCCTTCCTTGCTCCTAGACAGCTCTTTAAGACAATAAATTGAAAAGCAGATACCAACCACTATTAGTAGAGGGAGTTCCTTCACAAGGAGTTCCCTACATTGATAATAATAACAGATCTGGAAAATTTTTATTTTTTTAAAGTATAACACAAAACTCATTCATCAATGATTTTTGTTAGATGTTTCACTGAAAATATAGTTCCTAGGTACCTCTAGGTATCCCTAGTCCTAAACATTTTCATAGAGTTAATGTAGAAGGTGGGAGCATTATTAGTAAAGAATACATAAAATACAATTTTGTACTTAAGATAGGGTAATAGTTTCAACTTCAAGATGGGAATTTGTGAATCTAATATTAATTTCCATCTTGCATACTTGGGCTAAGTACTTTCAGTTACACAAACTGTCAAACATACTAAAAATGTTGACCAATTATATAATAGAGGAACAAGACCGTGATTATCTTTGGGGGGCCTTAAAAGGGTGGATATTTCTATAGTTCTCCACAGAGAACTTTTTTGTGTGTGCTTTCTCAGGCTTGCCATCATGTTTAGAGGTGGGCACAGGGGAGAGGTTGAGGACCATTAATTCTATACATCAAGTACATAACCCAAATACGTAACACTAGAATAGAAGGAATATGGACAACACAAATTATTGAATATTTAAAATTAAGAATAGCATAGGATCAAATTAAACAAAGGATCAAGATGATGATTCAAAAGAATTTCCAAAAGATTCACAAGAATTTCCAAAAGACACATGAGGAAAAATGCCATCCACATCCAGAGAAAGAACTGATGATCTCTGAATACAGGATGAAGAATACTATTTTGTTTTCTCTATTTTTCCTGGTTATGTGTGTGTGTGTTTTCTTTTGCAACATGGTTAATATGGAAACATGTTTTGTATGACTTCACATGTAATTGATATAATGCTTGCTTCCTCAAGGGGTGGGAGAGAATTTAGAACTCAAAATATTTGAAAATGAATATTTAAAAAATTATATATAATTTAGAAAATGAATTTTTTTTAATTTTTAAAAATAAAAGAAGAAAACACTAGTAACTTTTTTCCACATTTAAAAATATATGTTAGGTGTAAGGAAAAATATCATTCTATACTACATAAACCTCAGATTTCTTATAATGTTGGTAGAAGCTAATGCAGATTTAACAAAAGTCCTGCAAAGTAGAGTAACAAAAGTTCATGTCTTAGCAGCAGATGTCCTTCCACTATTGCTTTATGATTGCTTTCAATAGTATACACCATTAAAACATTTCTAAAACAATGTTTCAATTTCAAAATGCCACAGAGATTCCTTCACCTCAACAAGATGATTTATCATCAGAGCACAATAAAGGGATTCATCTTGCTTTTTTTTTTTCTCCTCAATCTACAAGACTATATTGACCAAAGCAACCTGTTGACAACCACTCTGTATAATTCCCTATATTTGGAGTGTATGCTAAAGATTAAGACTCATTCATGAATCATTAAGCCTCATTTAGTTCTCATTTGCTTATACAGAATATTACAATCTACTTATAAAGAGAATTTATAAAGACATTACATTTTTCCATTAAGTTTTATGGAATAAAAATAAATTTTTATTATCAAATTCAGTGGTTAAGTTATTTTTTGTTAGGCACATGTTTGGTTTTTACTAGGCACATGTCTGATTCTTGCAAAAATGTGGTTCCATCACAGTCCCAATTACCAGCAGATTTTCAGGAAGAATTTAAATTGGAAATTGTTCAACATATAGTATAGCTGAACAGGTCTCTCCAATCTGTAACAAAAAAAACCATTCCATGATACATAACCAACGCAATTCCAACAAACCAAATGTTTGAATCTCTCCTCAGTTCTGCAGAATGCTGAAATACAGTTTTATATTCAGAGGTATTACCAAAACATTATTTTATTAAAAACATATGTGAAAAGAGTAAGTTATAGCATTAGTATCTATTAATGTAACAGGTTGTCAGCTCAGTATTGGTTTTAAACTATGGGAAATAAGTCAGAGAATCACCACTTAAGAGGATCTAAAAAAAGTTCTCTAGTTAGCAGTATCAAACTAAAATAGAAACAGATGCCTCCAGACCACATATTGACTTAAAAAACCACAAACTGAAATTAGCTATACTGTATCATATTTTTATTTATTGTGTTAAACATCTCCCAATTACATTTTCATCTGATTAAGGCCACATGAGAAACTTTTGCCAATCACAAGCTGCCCAAGATTGACACCTCTGCATCTAGTCTAGTTCTTTTCCCAGACTCCAGTCAAGGCTACAGTACATTGGCACATATATTAGCACCATTTTTCAATACCTATCAAGGATAAACTATAATGTCCTCTTTCAATGATTCCATCTTTGATATAATTTTCAGGAAGGAAGGAAGGAAGGAAGGAAGGAAGGAAGGAAGGAAGGAAGG
>NW_027187308.1:41373-124199 GCF_028583685.1 Petaurus breviceps papuanus | reverse complement strand
AGGAAGGAAGGAAGGAAGGAAGGAAGGAAGGAAGGAAGGAAGGAAGGAAGGAAGGAAGGGAGGGAGGGAGGGAGGGAGGGAGGAAGGAAGGGAGAGAAAAGAGAGAAAAGAGAGAAAAGAGAGAGAGAGAGAGAGAGAGAGAGAGAGAGAGAGAGAGAGAGAGAGAGAGAGAGAGAGAGAGAGAGAGAGAGAGAGGAAAGTACTGGGAGTAAATACAATGGCTTTAGAATAATTTAGTTTCACTTTTAGAAAGAGACACAAACAACTTACCCAAGGGACTTTCATTCCCAAAACCATTACCAAAGTTAGTTCCTTAATTTTCTAATCCCTAGCCCTAGGAAAGTTTTCTCGTTCCAGGTTGCAAGAAATAATTGATTGGGGGCAGGGGGGGAAATAGCTGAACTAACTGTGACACGTGAAAGTGATTACATATTATTGCACTGTAACGAATGAGTGACATGAAAGATAAAAACTGATATGAAGAGAAGTATGCAGAAATAGGAAAACAAACTCCAAGATGACTACAATAACGTGAAGAGAACCAACACCCAAAGACTTCACTGCTCATGAAGGCAGTAACCAGCCTCAAACTAGAAGACAAGGAAATACGCTTACACATAAGTCAAAGGTGCAGAACCAGGCACACATTTTCAGACAGCCAATCTGCTGGTTTTGTTCGACTGTACCTCTTTGTGGCAAGAGAGTTCAATTAAGGAGTGGGCTCAGGAGAAGAGGAGGGAACAGTCACTGGAAAGTGATAGCAATGTTAAAAAAAAAAACTGGGTGCCAACAAAATATGAAAAAAATAACAAAAACTATTATAGTGTTATTTTAAAGGTCATATAAAAATTCCTTGATAGGATCTACTTTAACTTCCTGCCACCTGGCATTCATAAAAGAAGCATTCTTCTTTTAACAATGTGATATTTTAAGCAGCACTGAAATACAGTAGCACCGAAATTAGCATATTTGCTTATTGAAAACCCAAAGGTTTCTAAATATTGCACTAAATTATGTTTATGAATTTGTGGTACATTATAGATCACAGACATGAGAGTTTATCATATTAGATATTTTCCTCCTAGGGCAGTAGTAGTGGTGTTTAGAGAAAACTGCATATATCAACATTTAGGTATTAATTCCCAGAATCAAAAATTTTTAGGATGTGAAGGAATTTAATTTCCTGATCTACAGGATCAGAGAGATGAAAACAACCCATATGTTCCAATGTTTCAAATGTTTGGCCATGTGTATACATATGGGTACGAGTCCCCTTGTCCACTGTAGCTGTCGTTTGGGCACAATGAAAAGGAAGAACGGGAGGGGAAGCAGAGATGGGCTAGCCTTTTCTAAACAACATAGATTTACCTTGCCTTTGTACTTAGGCTAAAACTAAAAAAATACGAAGCACTTTGGGACATGGCTAATTACAGAACCCTTGCTAGGTGACAATTACCAGTACCATAATCTGAAGCTTATATCCAGACCTCTTCAAGTTCAGGAAAAGCAACAAGGGATAGTGGAAAGTGAAATGAATTTAGGTTTGGGAGACAAAGGGTCTAATCCCAGCTCTGCCATTTATAAACTGAATAACCCTGGATAACCCATTTCACTTCTCCATTCCTCTTTCCTTACCTGTAAAACAAAGAATTTGAACTAGGTAGGCTCTAACGGTCTCTATATCCCAGACATCCTATAATTGTTTAGATAACATGAGTTGCCTAAAATTGGCAGGTGAGCCAAAGACTGTTAAAGTGAGAACTCCTGCAGGAATATAGTTATCCTCAGTTGGGGTGGAGGTGGGGGATTCAGTAAGCTGATAAAATTAGACATTTAGACAACTTGCTCTAGTTTTAAAAAACAAACATGCTCCTTGAGATGTAAAAGCTTTTGATTTATAATTTCATTAGTTGCCTTGAAATTGACAAGTATGAGGAATGAAATAACAAAACATATGAGTTTTAACGGGACTGAGAAGTTGTTCATTCACTACTTTCATAGCAAAGTGCCAGTTACTTTTCCTTGTGTTATGTCCCCTTAACTCCAAGGTTTTATCATGGAATTATAAGGTCTTATCCCTATTTATAGATTGTTAAAATGTTAGTCTCTGTATTTTAAACCATTTAGGAAAGCAGAAAACTCAAGGCATCATCTCTGGGTCTTAACCTAACAGGTCATTAACAGGCAGGAAATGTCTGACCCTATGGGTCACTGCTATTTATATAAAGAACAAAAATAGAACTTATAAGAAAATAAAATGTTAGGCAGCAGAATGGACTAAGAGGAAGGTTGGGAGGGTAGTTTTTTTTTATTTTTTTTTCCTGTATGCAGAAACAGATGTTCAAAATTTGATGGGGGAGGGGAGGACAGATACTTCCTTTTTTAAGGTCATAGAACTATCTGTTTCCCCCTGCTGATTATAAAGTGATGTAAGCTTATGCAAATGATAACATTTTAAATCAAAAGATAAACCAAGAAGCCAAGCCAAAATGTACTAAATGAAAGCTTTCAGGAGCTGTTTTTACTTTTATCCTGGTAATACATTGTAATAAAGGCCAACAAGTTGAGGAAATTTGACTAGGGGAGGGAGAGGAATAAAATTGAGTGAGAAGAACAAAGAACAACTAAACGAATGGCTTTTTTTTATAAGCAAGGTAATCAAATGATTGATATCAAGCGAGGATCAAGAAATGATAGAACTTTGATATGAACTGTGATCAGCTCTCAAAAAGTGCTAATGAAAGTTACTATTGTCACACTGTCAATATTCAACGCTAAAGTGATCTAATCCAGAAATGAATTCAGAGAGAAGTGGCAATAAAAGCAGAAAGGGGTCAGTAGAAAACAAGTATCTTAACACACAGTCCAGTGTCCCTGAAAGACTCTGGGCTCCCCTATCTTTTGGGATGACTCTCAAGAGAATGATTTTTTTCCTTAGTTTACTGCTTCCACCTGTAGTTAATACAGGAAAATATCCAAAATGAAGCTAAGATATTTACTTACAGAACATACTTAAGTTTTCTCAAATGAAGGTAATGGAGTCCACAACCTGCACAAAGGCATTCAATGTACAACATGGGCACTGGGTATGAACAGCCTTTACTTATAACAATGTAGTCATGAGCTATAGGAGCTTTGAAAAACTGCTGTTCATTTGTTTAATTTACATAATCACATATTTGGGAGCTTCAAGCATACCCAGCAATGAGAAGTCTGGGCCCTCCTAAAAGATGTTAAATTTAGGCGTGTCTAAAAACTAAAAAATCATGATTACTGGGGCTCAATGCATTGCCCTGGCAAAGGAAATCAAGAATTACATCTGATGATGGATGGAACACAGATTTAGGAATATGGGTCAGTATGTCCCCAAATGACAATTTTCTATGGCAGTAAATCTTCCCTGGGAGGGAAGAATTCAGGGGAATAAATTTGAGGAAGGCCCCAAACAATCGGCCAAGATTATGGGGCCACTGTTTAGAGGGCACTAAAATGGCACCTCCTTGTGGTCATAAAAAAGAGTTGGTTAGCCTTTTCACATTCTAGGACCCCCCTTAAATGAGGGCTAACTCAATAAACAAGGCAACCTTAAGATGGTTTTCTCCCTGTTCACTAACCCATTACCCAGGTCATCACTGTTGGTTTCTCTTCCCACACGAAATAATGTGATTAAATTCAGCAGCTCCATGGACACCATTTCTAAACCCTTCAGGCTATAGGTAAGCACTCACTACCAGTGCAATGTACTTCACCTGGTAGTCACTATTATTTAACCTGTGTTAGAGCTCACACAAAAGCCCCCAGTACTTGTGGTCATAGTGTTCGTTTTCAAAGAGTACCATGACATCAGGGAATGATGACATGACTTGAGTTGACTTGGATTTGAGGGAGGGAGGGCTGTGCAAGGTCAACAGCCTTACTTTCTCCTTCAGAGTCATCTGGGTCCAGTGGCCTGATATTCATCAGGATGACTGGAGATGGCCTAGGATGCAATGGGTCTTGGTTGGCCCTCCTAGGCTAATATCTTTTCAGGTTCTCACTTTGAGTGAATAGGCCTCTTCTTGAGTCAAGGGATGGCCCCTTTAACAAGAAAAAAAAAAAAAAAGAAAGGGGATGGTTGCTGGCATATCTCTATCTAGAAGGCTAGATTCAGGAATTACAATGTCTAAGGTATTTAAAAAATCTCTCTTTTGCATAAAAGGCTGTCCATTCATCTATTCATTCAACAAATATAAGTGCCAGGCTCAGTTTCAGGGATGTAAAAACTGATAACAACAACAAAAAGTATAATAACCCCTTGTTCTCAAGAAACATTCTATTGGGGAAAAAAAAACAACATGTACATTCAAAAAATATGCAAAATAGATACAGTGTAATTGCAGGGAGAAGTAGCAAAGTGGGGAATGTCAGATTAGGTTTCCTGTGGAAGGTGATACCTGATCTGTGTGGGGTACCTTGAACTTCTGAACGCCCCTCTCATGTTGAACACAACTACATGTCTATCATGGCTATGTCCTGCTGCTGACAGTTACCACTACTTCTGGGAGATGACAGAAAAGTCTGCTAATCTCTAAAGGAGAAGGTTAAGAGGAGGCTGTAGAGTGAGGTTATGATCATTTTGCTTATACAGGCCCTCAGCAGAGGTGTGGCAAGTTTGTCCTCCCATCATAACTTCCAGTCAGGTGATTCCTCCTGACCTTTACAGTGGGTCAAGTACTATTTTCCTACTCCTTTACCTACCAGAAAAACAGGAAAGAACCAGCATCATTTATACGTGTTTGTCAACTGGTTACATTTTACTATGAATAAGTTTTAGTCAATGTGCTAGTATTCATTTGTACCAGGTGTTAATTAAATAATCATTTCATAATGAAGTGTAGTAAGTTAGTGGGCTATCTTTAAGTAGTGTTAAACTTATAAAAATAACAGCAAATATTCATATAGCACCAACCTCGTGCCAGGCACTTCCATTATGTTCTTTACAAACAGCTCATCTGAGCCTCACAATAACCCTGGCAGGTAGGTGCAGCTATCATCCTCATTTTACAGATGAGAAAACTAAGGCAAACTAAGGCTACATGATCCGAGGGTCACACATGTGGAGAGTGTCTGATGCCAAATCTGAACTCAGGTCTTCCTGACTCCAGGCCCGGCATTCTATTCCCTGCATTAACTAACTGCCTCAGAATTAGGCCTCTCTTTTGTTAATTCAAAAGGCTTGTTTCCTGTTAAAATAATTTCAGGCATCACTAAAGCAAATCCTAAAAAAAAAAAAACAAACAAACAAACCAACAACAACAAAACTGAAGTGTAAGAGAATCTCTAAAATCCCACTAGAATACGGCAATCCCTGTTGGTAAATTTGCTATAGTCAAATCTGGGCTTGGGGTAGAGGAGGAGATTCTTCTAAATATACCATGGACGTCTCTAGTAGATAACCCTGTTTCCCAGGAAGAAAGGCTAAGAGGTGTGGCTAAACACATTCCTGAGACTTAGAGGGTGGGCATGAGGTGTTGATGCTGAAGAATTCTTCCCAAAAGGGATACCGAGCCATTAGCAAACTCCTAATGATTGCTTGGCTGATGATCAGCCACCTCTCCTACTGGTCAATAAAAGAAAGAGAACTAGTCACATTCTTTCTTCTCTAGGACATTCTACAGAACACCACCACACATACTCCTGTATCATTTAGTCAAGTTTCTGAGGACACAGATAGAAAAAATTGTTATCAATGACAAATGTTCTCATTGTTAATGGAGGTATTATTAATTATTGGTGTTAAAAATCTAGCTCTAAGGCACTTTTGCATCCTTTTGCTGCCAAGTGATCATTTGCACTCATTTCACAAAGTCCTAATTCCTTGTGTTTATTTATTCAATCTATTCTCTGCTCCAAAAATAATGAATGGTACAATCCTGAGATCATATTAAAATGCTCTAAATCATTTATTTCATGAAAGCTCTATCATTTCTATTTTTCCCCAAAAATGTGAGCAGTTTATATCATTCAGAAGTTTTATATCCTAAGTACTAAATTCCTTCACTTGAACAACTTGGTTGTTATTTACCTCTATAAACTTCCATTTTCCCATTGTTAAATAATAGGTATTTGCAAAATAGATAAGCTGACATTATATAATTTAAAAGTTTTAAAACATATGTTAATGTTAATTTATGTATTCTCATTTTGAGTTAAACTGAATTTATACACTTTTCAAGGAAAAAATGTTGTGCCTGCAACCTATTCCTCTAATACACTAAGAAAAAGAAAGTAAAGTCTAACTTACATGTACTCCTGAGGAAAGTCTACTGAAGTAATAAGCATCTAAGAAAATCCTGGTTTAAATACAGGCTCATATACTAAGAGGAAAAGGTTCCCAAAATAGAAGAGTATAATTCACACTCCTCCCAAATCTACTACAATGATGATTTTATTTTACTAAAGAATAAAAGGGGTCAGATTGAAAGGATAGCCTCCTAACATATCTTCTTAATAAGAAACAGGACACAAACCTAACCCAGGTATCTAAAAGTGGGAAAAAGCTATGTTTTTCCAGCATTTAAAAAAATAAAGCAACATATATAAGCAAAGTCATTCTTCACCCCCCAACCTTAAATATGTGTACACACACACACACACACACACACACACACACACACACACACATCATCATCATCATCATCATCTGCTGATTCTCCATGGTTAATGACAGTTTTCTTGCCTAGTTTGAATGCCAGGCTTGGAAAGAATTTTGATCTCTTAAATGCTGAAATATTGGCTGTTAAGTGAAGAATACCTTTAAAATACCCAAGAAAATAATGTAATTATCAGAAGCAGCCATTATAGATATGTAAATGTTCTAAATTTATTGTTATTGTTTAACTATTTAACACTTTAAATTTAACAATGGTAAAATGTAGCATTTTAATGAAGAAGCACATCCCATTTTTTTTCAGCCTACCACCACTAGTTTCAAAGTTTGAGTGGCTACTCATTGTATAAGGCATTCAAAGGTTGCGATGAATAATCCTCTATCATTGGCTACTCATATTATTCATCTGGTATTTTAAATATGCACTAAGTATCATGAGAGATTTGAATAATTCTAATTTTCATTTTTTAAAGAAATTCAAAATGTTTAACCATATCATGTGGTTTTTACTTATTTACATTGAAATGATGACCCCCTAGTCTGTTATGGTAAACAATTAGGATCTTTTTAAAATGTCTGGTAGATCTACTTAGGTGTCCACTGTGACACCATAAAATTCTTACTGAATGGACTATGTGTCCAAAAAAAAATCCAGTAAGAACTTTTTAATACCATTTTGTATTAAGGTCCTCCCCACCAAAGGAAAAGAATTTGGGTTACATTCAAGAAATAGACTACACAACTCTGTAGCATTTCTGAAGCCCGTCATGGCTTGAACTGTTTATATCACCAAATCATGTGTTACCTCTACTTCTTCATAGTTGTTCTATCATTGCTTAATTTCTTCTTTCAAAGAAAGGAAGATCAGTACATGATACCAAAAAAAAAAAAATTCACTTGGGTAGGTATCCTAGAGTCTTAACTTGTCCACCATATAATTTGAGCCTGGAATAAGTAAGTCGCTTTTCTTCGTTGGCCCAGAATTTCCTTATCTGTAAAAGACAGGGTTGGACTAGAGTTCTAAGAGATTCTTCTATATTTTTGCCCTTGCTTGTGCTCTCAAATTGAAGCATGATGCCTGACACAAAGTAAGCATTTAAAAAAATGCTTACTCTAATGTTTAAACAAAAATATACTAAATCTAATAATTATATTTTAATCCTATTAAAAACAGAACCCAATCATATTAAGAAATGCAAAAATATTTTGTTTCAAAGACTCAGGTTGGTTGATGACACTGTAATAATACAATTGACTTGAAAACATTACAAGATAGCTACTTATGAACAGAATTAAAGGTTGTTCAAATAAAGTACCAAGTACCACGTTAAAAGTTCTAACTATTTAAATTGAACTATACTCAAAGTGTTTTCTCAGGCCTAGAGCCCAGGAAGATTAAATGATGGAATTCTTAGCTTCTCGTAGAAAATCATTCATTTGGCTCTGATTTTTTATGGGTAAGGAATTGGCACTATGTAATTGGCAAGACATCTGACCAAGCTAGCTTATGAAAAGTTACATTCCCTCAGTAGCACAGGACATGGCTATTAATCAAAGAGCTAAGAGTCCTTCACAATGAAATAATTGACAGGTTGCAAAAACTTCTTTGTGAATAAATCAATAAAGTTAGTAAAGAGAACAAAATCTTACCAAAAAAAAAAAAAAGTCTGAAAAATCAACATACGTGATCATGATTTCTGCTGATGTCTTTTTGCTTAAAGAATCAAGATATGCTAACTGTGGCGGCATTGGCTGGGGAAGGTAACATTTGTATGTTGACATATTCAACTAGAGAAATCGATGAAATCTTCCAAGTAACAAAATTTAGTCGGAGCTGCTCGATAAGCATTCTATAAATAGCTCCCATGTAGAGTTACTTTTTGTGAAAATTTCAGTTGTTGAAAGGTATTCACTGGGCAAAGCAGTTTTAGGTAACTTGTTGGTTGTGATTATTGTAATGTGTAATTTTTAGCTGCAATAATTACCCAAGGGATTCAGAATGCACCATTTAGAGAACCACCATCTATTTTTTAGGTTCACTATTTTAAGAGATTAAATGACAATAAATAGTTAGAAAACTTAGATTTTACTTTTAATTTCCCTTTTACTGTTCAAAATACTTCATTTTGGGTCTCATATATTATACTCCCTAAAAAAGGGAAGTTCAACTGCATATTACTGAATATATATACAATTGTGCTTACAGTCAACAATATTTTATTATGCATCCAAAATCTTCCTTCATAAAGTGATACTATAAGACAAAAAATTTTAAAGCATTTATCTTATCCCTTTTATTTCCCTAACTTTGGGGGATAAGGAGGAAAGAGAGGCTAGATAGGGAGGGCAATAGGGGTTGGTCCTATAGTCATTTGATGCAAAGATTTAAATGACTTGCAAATGTTAGGAGGAAACCATGGAGTTAGTCATTCTTTTGAAGAAATCGGATCAAAATAGTTTTAGGGGTAACTTCACACTTAATTAAGATATACTT
Source organism: Petaurus breviceps papuanus (assembly GCF_028583685.1). Lineage (NCBI taxonomy): Eukaryota > Metazoa > Chordata > Mammalia > Diprotodontia > Petauridae > Petaurus > Petaurus breviceps. The sequence goes on along the minus strand of NW_027187308.1, from coordinate 115,056 downwards.
GATTATAAACAGATTGTTTTAAAAATACATAATTAAAAGAATACATCCAATTCCAACTGAAGCATAATGCCTTTAATCCATATCAATTTTTAAAGAATATTTGATATGCTCAGATATATTTACAAGATATGTTTATAATATATCTTAAAATACATACGAATATGAAATAAATATAAGATATTTATAATAGCACTACACTAAAAAAATGTCTATTCCTTAACACAATTTGAGCAAGACACTGAAACTGAAAGGAGTTAGTATTTTTTTTCCTTTTGATATGGCAGGCATTATTATATAAAAATGTCTATGAATACTTAGGGATAACAGTATTTGAATTAACTACTTCACAGGGTTGTTGTGAGGAAAAAAGCTTTACAGCGGTTCAAGTATTATAACAATGAGTTATTACCTATGTCTGTCAAATACCCAGGAAAGATTAATGTACAAACAAAAGAGTCACTATGTAAAAGCATTTTTGCAGAAACAGTGAATGTTCAGAATTGCCGTTCCAGTGTTCATGTTAGTACATCATATTTCTCTAGCTGCATATAGCAAAAAATACAGCATTAAAACTAAATATATTGAGAAAAAAAGCTTTTCAGTACTTTTATGTATTTTGTTTAATATTCATGGTTGTAAAATGTTCTAGTTGAGATATTCTCCAATACTAGCAGCTGTCTCTTCAGTCTTCTAAAACCTATGCAAAGAATTGTCCATTTACAGCTAAAAAGCCACAATGGCTGGAGGTTTTCACGTGATTTTGACATCAACATCATTTTCTTTCAGCACTTGTTATAAGAGAATTAAGAAAAGTTCATAAAAGTCAAAACTGGAAGAGACATCTGGCGCAACCCCACCTTTCAAAAGAAACTCCAGACAAGAGGAGAACCAACTTGTCACAGGTAGCACATGTAGTGAGAGGATTTTAACCCAGCATCAGGGTTCTGACTCTGCATCAGGCCCTTCTTCCACTTCACCACAATATATATTCATTATATCCTCATTCTCTCTTTCTCTCTATTCATATAATTATTCACTTAAATCTATCTTTTGTTTAACTTTATTCAACAAAGAAATTGATATAGCAAAATGTATTAAGCCCCTACAGGATACAGGGCATTGTGCAAGGTACTGAGAGTCAAAGAAAGTTGGGATGAGATAAGGTTTCCTCATTCTCTAGCAGGTCACATAGTATGCATTAAAGAAAGGTCTTGCACATAGGTTTTCCAAACTCTAAGTTTAGCCTATTATTCCCTACATCCTATTCCCCTGAGGCTTTGTAAAAATGTATTTCTAAATAGGAGAGAGAGAAAATAAAATGGTTGGTTGTAATATAGAATGCTTTTTTCATAGAAATCTAACTCCCACTGCCTCTTTTAATACATGTGTGCACTGATACATTTCATGTGAATTTTTTCTTTTGACCCTATTTCCACAGCACGTTTCCTAAGTTATCCCTCCTTCACTGGATACCTTATCAATGCTCATGTATTATGTTTACCAATTTTCACTTAAATGTTGTTTTGTGAAATGATTGATATTCTTAAGGTATTTATGTCTAACGAGGTGGTTAAGTTCCTTTATAGCAGAAACAATATTTTTAATCTTCTGTTTCCCTCAAACTTGAGCTTTAAACATAGCTCATTTGTTCTTTATGCTTGAAAATATCAAAATCTGAGATAGCAATTACTCACATGGTTAACTGTCCATGTCAATAAACATTAAAAATAAAATGAGGAGACAATACCATTGCTAGATAGTGTGGTCAGATGTTTCTAAATAAAGTCCAGTTACTACAACCCCATTCCATTCTCAGTTTTGGGGGGCAGAAACTAAGATATAAATACACACACACACATAAACAAAGTATTATTTTTTCAAGTCAAAATAAAGTCTAAATTAATTACAACCACAAAGTAAGAATATACAGATTAGATTACAAAGAAATAAAATTCTTAATACCAAGTTATTGGCCACATTGCCTGAATTTTATCCTTGTATGATTGTAAATGCCAGAATTAATGGAACCAGCAAGCTGTTTAAACATATATGCTATGTGCCTCTTGAGGGGTGGGGGTTGGGGGAGGCAACCTACTTTCTTCTTTATTTCAAACTAAGTTTTAGAAATACACATTATCAGCTTAGTTTATTTGTATATATTTATCTGGACACCACCTACCTCCAAATATTTCTGAAGTGAGTTACAAAATTTAAAACAACATAAAATAGGATAACTAAGGATAAAAACATATGTGATGCACAAGTAACACAGAGTAGATGTTAAAGGTACTTGAGTTTCACTCCAGAAGCCTGTTCTAATGAGTTACTAAAGTTAGTCCTAAACAATTTATACAAATGGCCTAGAGTAAAACTAAGTCATTACCCATTTGACTTCACATGGTACAATGAAAAAAACATTGATCTTAAGGGTCAGATAACCCAGGGTGCAGTTCCAGGTACAATACTTTCTTGCTAGAGTGACTTTAGAGAAGTCATTTAACTTTGTAGCTTCCTGATCTGTAACATGGGGATAATATTTATGACACATTAACTTATAGGATTTTATAAATGTCTAAGTGCTGTAAAATGGAAATTAAATTTTGTAAGGAAACCATTAAAAAATAGATTCTAGCAAACAGAATAAGCAGTGACACACCAAAAAAATCCCAGGCCCTATGTCCCATTTCTCTTCAGTTGTGCTTAGCTTTATTTAATACACCAAAGAATATATTTAAAAAAAATGTTTTTTAATGTATAAAAGTATATTGGGGCAGTTAGATAGCATAGTAGATAAAGTACCTGGCCTGAAGCCAGGAAGACATCATCCTGAGTTCAAATCTTGTCTTTGACACTTACTAGCTATGTGACCCTGGCCAAGTCACTTAACTGTTTACCTCAGTTTCCTCATTTGTAAAATTAGCTGGATAAGGAAATGGCAAACCACTTCACTATCTTTGCAAAGAAAACTCCAAAGGGGGTCACAAGAGTTGGACACAACTGAAAAAAGACTGAACAAAAAAAGTATATAATGGCTGCCACAAATTAGAGCCTATTTACCTGTGTGTGTGTTTGTGGGTGTACATACATATATTACTACCAACTAGTATTCATTTACCATATCATAACCAATGAATTCAATGTATTTCCCCAAAATTTTGAAATAAAAACAGCACTAAAAGGCTATATTATAATCAGTATAGTTTTGCTTAACTGCTTTTCTTTCTTTTTTAAATCTCAATTATAAGAAAAGGTTCCATGGGCAGTAGACGGAGATATTCAGAAACAAATGACATAAAAACAAATACAGCATTAGAAAAAAGATCATCAGTGAGATGAGTTGTAACTACTTTTATAACAATTAAAGTTACCAAAACTTTAGGTCAAATAAAACTCAGAAACCTGAAGACACAATATTTTCATATTTGGTTATGGTCTTTCAAGAACATTTTTTTCGTGTTACATCAGTTTAAAAGATCTGCCTTATGCTTGCTCACTCCCCTTTTTGGTCATAAGATACAAGGGACTGGTTAGATAGGAATGTTCAATATCTCAGCCAGGAACTAGCAAACCGCCATACACTATTACCCTTTTCTTTTGCAAATATCTAGCTAACTACTGTTTCAAGAAAAAAAAAGGAGATCAGACAGGATAAGTATCATTCACAGGTGTATAGTAACAATAAAACAATAACATGATAGTAAAATGCATATGAATTTTAATTCATAGATTAACCTTTTGGATTGAAAAAGAGATAATAAAAAATGAAAACATACATACAAGGTAGTCACACTCCAATGAATATTAGTTCTAAATAAATAAAATGAAAATACCATGCTTGAAATTACTAGGAAATATTGTAAATTGATAGGTATATGAAAGTCAGGAGTCAACTGATATCTGTACTGGCTCTCTGTCTTTCAGAGATATAGACAGATATGCTATTATGTTTTACCAAACAAATGACAAAAGCCATTCTCATCTCAAACATGCAGTTTTCAATGCCTTTCAGGGAATTAGCTAAAAATAAAATAAAAAGCTTAAATAATTTAATAAATTTATGATGAAGTATCCTGCTTTTTAATGAATTTTTGTGCCTGGAAGTATTGTCAAATCAAAGATTTGAGAGAGAAGCTATGCAAAGGTGTTTTGTTGCTATATTAAAATGAATAAGGACAATTAAAAAATATATTTAAGTGCTAATCAAGATGTATGCTTTGCCATTAAACAAAAATACCCTGGTCTGAAATAATCTTCTGAAGAATTATTTTTAGGTTACTTAAATCCTTAATTAAGTGCACCAAATCTTCTTATTTTTTACTACGCTATATTTACTTACTCTACAAAATCTTTCACTAATGCCTTATTGTGGCATTGAGGTAAAACATACCGTGTTTCCCCTATAATAAGACACTGTCTTATTTTTTGGACAGAAAAACACCAGAGGGCTTATTTTCAGGGGAAGGCTTATTTTAATGAACATTGACAGCAATTTCAATAAACAGGTAAATGTGAACAAAAAAATGTACCTTTATTCAATAAGCAAATCACTGGGGAAGAACAGGATGACGCGCTCACTGCTGCAGCTCTGATTGGATGCATCTCGGAGCGCGGCGTGCGTTTCACCTGGAGGGAGGGGGAGGACGGTGCATACAGAGGGTACCGTAATGTAGTGTGTAGCGCAGGGGATCACCTTCACTACAGTAGCAATCTCAATAGGGCTTATTTTCTGAGGAGGGCTTATTTTAGAGGAATCTTACGTAGTAAGGAGAGGGCTTATTTTCGGGATAGGTCTTATTATCGGGGAAACACGGTAGGTTCTGAAATATTGCTTGACTGAAGTAAAAGCTCTATCAGGTCATAACAAACTAGATGGATTTCAGGTATAATATCGTGGCAACAGACACTTCCCCATTCCTATATAATCTAACTACAGAGAGACAAACCAACAGGCCCAGAGACTTCATAAGGCAATAAAGTCTTTGGCTATGGCAATTCATAAAAAAAAGAGAGTGAGAAATGACCATTAAATCTTGGATGCACTTTTGTTGGTAGGTTGTTGCCTTTCATTTTCGAAGAGAACCCAAATGACATTACTATGTTGGAGTCAAGGTACTGTGGCTGATCATCAATATGAGCTCAGAAGACTACCACAGGTTGGGAATAAATAGTGCACACGAACATTTGTAGTGGAGATGTCTCTAAGTCTGCACATCTCACCTTTCTTATGAGCTATTGCAATTCTGCTCTACTTACAGAGCATGGCACCTTCTTTGATACAGGGACACTATATCAGGAAGTCCTTTGCCAATGTCTTCCCTTCCATGTCACCCAATCATTTCCAAGGTTCTTCAGAGAGGCTTTGAGAGTGTCCTTCTTCTGACCACCACGTGAACACCTGCCTTGTGAGTTCTCTGTAAAATACTTCATATGTGAAACCATCAGATACAGCAAATGGAGAGATTCTGAATACTGCGCTGACTTTTTCAATATATCTTCCAGGGACATACACATAGATAATAAGGTTGATGTATGCATTGCCAGAGCTAGTTCAATGTTTGGAAGGCTCCGAAGAAAAGTATGAGGGGAAAAAAGGTATTAGGATGCCTACCAAACTAAAGGTCTGCAGAGTCATTGTGTTGACCTCATTTTTATTATGCCTGTGAAACCTAAACAGTATACCAGTGCCATGCAAGGAAACTAAATTGCTTCCATTTGAAATATCTTAGGAAGATTCTGAAGATCATCTGGCAAGGTAAGATGCCAGATACCAAGGTTCTTTCTCAAGCTAAACTGTCAAGCATTCAAAATCTACTACAGAGAGTGTGACTCTAAATGGAATGGCCACATTGTTCAGATGCCAAGCGTATGTTTGTCTAAATGTACATCTGAATTTTGTGTTTCTAGGATGAACAGTGGTATAATGGCAGAAAAGGGAACAAAAATTATCATCTATATGTTCAGATGAGCTATCAACATTAGTATAATTGTAGGTAGTCTAAATGAGATTGTCTAATGACTAACAAAATGACATTACTTGACAAAGTGAATACAGACATCTTTGAAATTAAAGCAGAGGATTAAAAGAAGTTAAATGAAAGATGGCAACAGGTTTTTCTTGAAGAAGACAAAGAGTTGGCAGAGCTGGTTTACAACTGGCCCAAAGGCAATAGGAAACATTATTTCATAAGACTCTTGCTAATGTCACAATGGCATGCTTGATGAGCACAAGCAAAAAAAGACCACTATTAACATAAATTTAGATTATGCACCAACATCTGTTGAAAAAGATGGAAAATATATAGAACATCTACAAAGAACATGACAAGATCCTCGAAACCCAATCAACCCATACTTGGTACTCAGTGAATTCAATAAAAAGTTGAGTACTATGAAGGAAAAAAAAATTATAAGGTTATGGGTTAAAAAATAACAACAACAATTAGTCTAAGGCTTGTAAACTACTCCGAAGCCTCTTATCTATATAGCAGGACTCTCTTCTTCAGGAGTATTGGAAGGCTCTGCCCATATCAAGAATTGAACAATATCACAAAAATAAAAATAAAACTGACTCTATCTGGACAGGAAGTGACTGTTAATAACGTGGGAGTCATATCAGTCAGCTGGCTGTGGTAGTCAGAACTCTGACTATGTAGAGCAAAGTTCAAAATCAAAATCAAATTAAGAGGATAAAAGCAAAGAAACACTGTGTGCCAGCATAAGAACTTGAACTGCATCTACTCAAATTGAAAATGCTAAAAAAAAATTAAAATACTATATGGAACTAGACAAAGATATTAGCTCTGATGCCCCTTATCAACATTTTCTGACCAAGTTAACTCAAGGCAAAGCAGAGAAAAAAAAAGAGCCAGAAGCCACTTTAAGTAAACAAACTCTTGATCTCCTCAAACCTGGAGGCCTGGCAGCCAAAGAAAATGGGACTTTAGAATAAAAAATGCAACCCCACTTCAGGGAAATGTCTTTCCAAAGTTTCTGAAGCTTTCTATATATACTCCTCACTAACAATCTTTTCAGTCCTCATTCTCTTTGGGTTCTGTGCAGCTTTTGACTTCTTCCTCTTTTGAACTTCTCATGCCAGTTCTGTTCCGATTCTCTTTCCCTCTCACTGTTCTTTACAAGACAACTAAGTTCTGCTCCCCAAGCATGGGTATTCCCCAAGGTTCTGTCCTAAATAATTCACCCTTCTTGGTTCAGATATAGGTAGATTTACTGCCTCCTGAAAAATCTCATCAGCTCCCAGGGGGATCCACGTATCATCTATCTCTATGCAAGTAGCTCCCTACTTTAAATAAAAAAAATCAATCAGCATGGTTCATCCATTTGTTTGAAACTTATTTGTTAACATGTATTGGTTAAGTTCTTGTCAATGTCAGCCATTAAGGGTTTCTTTTTTTAATCCACTTTTGAATGGGACTCATTTCATAGGCTAAACCACATTTACAAATACAAATACAGTGGAGTAACACTTTACCACTGTCACATTTTACTACTGCTTGGGAAAATGTCATCTATTTATTGAATAAGTACTTCTCAAATTTTCTAACCTGGTTATCCTGTGGTCTAAGATCATCTAGTAATCCTTTTCCTGCTTTTCAAGAGGAAGATGTGTTGATATTTCTATAGCTACCTAAGGGAGCTGGGACCTGTGTTCCATCAAGATTGTATGGATTTTTGTTATGATACTTTCCAAACCTGTTATTGTTATTGTGATGTTCACATCAATCCCCAAAACATTACAGAGATTTCTAATGATATCCATGAGTATTCAAAAGAATTAATGAGGAAATCCACACAGGAAAACTAAACAATTTAGATTGATGTGTACTTGGATTACCAGTTGATTATTTTAAGATATATACCTAGGACAAGCATAAGAGACATAGACAAAGCTAGACTGCATGAGAGAAACTACATAGTGCTTTTAATGATACCAAGGTCTTCATTAACACAAACCTCATCTTCTCAACACCAATATCCCTCCTAGTGATGTGTATGACTACAGATCTTTGAACATCAATACTAATCCCAAAAATATCTAATACCCAAAAGGAAATGGAAGGATACATAGTGCATGTATGAAGGCTACAGCATAATTCCAAAAATGACCTGGGTATAATTTCTGACTAAAAAAGGAAGTCTTCCAGTCACACAGCAAGAGCAATGGACAAACCAAACATCGGCAGCCCAAGTGTTACTGCAGCACCCACAAAATGGGGGAAAGAGGGGAGAGTGATGAATAAAAAAAATTCTCCAGCAAGCTAGTTACACTATGAAAGATGTAGAAGAAAAGAAGGACAAGGATCACAAAGCCTGAAGATTATGAACAAATTGAAATCTGCATTAACAAACCTAATCCCACATTAGTAAGACTCCAGATCCACTGAAGTAAGCATTTACTTTATTGCTTTAATAAGTATGTATTAATGTCAAAACACCAAGAACCCATGGACTCATCCATCCTCCAACTAGTTGAATGACTGCTTCCACTAAAACACAGACTGAAATCCCTCAGTGTCTTAAATGTCTTAATGATAGTTTGGGGGAACACAGTTTTGTCCATAAAAATGTATAACCTGATTGCTAGCTTTGTGTTTGTGAGTCTCTCTAAACTGAGGTAGGCTAGTCCTCAGATGATAGTCCACACTTCTGTGCTACCATAGCCTTCAAAACTCAAGGTCACTTCTACACTTCAGGAGATATTGCAAGGACTTTAAGGGAGACACTTACAAGCATTTGTTATCTTCCTTTTAAATTTCTAAGTCCCACCTTGAGAGAGATTTGATTAAATCTCTCTGTTTCATGAAAATTTCTCTGTTCATGATCTGTTTCCAAACAGATGCTATGCTGGGAAAAATTATAAATACAAGTAGGAATAACCAAGGCACAAGCAATGTAACTTCAATAATCTTGGGGGTGGATGGGTGGATGGGCGGTGGGGGGAGGATTCCTATGCTAACACTTTATAGAGTTGCAAACTTGAACCTAAATACAAGTTGAGAACAATGTGCTGGAAATATTAAACCTTTCATCTAATTCCATTTTAAAAAATATACACCTCGAGAAAACAAATCACATTTAGAAGAATTTTTTTTTTTCTGTCATGTAAGATTAAGTCATAAGCAGATTAGGCATATATGAATTTTAATCAACTATGAATCAGGACACAGATTTTATTTCAACACTAGGCATCCTCTTATAATAACAATTTAAAAAGAAAAAATAAGATATACAGTAAAGTTCCGTTGCTTCTAAGAGATAGTAAAAGTCAACTTAATATTTTTAAACTGTACAAGCATACAGGAATTAGTTAACATTCCGCTTGATGCATTAGATGTCCATCAGTATTGCAGAGTGTTTAAATCGCACTAAGATTATCCTTAACTCCACTTTTTATAATCAAAACAATTAGACAGTAGAATAGTTTCAGGAAATCTTAATTAGATTTTCTCTGAAAACCTGAGGCTTTCTAAGCATTTACAAGGGTAGAAGGACTTTATATTACTTATATGTAAGGGAAGATGCAATTTCATGAAATTAAAAATACTGAGTATGTTAAAAACTCAACTGGAACAAGAGGTAGAGTTCTGAGTCTGGAGTCAGGAAGACCTGAGTTCAAATTCTGCCTCAAATACTTACCAGCTTTGTGGCCCTGGGTAAGTCACTTAACCAAGTCTCTGCCTCAGTTTCCTCATCTGTAAAATGAGAATAATAATAGCACCTACCTTCCAGGATGAAGATCAAATATTTGTAAAGTGCTTTTTAAACCTTAAACATTATGTAAATGCTAGCTATTATTATTTTCCATACTTAAAAGCATATTTATTATATGCCAAGATTAGACAGATTATGGCACTCATATAATTAAGTCAACTACTAATAGGACCTCTGTCCAAAGACATTTTTCTATACTCTTTACTTTCCCTCCTAGAGTTAGGTATTATTTTCCATATTTTACAGGGGGTATGTGGTAGACTAAGAGTTGAACTGTCTAGTTCAAATCTAGTTTTGATGCTTAGTATTAGAGATTTGAAGCTGAAAAGGAACTTGAAGATTATCCAGTCCGAACTCTTTATTTGTCAGATGAAAGAGGAAACTGAGGGCTAGAGAGATGAGATGTCCAAGGCTAATCACTGACATACAAAGCTGAATTCCGTTACTCTCAGTTCAAACCCAGCCTCAATCCCTTATACTGCTTTCCATGCCTTCCATGATCATAAGCAAGTGACTTAACCTCTCTGAGCCTCTGTTTCACCATTTTTTAAATCAGAATAAACTATTTACCTGTGGTGCCTACCTCACAGCATGATTATGAAATTTAAATGAGAATTTAATTAAAATACTCTGTAAATCTTAAGGCACCAGATAAGTGTCAACTCTTATTACAAACAGTGACAATTCCTAACAGAATTTTAATGAATAATTGTTAGGTTGAGGTATTTTGTACTTTATTTAACACATACTTATAGAGCTTTGACTAGGTTCAAGGCTCTATGGTTGGTGCCACATGAGATACAAAGACAAGCAGAAACATATCTCTTTCCTTCAAGGAGCTTACAATGAATTGGATGAATAGAGAGTGGGGGGGGGGGGGAACAAAACAAAGAAAAATCAAGGACACGAATTACTGCTGTCCTAGACAGAGCAGACTGGGATTGCATTTATGAAGCACTTTGCTCAGCACCAAAACATTCAATTCAACTAGCATTTACTACAATAATAAAAACCACTTCTATTCTCCCAGGATTGCTTATATGACTAGAAAATCACAGACTACCAGGGTCTCAAATCACACCTGAAGGTGAGTCAAAGGACAACAGAGGCATATAGAAAAGGTATAAGTAGATTGCAGTCTATTATCAACAATGACTTGTTTATGAGGAGTAGTATGGAAGATATGATCAAGAATATGAAGGAAAAGGTGAATAACAGGTACAAAATGGAAATAAGAAATGACAGATTGCTGGAGCAATCTGGTATCGATAAAATCATTCTAAGAATCAAAGGAAGGTCCCAAGCACACTGGCTCTCTCCTCTGTGGAGGATTTATATAAAAACATGAACAAGAATCACACAGAGTTACAAAGAGGATTAGGGAAATCTAGGATGGCTTCATTCACTGAAGCATTTAAGTCAAGTTTTAAAAGATAATTTCAACAGACAGAGATAGAAATCAAAGCTGAAGAGTGCAAAAGATGTTCAAGGAAGAGATAAGAACAGAAGAGAAACCAAGTGCAGGACATGCATCTTCCCAGATCAATTCATGGGGTTCCCCTTCACACACAGATGATAACCAGGTCACAAAACCACTTCCCAGTCTCCCATTGCCATACCCACCTTTTCCTACACTCCTTTGGATGTGTAATGTAAGCTCCTTCAGGGAAGGGGCAGTCCAGCTTGCTTTCTTTTTATCCCCAGAACTTGACAAAGGGCCAAGTGATTAATGAATGCTCTGATTCCTCCGGTTAATAGTGCTCTCTCTCCTCAAATTTTATTTATTAAACTACTTAGGTGACATATCCTCCAGGAAAAGATAAACATTATTGTCTTTGTACCCTCGATACCAAGTACAGTGTCTTACACATGGTAGATACTTAATATCTGTTGAACTGAAACTAATAGACCAAAGTTAGTAGAAGAGAAAAGTTGGGAAAATACATAAAAAAAAACTTTGTATACCAAGTGAAGGAGTCTAAAATATCTACAAATTATAACTTAACACTTTTACCTTGTACTCTACTTTTTGTAATTCGATGCAATATCAACTTTATGTTGAATTATTATTTTAGTTTTAACTGTTTTGGAGGGGAAAGACCCTTTATTGGAGATGAAGGATTAATACAGAGCTAGAAATCAGGCCTGTGTTCTATTTCAAGTTTTGTCGTGTACATTCCTGGACAAAAAACAAACTGCCAGTGACTCAGTTTCTCCATATGCTTATCAGGAAAAATTTCTACTGGCCTATCTGCCTCATGTAATGGTTGTAGGAATCAAGTAACAGCCAAACTATTTTGAAAAATATTAAAGCAAAATAAAAATGAAAAGTAAAATTTTATCATTTCAAGTCATCTTAGGTAAAATTTAATGAATTAAAATAGTGATTTTAGTCATTATCTGCACACAATTACTTCTGCCATTGGATGAGGGTTTGAGAATAGAAAGACTGGCAAAAACTCTTACTTCAGTCAAAAAGGAACAAAAGTAGAAGTTATCCTTAATTCAAGTCTCTCCTCACTGTGGGAGGAAGTTGGGTAGCAGAACAGTAATTAAGGAAGAAGCTCCAGAGAATATTTTAGCTTACAATAACAAGTTCCTTCCTTCCTTCTAAGTGATAAATGCAAACAAAGAACAGTAGGAAGACAAATCAACTATATTGAACAGGATGTTCAGTTCTGGCATCATGTGGCTCACCTCCATTAATAAAATACTGTTTGACAGAGAAAATGTAAAAGGAAGTTGACAATGACAAACACATAACCAAGAGAAAAATTGTTCTTTTAAAGAAAATGACTATTTCTAAGTCTAACATGCTGTCTGGCACACAGTACGTATGCAATAAGTACTTCTGTTGAATATCTGGGGAGGCTACCTCTAGATAAGGACATGTAAAGTTATTTATGTCTCAGTCCCCCCCCCCCAAATATTAGCACTTGGGAACTATACCATACAGAGAAAATATGGATCTAAACTATAATTAGAGTCAATTTCTAAAGGTCCATTATTTCTATCTTCCTAAGGACCAATTAACATGAAATTTAAAATTTTTCAAAAATTTGCCAGAGTAGCTATACTTTATTTTTAATAACATGCTTTCTTTCTCTTCCCTCCCCCTCTACACACACACACACACAAACACACACAACTTAACTGTCAAACAACATGAAAATTATATAAAAGGTTGTAATATATTGTTCTGTGTTTGGGTTTTTTTTTGGGGGGGGGGGGCAGACCTATGATATTGTTAGCATGCAGAATGGAGCTATAGAAACTTCATCCACCAACACATATAGCAAGTTGTCTGTAAGCCTTCTGTCATTCATGGCCTTAGAGAACTGCATGGGACACCAGAAGGGCAAGTGACTTGGCCATGGTAACATAACTAGTATGTTTCAGAGGTAGGACAAAAATCTAGGTCTTTCTGACTCCAACAATAGCCCTCTAGCCACTATACTATGTTGCCTTTATTATAAATAAAAGAGTATACTTTTGAAGATAAAATGTGGGTCTCTCATCATAGTTCTAAGTAACTGTGTGTCTTTAGACAAGACACAACTATTTGTAAAAGACCTAAATATCAGCAGCATAAACTCTTGAAGAGTTTTGGTGAACTACCCTTGTAAAAATGATAAGGCCTCCTTGACTTCCATCCTTCTGGGAAATCTGATGCTGTCCTCCATCTCACAAATGGCAGAATTTCAGTGATGATGGTCTGTCTCATACACAGTCTGTGAAGCTATTTAGGATCTCTCATGATAAAGAACCTAAAATTTATGACACTGAGTCTGCTTCAATCTCAATAACAGTAGTTTGGCTCAAAATGCAAACTTACCAATTTTTCAATTCCCTCTATTAAAAGAAAGACCATCTGGCTTTTGTGTCCAAACATTCAAGCCACTAAAATATAAAAGCTGAATGGAATTTTAAACAGAACTAAGCTTTACCAGTTAATTTATAAGACTCTATGTACTTTATTTGCGTAAGAGAAAGAAAATGAAAGGATGAATGAAAAAAATCTTCAGGTCAATACACCTAAATTAATTTACACTGACTGAAGTCACTACCTCATCTTTAATGATAAATAACTGATTTTTTTCACTTAATATTTAAAATCTTCTGTTTTACTCAAAAGGGGGAATGATGTAGTAAATCTATTCTTCTCATTTTCTACTACAGTATTATATTAAATATTCTTTTCAATTGTATCAGTCACATTTAATTCCTCAATGTTCTTGAAAATATTCATAAACTGTATATGCTACAGAACATTGACACTTTTAAAATTTCTTTGCTTCAATTGTGTGGGTATTCCTTCAACCAATGAAGAAAGAAACTCCACAAGACGTTATCCAGTATGTTTCTTATACCTATTTTTCCATAAATCCTTTATAGACCTACCCAAAATGATATATGTCTTTCTTGTAATGTCTCCAGGGTCCCAACATAACATTTAGGCTGGGACTTGCCTATGTTTTTAGTTACCAATAATGTATTTTATGTCAATTCAAGATAGAGTAACATTTTTAAAACATTCATTGAAAATCTGCATTCTTGTACAAATTAGAATCTACCACGTTAACAAAAACCCTTTCATTTCCTCAAACTCAAAATATTTTCTTTACAGAACACTATCAATTCGGTAAAGAGTTTAAAAAAAGAAATATTCCCGAAAAAGCGAAAAGTTGATACTCTTTTTTTTCAAAACTCAAGTCTCAAAACAGACCCTGAAACTTGAAACATATAAAAGCACAAAAAAGTATTTTTTTATAAAACCCATTTGCATGTACCTTTGCTTTTCCTTTGCATTAAATTAATTAGCATTCATTTCTTATAATCTTAATCAGAACACCATCATCTAGTTTTCTAAAAGTTCCCAATCCAATTCAATGCCCAGGGCACAGGCAAATAGATATACAGCCCTTTCAATGTAGCAGAACTGAAAAGGATGTTTGAGTTTACTTTGGAAGATGAATGATGGTTTATTGATGTTCCTTTTAGTTGATCTCATTGTGCTACTGACCTTGAGTTTTCTTTTTGGTGCCTTAGAAATTCCACAGTAGCTATATTAGACAGAAGGTCTATACCCAGTAATGGGATCAGAAACACCATCTGTCTTGGCAAATAAGCAGTCTCACTGGCATAACTAAGGCTAGTGAGAAAGTAAACATTTCACTCCATTAAAGAAAACTTGTTTCAGATTCTGTAACAGGCTGCAAAATCCCTAAATGGTGGATAGTAGGGAGCAAGAGAGTTTTTTAGGAAGGTTAGGTATCTCCATAAATTTGAAAGGCTAATCCTGACCTCATTTCTAAGATCTAATATCAGTTTGCTTCCTGTGCATCATACTGAATGACTCAACATCCTCAAACTGAAGGCTTTTAGAGAATCCATCCTCTTCCCTCCCAAACAAGTCCTCCTTCTAAGTTTCTTACCTCCATTATTGAAACTATCATTAATAGACTAGTCACATAGACTTGAAACTTCAGAATTATCCTTGATTCTTCTCTCTTCCTTGATGTCTAGATCCAATATGAAAGAAGATTCAGTTATTAGGCCCTTCTCTAGAATCAGTCCCATCCTTTCCATTGCCATTACCTTTTCCCTGGGGCTACCTTCTAACTGGCTGCTACCTTCTTTCTTCCTTTTTTCTACAGACAGCTGACAAGTGGCTTCCCAAAGCATAGATCTGATCTCATCTTTTCCCAGATTAAAAAAAAAAAAACTATTAATGGCTCTCCAATGACTATCAAATAAAGTCCAAACTTCTTAATCTGGAATTCAAGTTCCTCAAAAATACTTCATTACACATGCCTTACATTCCAGATAAACCAGACTTCAACCCTAAACACACCTTGTAGCTTCCTGCTTTTGTCAACTCTTTTAATATGTTCCCTCCATCCCCCAGGACGGTCCCAATTTTCATGTTGAAATCAGAATCTTTCTTCAAGACTCAATATCAAATGCTTCTTTTTTTGAAGAAGTTCTTGAATTACCCAGTCAGTACTGCTCTCCTCTTCTGAAGACTTAGTGTACTTTATAATTTTCCCCTATCAATTAGTATTTATTTAACTCTTCTTATGTGCCAACCACTGCTTCTAGGCCAGATCACCTACTATCTTTTATTATACTCATTTATGTGTATGCCTAATCTCTTTTGTTATATTATAAATTCCCTAAAGGCAAGGGCAGTGTTTTATTCATTTTAATATCATCTAAAGTATGTAGAACCATATTCTGCACATGATATGTACTTAGATGCTTGCTGAATAAGTAAAGTAAGGCACTAAGCCTCTCTACAGAGAACCTTCCAATTCCAATATCCCATGATACAATGAATTTTACCGACATGTAGGCTAAGGGAAGGAAAGATTTTTAAAACAACTACATCTTTAAAGCAAGATTAAAAAAAAGAAAAATGAAAAATGCTAATGGATGAATTTATGCTATTGACAACTTTTATCAGTTCAATGAAACATGTTAGAATTTGTACTGTTTCTCAGTTTCTGTTTACAATTCTGTAAAACCATGAAATTAGAAACAAGCTGAGGCTTTCCAAAAAAGCCATATTAAGTATTTTAACTGAACTGAAGTTCTTCCTATATAACACTGTCCTTCTTCCTTCTCACAAAAAAAAACACACCACAAAACAACTTGGGTAGCATAAAACTCTGGTGGGTCCCCACTCTGTACTCCCTGAAGCAACAGCAACAAACTGATAAAGTTCTGGAAAACTGATTTTAGTTTTCCCCCAGAGATGAACACAAATTTTCATAAATAAGTTTCTCAAAATGAGATCACAGTGAGGCAGAAGGGCAAGACAATACCTCTTTAAGAAGATGAATCTAGAAGTACTTTACATGATTCAATAAGTATCTTCCTACAGGAAGCAGTGTGGTATGGTACAAAGAGCCAAACTCCCTTTCTATTGATCTTTCAATTCCCTTAACCTTCTATCTCTGGCTTAACTTCAAGTGATAGCATTGCTTCTCAGCATACAACATGGAAATCAGGAAACTAGCCTGATCCCAGTTTTGCCACCTTAGGTCTCAGTTTCCTTATCTGTTAAATGAAAGGGTGGGTGAGATTATCCTTTGCATCTCTGTAGTAACATGATTATGCCAATAAGTTTAATGAAAATGAAAATCTTTATACATATTCAGGAAATCCATTTTCCATGATCACAAAATCAAAGATTTAGGGCCAAAAAGGAGTTCAGAGGTTGAGTTAAATTCCTTCATTCTACAGATTGATAAAACTAAGAAACTGGAGAGAATTCTTTTATTATTAACCAAAGAATCCTATTAAAAGTTGAATAAATCATTCTTTAGGTAAGTTCATCAATCAATTTACAATGTGTCCCTCCCTGTATTTATTTACTTAACATTGTAGGAGAAGTAAAATATGTATTCCTTGTTCTCCAGCATAAGAAACTATACTGTAAAAACAAGGCCATACACAATTAAGTGTCAATTGTGGGGCATATAGAAGGTCAGATTTTACAGAGTTTTAAGAGGTATTCTGAGGGAGTTACTCATTATCATCAAAAATTTTTTTAGTAGCATTATTTTCTGTATTAATTATTTAACCTTATTTCCTACTGCTTTCTACTGTATCTCCTTCTGTCATACTGGTCTCACTGTCCTACACATAGGCCCAGAGGTGTGCTGGTAAATGGTTAACAACTGCCTATCTGGAGGGGGAAGTACATATGTGACACATTTTTAAGTTTAATCTGCATTAAAGATTTTTTTCCATCACTGCAGCAATCAAGAGAACAATAAATCCAAGCCCTGACTGCAATGTGTAGTGATTTCTGCTCCCATCGAAATGACAACTGGACTGCCAGTATGAATGAGCTTGTTCCAGCACATCCCTGAACCTGGCACACAATTTCAACATCATGCTTCTGTGCCTGGATTCATTCTACCTCTCCAAATTCCACCTATTCTTCAAAGCTCAGATTAAAGCACCATCTTTCCACAACGTTTTCTTCACTGTTTCTCTCTTATGGTAGATCAACATTTTATCCTATAAAGCAGGTAGGGCAAACATTGGTATCTGCATTTTCCAGATGAGTAACTAAACTAGTGGTTGAAGTGAGTTTCATAGGTAATAAGTGGTCTGGTTAGAATTAAACCGGGTCTTCTGACTCTAAATCCAATACTGCTTTCATTATACTATGAGACTGGACTTGGAACAATAGGAAATAGGCAATCGCTGAAGACTTTTTAATGGAGATGCATAACCAAAGTGGTATTTGAGTTCATAAGCAAAACTAGTTTGTAATAAGTATAAAAGATGGAAGGAGAAACTGGATTCTGGAAGGTTAGCAACTCTTGAAATACTTAAGAGGAAAGCATGGTAGCTACTGAAATGAAGAGAGAACCAAAAACAGTTTGAAAGAAGACTAACAAGATTTGTTTGCAAACTGGGTACAAGACGGTAATGAGAAAGATGATACTAAGATTTCAAGCTCTGTTGACTGGGCCACTGACGATTAACGGGCATGTTCTGAGAAAGAGAGAAATAAATTTTTTATGAGATGGTCAGAATCCTAGTGGAAATATCTGACAGGCATTTGATAATACACAACTTGGGTTTGACTAAGAGTTGAGACCTCCAGAGAATTTCAGAGATTAAGAATCAACTGTAGCAAATTGAGCAGAGTAGTCAAGGAGAACAAGGAAGAAGAAAGAAACAAATGATTTAGGAATAAAGGGCTCCCTGATGGATCTCTTTAATAGGCTCATTTTTAATAGCATGGTAGATGGCAGAAATAAGATTACAAGGTGTTACAGTAGTAAGAAAATGGACAGAGAGTTTTTAACAATATATGGTAGGCAAGAGAACAGAAGACTTATCTAATATGAAAGTGAAAAGTCTACCTTTAAAGGCAGAGGAAAAGGAGCTGGTGTTTTTCAAATCTGAAGTCTTGTTCATAAGAGTTAGTTTGTAGCCATGTTTTACTAGTAACAATTTAAATTCCATCAATAAAATCAGTGAAATTACCAATTTACTTTAAATGGTAAGGCTGAAATTGGATCTGCCCACCCCCAACAAGAAAAATTAAATTGTGTTTACATATGTAAACTACAGTCAAAGTTATATTTCAAAGGGCCTAATTATGTTAAACAGTCTAGGCTTTTGAGAATCCATATGCTGAGAAAGAATCAATGTAACATGAATAACAAAATGATCTAAAACACTCACAACAACAACAAAAATAAAATCAGAGTAAATGCAAACTGTAATGCTTTAATTTTCATGGAGGGGGGGGGGACTTCCAGAAAGTTATTTTGAAGATTAAGTGACCAATAAATTGCATTATAATAAAAATGCATACTTTTTTTTGGTAATTTGACAAAAAAATTTATAGGCATAGTCCGATAAAATTACTTGTACAGATTTAACAAAAATTCCATTCCATCACAATTATAAGTAACATCTTTCCAGTACTTAAGTTATTAGTTTAGTTGGTTACATTCTTTGGCAACAAAGAGGGAAAAGGAATAAGTATTTGAATATTTAAATGAATGGAAAAAATGTATAAGCTATTTAAAATCATTCCATTATTTAGATAATCTTAGTGGCATTGTATATTTAACTGGGACACTATAAAAATTATAACAGCATATTTGCAATAAGGTGTCCAATGTTCCATGCACTCTCTCAGTGATTTGCAGAAAGGAAATCATGAAAAATAATATTTCATTTTCTTAGAATTGGATGCAATATTGAACAGATGTTATGATGAAACCAAAATCTGTTTCTACTGATCTCTCTCCCACCTCCCCCATTCCCTTTCTCTGACAACTTCAGTCATTATCCTTTTTTTCACAAGCTGCAAGATGGAAGAAGCTATAACATTAATAACATTTCATGTAATGAAATAATAGTCTCTTTTGTGCTTTAAACACCTTTAACAAAACACCAAATATATTTGGTTAGAAATTCATCTATTAATATTATAGTTACCTGAATACAGGAACTGTCACAAAAGAAACTTAAAGGGAAAAAAAAGGTGAAGCCTTGAAATTTAAATTTTTTTAAATTCTCATTTTCCCCCACTATAATAATTTTAATGAAACTAAAATCTTGTCTTAATTTTAAATGAGCAACTGTTTAATAGCCAATGAAATATTCCATAGGTATCTAATATACAATTATGTTTTTAACACTGTAAGTTACTCATGCTTCACTTTAAATTAGTTAATAAATAGTAAATCTCTCACAGTTTTGAACAATGAACAGATTTACTCTCATTAATTTATATTCTCAGCTACTTAATCCAGCTTAAGGCTTTAAACAAATTGTCTTCCCACAGATCTGAATCATATAGTCATGCTGTGAAAGGTATGACTGCCACTCTTTCTATTAAGGGGTTTCTCTACTTGGCTACTTCTCTTTACTTGGCTTTATTTTTAGGTAATTCTTTGATTTAGATATATGTTTTGACTCTTATTTCTAAGTGAATTGCTGAGTTCGATCTAGAACTTCTTGACACTTTCACCAAGAAAGGGTAGAAATTCCTTAGAGATTTAGCCACTGATGTTCATTTCAGTATGAGGCTGAAAAGGGGGATCTTTTAATGCAATCTAATACAATGAATTAATGGGCAAAGAGAGGCCAAATAACTTTTGGAAACAAAAATCAGAGATTATACAGGGTATGGATAAAGACTCAGACTTTTGTATTGGTCAGTACTAATTGAGAAAAAGTTAAAAACTATCTCAGCAAAAAAAGTGCCACTTTTCAAATTAATTTGGGGAATTTCCTTGGATATGTGTGTGTATGTGTGTGTACCTAAATGTGTATGTTTTAGTGGTGGCAAAGAGAATTCAGTGTCTTATTAGGTAGCCTACAAGCTATTTCAAAGTGTTGTAACGCCAGCATCACTCTCTTAAAGAGTATGTTTCAGGGTCATGTTAGAGAGGATGATTAGAATTAACAGATACAATTTTTACTCTGTAGAGGGAACAGAGATATATTACCATTACAATGTAGTAGCAGTGGCAGAAGTAGTTGTTGTTATCCTACAATGTATATAACTAGGTCTAATAATTATTTAAGAAATAGAGTTGTAACAAAAAGCATTTTGCCTCAAGATGACCAATGGTATAAATTTTACAGATCTGAAGTGAACAATGTTTTAAATGTCCAAAACTTCTACCACTATTTTCTGGTATTGCATGGGGATATAGAAAGTTCCTAAAATGTCTACCACAGAGAAAAAAAATGTTAGCTACATGTGAAACTCTTATTTAAATAAAAAGTATCATCGAAGACATTCTTATTCTAGGAAGATAAAATGGTAGCAAAAAATTGAAAGGCAAGACGACTACTCTGATTAAATCTTGATACAATTTTTAAAATTATCAAAATTAACATATTTTTATACATACACATACATAAATGTAAATATAATACAATATACAGTCTTCAGTTCATATATTTTTCTTTCCCCTCAATTCTTCATATTTGGAAAAGACAAAAGAAGCCTGACTGCTCTAAACTCACAGCACAGAATATGCTAAGACAATAGTGGAAACATTTCATATCTAAATTGTAAGACTTTTGGAAGTAGCTATTAAAAATATAGAAAGGCAATATGTTGCATAGTAATAGAACACTAGAATTCAAATCCTACTTCTGAATGAGTACTGACCCAGGCACACTCATTTAATTTTGCAGCACCCATAGGTGCTACAAGTTGCATTTAAAATTGCTTATCTACATCAGTGGAAAGAGTTTCAGACTTTCCTCCTCTAACCTTAATTATGAGTTCAGATCAAATCAAATACAAACGTAAAAGGCAATTTCCATAATCCAAAAGAATACCCTTTAATGTTTAAAGCTTATGCTCTACCCTTTATATAGGAAAGCAGAATTTTAATTTTAGAAGATACCCAAAACATATCTCTTTTAATGCCCATTTTTGATGCCTTTCTAAAGGCAGCAGTCTTCTTTCTAAAAGTAATTCAATTATAATTGTGGATGTGTGCTTTTCTAAAAAATTTCAGTGTGTCATCCATTCATTTAATCATGTGAAATTATTCAAACCTATTCCTTAGAATATCAAAACCAAGTAGGGACTAAGAAATCTACTGTCCTTATTTTGCCCATTTACAGGATGCAGGAATATGCATGAAATAAACTATCTGAGAACTGTGAATGACTGCCAGAAGGCACCACTACAATTTAGGTATCCAACCTCAGAAAATAATCCACAACACCTATGTATTGTGTAAGATACACAGTCACAACAGATATATATATATATAAAACATTATATATACACACAGATATATATACATATAGATACACATGCATGTACACATAAATTATATATACATACACACACACACACACGCTTCTTGATGGGGGTATATTCAGAAAAGTATTAAGTAAACTATACAGTCTATATATAACATTATAAAGAAATAAGATTTTCTGAATTTTCTACATTCAAACAGAAGATTATTTGACTTCACAGTCCTGAAGCTAAGGAAGTGAATCAGTTTATTCTGCTAGCTCCCTCTTAATCTAATCATCACTTGAAAATAGTTCTACCTAAGAATAACTACACTGAAAGTACAGACATAGTAAATTTTCACAGCTAATTTAGTGTTTGAAGTCACAGGTTTGAACACAGGGTCTCCCTTGAGACTTCTACCCACTCTCTATCAAAACTGTATCAACTATGTCACCTAACAGCCTCAAAACACATCATAGCAGTGGAGTTCATGCATTTACACACGACCTATTACTACCATATAATCCTGGGAAAGGAAGTTCAAAGTAAAATCAAGGCCATATGTGGAATATAGCATCTATATACCCTCAACAAGGGCTAAAGATTACCCCTCAGCTGCCCAACTTGAAATCTGCAGCCCCTATGTAACACTATCCAACAGAAGCGTTGATAAATCACATGTGCATTAATGAAATAACTCATCAAAAAAAAAAAGCATTTCTCAACACAGAGTAGGATTTTCTGACAAAAATAACTGAGTGGCTCTCACTGTGCATTATCCCAATCCCATATCATATGTTTCCTTGCTTATCCCAAGTCTCAGTTCTAGAGTTAAGAGTTATTATGTAATTAACAAGCCTTGATCTATTATTTATTCTGCCAAGAGTAATAGTAGAGTGGCTAGCTAACTCCATCATTCACCCATCTAGCCCCTACAAAGCCACACACAAAAACCACTGAAAACTTTACCCCCAAGAGAATCAGAAATTCATACTGCTAGGCTCACACCGAGTTCCTGAGGGTTCCCCAAAATTAAGAGATATGTGTATAAACAAAATGCATTAATAAATGGAAAATAAAGGAAGATGCTGATTTATACATATCAACAAAACTGTAAAGGGCAATTATTAAATAATGTTTTACAAACTCTTGGAGTATTCCATAATCATTATAATAAAATATAATAATAGTCCTCAGTCTACTGAAGAGCTCACCGTAATAACTCTAGCACCTAAAAAATTCACTCACAGGCTACAACAGTTTGAAGGTTGAATTACCAACATTTTCTGGTGGCTAGATCACATTTTAGGTGCTCACTTAGGTCCAGTGGTCTCCAGAGAACATGGATTTGATTTCCATCCTTGCAGAGAAACCAGCAAAGATATTCTTCTAAGTATGGTGTACAGGACATTTAAGCATATTGAGGGTTAAAACAAATTAGGATGAAATATGAAGTCATTTCTACCCTTTTAGATATGTGGAAGATAATAGTTCACCATGTAAAAAAATTTTTTTTAAACTTCTTTTGCCATGTAGTGCTTATCTTGGAGCCAATCAAATGTTCTATATTAGAATATTAGGAATGGCCATCATGTAGGTCTACCAATAGTGCTGCATTTTTTTCTTTTTTATTCTGTGCTCTTTTGTGAAATAAAATCTTTCTTTATCTACCAATGCCATTTTTCCATACAGTTTATGGAAACATTATCTAAATTCTTAATTTTAGCCATAAAGTACACATAGACAACTTTTAGGTATTTATAACCTATCTGCTTCTTAAACCCAGAGAAAAATTTAGTAGCTTCCTCAGACTGTAACAGAGTAGATTCATTTTATTCTATGAGCCTTGATTCTTCTGAATCTTAGCATCAGATTCTTGGACCTGGACGTGATATTTCTGCAATTTGTTTTCCTGTTTGTGGCAGAGCAGAGGGCTTGCTTGTAGAATCTCTCCAATATGTTATGTGACCTAGGAGTTGTATGTTGAAAATTAAAAGCTCGTGCCTGAATTTGATAAGTGAAATAAGTGTCAGAGAACAAATGAGTCTGAACAACATACTCTTGAACACTTCTAGGAAGTTGTAAAAACATCGACTGACATTTTCTCTACTTTTGCCCCAAACAGATAGCAAGTTTATACTTTACTCAAACGGTTATTTCTTGTTATGACCCAGGGAAATGCTATGGCCAAGGAAATAAAAACAGAGAGGTTTCCAAATAGAAGATGTATACCTCAATTAAGTATTGTTCCCACTTTTCTTAGATAACTTTTCTGTGGTTACCACCTAGAGCAGGAGTGGGGAGCTTGCAGCCTCAAGGTCACATGTGGCCTTCTCAGTCCTCAAGTGCAGCCCTTTGACGAAGGTTCACCATGTCAGAGGTTAAGAAATGATTGACCCTTTAAACATTAAGCCCCTGAAATTGATGCCCTTTCCCCTTTTCATCCTGTCCAATGAAATACAATACAAATAGTTGTGTAGAAACATTTTTTATTATAAAATGTGTGTGTGGGGGGGGGTGTGATCCTCAGAGAATAAATCCTTTACAGTATAGGAATATAAATAACCTTGTGCTATTTGATTATCTTGCCAAGGGTTTACAGAATTTTTTTTAGTATCTAAGGTATTCCCCAATTTATTTCCTTCCATTTCTGACATTTGGAATCACAATGCAAGCTCACTCTATTTCAACCTTCAAACACAGGCTGAGTTTTCTCTCCCTTTCTTTTCTCCTTTCTTACCTTCTCTCCTCCTTTGGAGCCTGGAAAAGCAGAATCCTTTTCTGTCTGGGCCTGATCCACATCTTTTCATCAAGTCAAAACTAATCTTTGATCCAACTAAACCAGAATACCGAATGCATTAGATGATGATCCTAGAAATTCTCTGAACTAGTCTCTGCTATTCAGTTTACCTATCACTACTCCTTTCAGGTCTCTGAACCTTTCTGATCCCTTTTGACAGTTCTTGAATTCTATGCTTTGCTTGTGGAATTATCACTCTTGTACTTTAATATTAATGAATTAATCTTGATTTCTCTCAAACTATTCATTCTCTTTCTTCTCTAAAAGGCCCAAAGGATTTTAAAAGTTCACCCAAGATACCTGCTTAACACACCCAGTCCCTGGTACAGTGTGGCATTACACGGAAAACAAACAAGAAATGGAACTGAGGTCAGAGAATATGAGCTCAAAATACAGGTCAGATACTTTAAAAAATCCTGCCCACCCCCAATTTAAAAAAGCAAAGCAAAACAAAACTCTAGTAAGATATGCATAGTCAAGCAAATCAAATTCCTGCATTCCTGATATACAGACCTAGAGAACTTGGGAGGCCACAGGAACACATTTTGTTGCCCCAAAGAGAATATGAATTCCTTTAAGGGCAGTGACTGATTTTTGTCTCCAGCACCTGGCACAAAACTGACTGAATTAAAATGAATCCCTCTCTGCCCCCACAGTTCTTTAGAAACTGCCTTTGCTCAATAACCCCATTTTCCTGGCATCAGCAATCCACCTTGGTACCAAATCACCCTATCTGCTCTAAGGTGGTAAAGTTGTTCATTTCTCTTTTCTAATGAATCTTGAAAATGGCATAGTTACATTTTAACAACTCTAGGTCAATAAATTTGTGGTCTCCCATAGAATGTATTAATGCTGCCCACTATGAAATGTCCTTTTTGGAGACAGCTGGGTGGTAAAGTGGATAGGAATATGGGTTTGCAAACATGAAGGCCTGGGTTGAAATACTGCCCCCAAAACGTACTAGTGTATGACACTGAAAAAGTTAAAATTCTCTTGGCCTCAGTTTCCACATCTTTACAATGAAGGGTTTGGATTTGAGGCCACTAAGGTCCCTTCCAGTTCTAAATCCATGATTTATAAGCCTATGAAACCACAGCAACTGGAAGGAAGAGGATTTTAATACAGTCAGCTTCCTTCACTGGGCTTCTTAGATCATTCTACAGTTCTCGTGTCTGTCCCCTTTTCACTATTCAACAGTCTACCATCTTAGTTCAGGCTTTCATTACTTCTCACTTAGACTAATGGAACAGACTCCTAAGTGGGCTCCTTCCATCAAGTGTCTCCCTTCTCCAGTTCATCCTCCATAAAGCTATCACAGTGATATTCTTAAAGCACAGGTCTGATCATATTACTCCCCTGGTCAGGAAACTCATGGTTCCCTACTACTTCAAATCTAAACTCATCTGCTTTGCATTTAAAGTCCTTTATTTTCTTCCTGTCTCCAACTTATTTTTCTAGGCATACTGTATATTACTCCTCTTCATGCATTCTATTTTCCAGTCAAACTGACTCATTTGTATTCCCTGTACATAACATTAGGCTTCTGTCTCTGAGTCTTGGTAACTCCAGTCCTCCATGATTGGAATGTGCTATCTCACAGGCTGTACATCTTAGATTCCTGTCTTCCTTCAAAGCTCAACTCAGACAGTGCCTCCTCTGGGAAGTCTCTCCTGTTCCTTTCTCTACCCCTAGTTTCTTGTGCGTCCCCAAATCCTACTTTGTGTTTATTTTTCTATCCATGCATGCATGCTGTTTTCCCCCAAATGAAGGTAAGCTCTTAGGAGCTCGAATTTTTTTCTTTTTCTTTTTACTTTGTATCCCCAGTAGCCAGCAAATTACATAGCAGAGAGTAGCCAGTTAATACTTCTTGTTATTTCAGTACTTTAGGTGAAAGCAGTTTGTCTAACATGCCAGTATGATGGTTTAAATGTCAGAGTGCCGGTGATAACAGAAGATGAGATGGACCTCAGAATGCTAGGTCACAGTGCCAGTGAGGGCTCCCCCTTAATGGGCATCTTTAAGCCAGTGCTACGTGAGCATGTGTTAGGCATGTTGTAAGGGAGGTTCTGGCTCATATGTGAACTGGACTAGATGCTTTCTGAAATCTTAACTTGGAGGCTCTGTGATATTTGTCATATAAGCCAGGGCTTCTTAAACATTTTACTTAAAATTTTTCACTCACAACCTCTTCAGGTAATTATGGGTCCTGATTCCATATGGGGTCGAGACTCACAGTTTAAGAACTGCTGAAGCTACTGTATAAAACTACATAAATATGGTTTGCCACTGACAGCTGATCAAGACAATCAGGTGGTTGCTCTGGATAGTGTTGGACATGAAGTCAAGCAGATTTGAGTTCAAATCTTCCCTCAGAAGATTTATTACCTGTGTGACTCTGAGCAAGTCACTTAAGAAGAACTAAAAGCAATAGCTAGCATTTTTATAATGCTCAACAAATATTGGCTCATTTTATTCTCACAACAACCTGGAGAGAAGGTGCAATGATTATTGCTATTATATATATGTATATATATATATATATGTATATATATATATATATATATATATATATATATAAGAAACTTTGCCAGACAGAGTTAACCTCTCTTTAGATTACTCCTTTCCAGAGGTATTCTCTTTTAAAAGAGAATTCTTTAAAATTATTTAAATCTATTTTATTGTCTGGTAGCTGCTTATTTTGCTTAAAATGGCAAAAAGGACTATAAAGTAAAGCCTTTGGGATCAGCAATTCGCAGCTCCCCTCACGCCTCCTCTCTTCACTACGTCACCACAAAGTCTTATCTCTGTTCCCTTTCAAAGTTCTCTGTCACATACAGACTAATATCTAACTAGAAGAGAGAAAGGCTGGCTTGTAATGGTAATACCAGAAAGTAAATGGACCAGGAAAATATTTCCATTGTGGAGCTGCAAAGGACTAGAGAGTCAATAACCAGGAGCGCAAACTCCCTAACCTCAGTTTCCTTGTTTTGAATCCTGGCCCTGCTACTTTCTGCCTATGTGACCTTGGATTAGTCATCACCTCAGTCTCAATTACTTCATCTGTAAAATGAAATGGTTGGACCTGATACCCGCTAATGTCTCTTCCAACTCTATACCTAGGATTTATAAAATGAGGAGCTCAGTTGACTTAGATGATTTCCTAGGTCCCTTCCAGCTTAAAAAGCTATAAGTGTTGTCATTTATTACTTTTTTTAGTGTTATTCCCTCAAAGAAAAACAGAGGGTCTCCCTCTGTGGCTTTATGACCTTTAAATTCCTTAATGTCGAGAAAGAATCAGATTCCATGTTTTAAGTTGAGACTAAAGATATTTTAACACAGAACACTGTTATAACTAGACTATAAGGTCATTGAGAGGAGTTATATTCACTTTTATCTTTGTACCTCCATCAATTCTAACACTGTGCTGCATACATTAGGGACTTGATCAATATTTGTTAAATTAAATCACTAAGGTTTGTTCTTATAAGTGGAAAAAAAATTCTGTGAGGGTGGGGAATGTAGGAAGGAGATTCAAGAGGAAGAGAGAGGGGACTCATAGGATACACAGATCCACAAATGTGATTAAAAAATTTAACATGGTGCATAATTTTCCCTCTATTACTTATCCATGTTAGAAGGGGTGAGTGGCAAAGTGTTTATATTCTTCAGTTCGCTATTAAATAAAACACTAAAATTAAAAGTATATGTAATAGTCATCTAATCAGGTGTTCCTAATGAAAAACAGAATGAAAACGTAATGACACAACCATCACTGTTACATGCTAATGCTGAAAACTTTCACTTTTAAGACTAATTGAATATATAATATCTTCCACTATAATGCCCACCTACTTACTTTACAGTGACATGATGACATTAGAAAGTCAGGTTTCAGAAAACTGAAAAAATAGAAGTTATATAGAAGTCATATTAATTCAAATTATTGAGGCTAACATCATTGCTATTACTGCACACCTAACCACAAAACGTGATACTTTTAAAATGTAAAAAAAAAAGCAAAAAAAAAAAACAAAAAACCAACCTAAGCATATTAAGCTTCTGAGTATGTGTTTCAGAACAAGTCAGCAAAACTGTCTATAAATTCAACCCTATTCTGCAATCTAATTAAATAATAAGAAAGCTGAATAAAACAGGCAGACATCTCCTTACAATCATCTCCTTCAGTCATATAATGTTTAGATATAAAACAAGATTCCCAATAACAAGATATAGTTTTAACCAAGCAATGTAAAACTAGTAACTTAGTTATAAGATCCTATTATATGATTAAATAGCTGTTAAAATAATCTTCACAGAACATTTTCAATATGTAACTTTCACTCTCAATAAGGTAGAAGGATTTTGTATTACCCAATTTTGTCAGGGATCTATGATTTCTTTAGTGTAGGAACTTCTTCCCCAAACACAGATTGTCACCTTGCACCTACAAATCAGTAAATAAATCCTAGGGAGTTGCCCTCAAGCTTAGAGAGATTAAATGATTTTCACCCTCAAAAATCAGAGTTAGTATTTGGACCCAAGTCTTTCCAAACTCCAGATCCAGTATCCATAGGCTGTGCTATTCCATTATATAGAACCAAAAATTTGTTTAAATTTATTGGGCTGAATGTTCTACCAATGGACTTAAAACCTCTCCAACTTTCTCTACTTCTTGCTGTTCAGTCATTTTCAGTAGTGTCCAATTCTTTGTGACCCCATCTGGGGTTTTTACTACTTCCCAACATATATCCTCCAGCCTGGCTCATCTCACCTTCTCCCATACATACCAGGGCCAACTATCCTGTTATTCTTCAGCCCCTGCATCTGGACCACTCTTACTTTATATCCCTGAGGAGATATGTGTGCCCCTAACAACCTTCAAATCCTAAATCAATATGCATCTCTTCAAAAAAAAAGCCAAAAAAACCTTTCCTGAATAAGGCCCCTGAGACAATGAATCCTGCTCTATTTCATAATGCCTTAGCACTCAAATCCTCAAAATTGGTACATAATCTGCAAATCTGTCTTATTGGTAAAAGTAGATCTCTACTTATTTCACTTGGCCATGTCTATCCATCCCTAATGTGAAAGATTGTATCTTTTTTTCCTTTGACTCTTCCTTGACCTCATTCACTCAGATCAACAAGCACAGCTCTATTTTCCTTTGTTATCAGGGCCTTGAATACACCAGAGCCTGTTACTGTTACAATGAGATGTTTAACATTTATTATGAAATATAAGGCTCACGGAGGATCATCACTTCATGGCATATTTACTATCATCCCATAGCTCCCATTAAAAGATACTGTTCAGCAGCATACCTCACAAATAATTTGGTGCTATTAGAGACAGAAAACTTGATGGCTATTTAGGTCCAAAAATTTCTACACTACTGTTCGTTCTATGACATATTCAAGTGTAAAAAGAGTTCTGAGATGAGAACTGCTATCACCTCCACTGAGTACCAGTATAAATGACTCCTCTACACAATACAGAAGTGATCTTCGGTTCTTTTTTCGGTGATTATTTATAAGGGTTTTTTAAAATTGCTCTTTTTTACATCTCTATCATTTCCAATTACCTTTCTCCACAAAAGAACTCTCTTTAAAAAAAAAAAAGAAACATAATTAAGAAAACAAATTAACATCTTTAGTAAACAGTCAAACAGTCTTTACTGAGAGAAAGGAGCTGAATTTCAGCATCAGTCCCCTGGAAGTCATTACATTGATCTGAGTTCTGATATCTTATTAGTGTTGTTTACATTACTGTTGACACTGAGTATACTGTTCTCTTACTCACTATACTGTTTCTACTTACTTTGCTTTACATGGGTTTAGACAAGTCTTATCAATTTTTGTTATTCATATTTGATTTGGTAATAGAACAATAAGTGTCCAACATATTTACATACTATTATTTGTTCAGCCATCCTCCCACTGCAGAACATCCATTCATCCATTTGGCTTCCCCCCCCCTTTTTTTTTTTGCTACCACCTAAGTGCTACTTACAAATATTTTTGCACTGGTGAGAAACTTTGTCCTATCTTTGACCTTGGGCAACATACCAAGAAGAGGTACAGACAGGTCAATGGGTATACAGATAGGTTAGTCACTTTTATTTTTGCTTTTTGGAGGGCAATTGGGGTTAAGTGACTTGCCCAAGGTCACACGGCTAATTTTGTGTGTATGTGTGTATGTGTGTGTATGTATGTGTGTAAGTGTCTGAGGCTGGATTTGAACTCAGGTCCTCCTGACTCCAGGGCCAGTACTCTATTCACTGGACCACCTAGCCACCCCAGTTAGTCACTTTGCTTTACCACCAAGATTATATTATTAAGGTTCCCAGTCTTTCCACAGTCCTTTCTATGTTCCTTCTGTGACTCTAGGCTGCTGAAGATTGTGCCAATAGAGAGCAAACTCCCTTAGATCCTTCCAAGTTGGCATGACTTTACATATGGTCCTAGTGATACCTAGCTAAGTTTGGAGATGTTTGTTAACAAAACCATCCACTAAATATGGAGAGGCTACAGCCTGAATTAGGAGTACCATATCCATGAAACTGCAGATCTTTTGAATTACTGAAAGTCAACAAATGTAACCTGGGTGGATTTTTTAAAAGAGATTTACCAAGTAACTTACCAACTGCTCCACTAACAAAAATCAGTTCAAGTATAATAACTAAGTATATAACACTTAATCGTTTTTTATATTTTTGCATAAAGTTTAAGAAAACTAAAACTAGCCATTTTAACTGTGACATTTTTGAGATTCTAGAGATGAGATTTTCTTGTGTAGTGCAAAAATGGAGATCAAAGCACAGCTTTTGCTCCTTCAAACAACGTTTAGTATTAAACTTCATGACTCTCCTATGTCCTACTATCCTCCAAATATCTTTTTCTTCTTTCAACTTTTTCTGACCATGAGCCCTCTGCCTGACAATTTACAAAGAATCTTACAAATCTAAGGACAAAAACTTCAAAAATTACAATTTGGATGGAAAGCATAAGGTTAAGTCCCATCACTCACTGAAGTAAACACACCCCTTTTCTCAATGTGACAATGTAAATTGTCTTTGTGAATGAAAATTGTACTTGTAATACTGTTTCAATTTCTTATTCATCATTGTGGAACATATTTTTCCTAGTCATCACCTCCCACACAGAAGCGTTCCCATAACATTCATAACTTCTTGTAAGTCACATTTCTTAATCTAAAAGATTGTTTTTTGGAGGACGGACCTATTTTTCCCCAGTGATTAAAAGCCACATCCCCAATAAATTCCCTTCCTCACTATGCAAGTGTTAAAAAAAAAATGTCAAAAATCTCTCTAATTATCATTAACAACATTTAGTCCTTGTCAACTTGTTAGGCAAGATTTTATTAGTCATTCCTCAAATACATAAAAAAGGATAAAGGAGAGAAGAAACAGAAATGGAAGAGACAGAGAAGGAAGATATGTAGGATATTTCAAAAACCAAAAGATTATATTCAGTTCAACTCTGCCATGTTTATGTGTTGCAGACAAAAACCATGGATTTAAATATCAGATGTGCAATCTTTAAAGAAGCCAAATCAGCATAGCATTTAACAAAATGTTATAAAATATGATAATATAGTGGAAAGAAAAAATCAAATTACTCTAAAAGTCTGTGGAAGGAAAGATAGTTTTTAGTTGGGAGAATAAGATAATACTTCATGGAAGATGGTATCTTTTTTTTAAATTACACATATCATAACATTTACTTTTTTATTTAAAATTTCTCAAAGCTATTATAGAGGTAAATAATAGAAACAAAACCTTATAAAGCATTAAAACCATAGCTTTAAAATATCTTAGATTTTGAAAATATCAGCATCTGAGGAAATTTCCCTTTAGGTTTTTTCATTTTTAACAAAAAATATTCAATTTTACATATTTAAAAATTTAGAAATTAAATGTAAAGTTGGACATGACTGAACAACAATGAACAGTTGCTTTTAAAATAACTGCATCTCTTGCTGCCATGCTTTCACACAGGCTACACCCTATATCTGGAATACTGTCCCATGGAATACTCCCATCCCTTTCTTAAGATCCCCCCTAGCTTCCTTCCCTAGTTAAAGCTCTGCCTTCATCATAAGGTCTTTCCTGATCCCCCATTTTTAAATCAACTTCCCAAAACTACTTAGTACATATTGTATGTTTACTTAATCTTGTGTATACGTCATTTCTCCAGGAGAAGGTTAAGTCTCTTGAGACCACTATATTACTTTCTTTGTATTCCTAGTACCTGATACATACTAGATAATCAATAAATATTTGTTGTATTGAATTTAGTTGGTTGGAACACTGAGATGTTAAATTGTGGCCTTAGGAGGAGAAGGTTAAAATCAGGTTGCTGATTAAATAAACCATGAAATTTTCAACCTTTCAAAACAAAATGATTCAAGGCAACACCTCCTTTCTAGTTTTTAAAATACCTCCATCAATAGTTAAATATTTTCTTCACTGAAATTTCTCATTGATCTCCCTACTCTAAGGAGATCATAGATGTTAAAAAGCCTTTATTGAGTATCTATACTTAATTCCATGGTAATAGACCATACTTCCAAGCCAGGCCCACCATCCCACAAATAAATACCACTGAGTGTAGAAAGTGAAATGATAGATTAGTCTAAATTCCTCAGTACTATTTATAAAAGACAATTCAAAATTACCCTATTAACAACTGATCAGTATCTTGGGTACTGAAGAAAGATACAAGTTGGGATTGGATGTACTGAGGTTCAGGGAAAAATCTCACCTTGCATTTATTGCATGAGTCAGAACAATCTCACTGGTGACCTATATATCAAGCATTTCAACAACAAATTAGGTGTAAAATTTCCAGATTTTGCTCCATTTCTACTATGATAATTACCCAGAGAAACCCTAAAGCAATGTAGTTTGTTTCTTTTGTCATCCTATGTTTTTTATATTATTCACATAAAAAACATTTTGAAAAAGAGTCCATTGGCTTCAGCAGACTTACAAAACACAACAAAAGATTAAGAACCCCTGTTCTAAGAGGTTATTTATGAAAGGGTGATATAAATATTCAAACTGCTCACATCTCTGGCTCCCACCTCCCCCAATTCATGTAAAAAATTACTCTAGACAAACTTTGGAGCTACAGAACCCACAAAATGACACAGAGAAGCTAAACTCCCGCTGAGGGCAGCTTGGCAGGCCAGTAGCAAGCAGCCAGCTGAGCACTCTGGGAGGCGCCCCCAGCCCCCATCCAGCCAGAGGTCTTAGCCCCAGGGCAGCCTGACCAGCCACTGGCTGGAGGGACATCAGATCTCCTGCAGCTGTGGAAGTTTCAAGAATTATCAACCCATAGATACCAAAGACAAAGTGAGAGCTCACTGCAGTATGGAATGTGGGACCTGGGAATTCAGAGTGAGATCGGGCCTTGGCCAGCAGGGTGAGAAGCGGCTGAGGTGCCCTGGCTGAGCAGCCATCCTACATAGCAGCTTCAGCTCCTGGTCTGCAGACTGTAGGTGGACCAAGGGACCAGTCTGAGGGGTAATCAATCTTGCTTTAACCTGCTTGGATCTGGATTGCTATCTAGAGTGGAGGTCCTAGGGTACATGACCACCTTGCTAGAGTGGGTGGAGGCTTCAGAGAGGGCACCCAACTAATACCTTCGGCAGCTGCAAAAACCCCAGCATTTTGGATAAAGTTCCCATTTCTGGAAGCAGAGTTGTACTGTGGCAAAAACCCAAAAGTCAAGTAATTGAATGGTAACATGAGCAAAGGAGGGAAGCAAGGAAAACACAGCAACCCAACTTTACACTCCTATTTTGGGCACAAAAAGGATCAAAGCATGGAACAGGAGAAAGACAGTGAAGTTAGAACTCCTGCACCAAAAGCTTCCAAGAAAAATATGAGCTGGTTACAGGCCAAAGAGGATCTTAAAACAGATTCTGAAAATTAAATAAGAGAAGTGGAGGAAAACTGGGAAGAGAAATGAGAACAATGCAAGAAAATCATGAAATGAGAGTCAACAACCTCTGACTGAAGAAAATTAACACCTTAAAAAAGACTAACTAAAATGGCAAAAATAGGCACAAAAAGGCAATGAGGAGAATGCCTTAAAAAGCCGAATTTTCCAGATGGAAAAAGAATCTCAAAAGCTCAATGAGGAGGGGCAGCCAGGTAGCACAGCGAGTAAGAGCACTGGCTCCAGTGTCGGGATGACCTGGAGATCGAATCCCAGGCTCAGATACTCAGCACCACACCCAGAGATAACTGGCCGTGTAACCTTGAGCAAGTTACTAAGCCCCGATTACTTATAAAAAAAAAAAAGCTGAATGAGGAGAATCATTGCTTCAGGATCAGATTGGGGCAAATGGAAGCTAATGACTTTATGAGAAATCAAGATGCTGTTAAACAGATCCAAACAAATGAAAGAATAGAAGGCAATGTGAAATAATATCTCATGGGAAAAACCACTGACCTGGAAAATAGATCCAGGAGAGATCATTTAAAAATTATTGGACTACCTGAAAGCCATGATCAAAGTAAGAACCTAGAAATCATCATCCCCAGGAAGTTCTCAAAGAAAACTGCCCTGATGTTTTAGAACCAGAGGACAAAATTGAGGTTGAAAGAATCCACCGATCATCTCCTGAAAGAGATCCCAAAAAGAAAACTCCTAGGAATATTATAGCCAGGTTCTGGAATTCCCAGATTAAGGAGAGAATATTACAAGCAGCCTGGAAGAAACAATTTGAATATTGTGGAAACGCAATCAGGATAACCCAGGATGTGGCAGCTTCTACACTGACGGATCGAAGGGCTTGGAATATGGTATTCCGGAGGTCAAAGGAGCTGGGATTAAAACCCAGCAAAACTGAGTATCATGTTTCAGGGGAAAATATGGTAATTCAGTGGAACAGAGTATTTTCAAGCATTCTTGCTGAAAAACCCAGAGTTGAACAGAAAATTTGACATTCAGATACAAAAAGCATGAGAAGGTAAACAGGGAAAAGAAATCATAAGGAACTTATCAAAGTGGAACTATTAACATTCCTACATGGAAAAACAATAATTGTAACTTATGAAACTTCTCTCAGTAGATGAAGGGAATAGAAATATATGTGTATGTATATATATATATATATATATATACATATATATATATATATGAGGGTATATGGGCATATGAATGCATATGTGAATGTGTGCATATATGTTTACAGGTATACATAGATAGAGGGCACAGGACCAATTTAACAGGAAGGGATGATACTTAAAAGGTGAAATTAAGAGGTGAGAGAGGAATATAATGAGAGGAGATGGGGAGACACAGAATAGGGTAAACTATCTCATATAGAAAAGGCAAAGGAAAATGGTTACAATGGAGGGGAAGTATAGGAAGGCAAAAGGGAATGGGTCAACCTTATTCCCATTGAATTTGGCTTGAGGAAGAAATGAAATACACACTAAATAGGGTATCTCACTCTCCAGGAGAATGGGGGGAAGGGGACGAGAAGGGGGATGATGGAAGGAAGGGCAGGCTGGGGGGGGGGAGGGAAGTTGGGAGCACCCACTTTTAAAAAGGGATGGGATCAAAGTAGAGAATAGAACAAGTGGGAGGTGGGATAGGAGGGAGGGAAATACAGTCAGTCTTTTACAATATATCTACTATGTTATTGTTTTGCATTAGCCACACATGTACAACCTATACTGAACTGCTTATCTTCCTAATAAGGGTGGGTGACAAGGGAGTCAGGGAATGAATCTGGAATTCAAAGTTTTAAAATAAAATATTCAAATATATATACTACTATTACTATTTTACCTGTAATTGGGAAATAAGATATACAGGCACTGGGGCATAGAGATCCACTGGAAAAGTCTAAGGGGATATGGGAGAATATATGGGAGAGAGCAGATTGGAGGAGGGGATATCCTGTGGGACTGCTATTTTGGGGCGGTGAGTAGGGGAAAAGGGGGAGAAAATTTGTAACTCAAAATCTGGCAAAAATGATGTAAATCAGAAGTTAATAAAGCATTTGAAATTAAAAAAAATAGCAGTGGATTTAACTTCAAATCAAGTGGCCCTACTTGACATTTCTGATATCTCAAAAGAAGACTAAAACAAACTATGCAGATGCTTGTTCTATTATAGAATAGTCACAAAAGTTTGATACATAGGGCTACAAACTGCTTTTCATCATTTGAAAAGAAAGTCTACCAACAGCTGGCCAAAACAATACTTTTTTCCAAAGACACTTCTTACTGACCCACATGTTATCCCAATGAAGCATGCTAAGAAAAGTAGGTTGCCATATTATCCCTCACCCCCAAAAAACATAAAACAAGACCACTCCTGTCAAGAACCAGGATTAATGTCAGATTGTCTTATAGCATACATAAGACAGCAGAAAAATAAGCCATTCATCGGAACAGAAGCTGTAGGCCTTGCATGTATATAATAGCTACAGCTATTTCCATTATTTAGCAAGGTGATAGCATACACTGAAAATTAAAACTAGGATGAAAGCAAAGAGAATTATAATTTATTCAAATATAATAAAGTATATTTTGAGGTACACGTAGACCATGAGTGGTTGCTCAATTAGAAAAGGAGACAACAGATTGAATGAACTTTTCAAGAGATGAGAATAGTTGTTTATTCCAATGGCCAGTAAAACCTTAAAGAAAACGTAAAATTTGTAATGTAAGATAATAATTAACAGTGTTTACTTTGTGCAATATATTTGACCTGCAAAGATGGACATTTTCATTTTTTGTTTACCATTAGTTTCTTTTTCTGATTAGTACAATGGTGTTTTGTTTTCCAATACTCCAGGGAAATTATAAATACTGAATGTTTATTTCTGATATGGAAAGAAATCTGATTCAAATACTATATTACTCTCTTGATAATCTAAATAGGTTAATTATTCATTGATGCTTTACAAAAAATGTCAATTATTTTGCTGTTTAATTAGCTAATATAAATAATGAATAAATTAAAGAGATGGACTTTTTACTTTAATTCATAATGCTTGAGGGTCCAATTTTATTTTCTTAACGGCCACAAGCTAACATGACAGTTATGATAAAAAAAGGTTGTATGAATATAAAGTAATAATTTTAAAATTAAGTTTATTTTTTTAGTTTTTAAACTAAATAAGATTCAACTGTTGTAAGAGACTTATTCCAGAAAACCAACTTTAAATAAAAAAACTATAAAAAAAGAAGGGAAGACTTATAAGAAGTAATGCTGAGTAAGGAAAGCAATTCCAGAGAAACAATATGAATAATGATTAAAATAAAATAAACAAAAACAAGAGTAAAAGGCAACAAAATTCAGCTTAAACAACATGAACAATGTTGGAGCTAAAGGACTCAAAATAAGGCACACTATCTTTCTGCTAACCATCAGAAAACTAGGAAAGTATGGCTATATGCTGTATGTGTAAGTGCTATAAGCTGAAATTCCATTAGGTAGTTTTGCTTAACCTTGTAAGGGGATGTTTTGGTGTTTCCTGGAAAGTGACTATCAAAACAAAATATATTTTCTTTTCTTTTCAGAAAGAACTGTATCTTAAATATTGACACATCAAGAAACAACAGTTTTCTCTCTCCATCATCTTTCCATCATCAGATTAATTAAAAATCCCACTATCAAGAAATTCAAAAAGAAATATTTCTAGCTAAAAAAAGATCTACTTCTTCACTGTTATTATTCAAAACATTTTTACAGTACACACACAGCTCCAGTCTCTTATAAACTGTTTTTTTTTTAATTAAGGACCTGTTTTACTAGCAAAAGACCAAAAAAGCAAACAACATGCTGTCAAATTAGACAGAGTAGATGTATTCTAAGCAAGAAATTAAAGAATTTGGCTATTCATCATGGAATATTTCTTTAAAAAAAATTATGCTGTAGTTCTTATCTATGAAAGGGAAGAGCTGGCAGGAAGTGCTGACCTCATGTATCAATACTCCAAATTATGAAAGGCTAAAAAACAAACAATAGAAAAAGTATCACATAGTCTTAGTGTTGCAAGTTTTCTAATTGCAACTCAGAACCCAGAGAACTACTTATTACACATCCACACACTTGAGAGGTCAACATATAGACTATGATAATTGGCACCTGGGTCAAAACTTTTTGTTGATCTGAATCAACACCACCTTCCTAACTGCTGGGAGCAAGAAGGGGGAAGGGAGGGCTAAATGGTAACCACAGGACACTAATGCATAATTAA
Source organism: Petaurus breviceps papuanus (assembly GCF_028583685.1). Classification (NCBI taxonomy): domain Eukaryota; kingdom Metazoa; phylum Chordata; class Mammalia; order Diprotodontia; family Petauridae; genus Petaurus; species Petaurus breviceps. Next base: position 76,021 of record NW_027187308.1, on the reverse strand, counting down.
TAAAATGCAATGGGGACAACACACAAGCATTTAACCCTATGCTATTTTCACAACCAATTTTTGAACTCCATGCACAAAGATTCAAGTTAGGCTAAGAAAGAATTCAACTGTTTAAAAGTAAAACATACCTCTTTGTGCAAGCTGATGGGAAATGATCCACCTCAACATAGTGGCAATAGTGGCATTCCTTTTTTAAAGTTATTTTGAGAAGATGCTTCCTGGTTTTTAACTCACAACTTCCCTCCCTGAAATTTTCATTCACTAATCACAGATCAGCCAGGAGAATACACAGAATAAGTCTATTTCTTCTTTCACAGGATAACCCTTCAAATATGTGAAGACAGCTATTTCAGCCTTTCTTTTCTCCAAACTCTTCTTGACAATCCTATTTCCTTCATTCCTCACATTGCAAGCTTTTGGATTACCCAATCACCTAACCCATTCTCCAATCTTATTATTCATCAACAGTCATCTTAAAGCAGAGTAACTAGGTGAGAACAAAAAAAAATCCAATGTTGTTTGACTAGCACAGAATAGGATGAGACTATTACCTTCTTTATTCTGGATACCAACTATTTTTAATGTAGCCTAACACTATCTTAACTTTCTTTTTTTCTTTTTTGTTATATATTTTCATAAAGAAAATTCAGACTGAGATTGTAGTCAATTACAACAACCTTTTGGATTATTTCACAAACACTGTTAAGTAACATGTCCCCCATCCTGTCTTGTGATTAATTTTTTTAATTAAGTGCAGGATATTACACTTTTGCCCTAGTAAATGTAGGCCTGTTAGTTTCAACCCAGCTTTTTAGTCTAAGACCTTTTAACATCCTTATATTGTCTTCTGTTACAAAAGACTGACAGGCATCTATTAGCTTCATCCATTAAAATTTGACAAACTTGCCTTTTAAGTTTTTATCAGAGTTACTGATAAACATGTAAGGGAATTAAAGCTACACTCACCAACTTAGAGTACATTTTTCCCCTGTCTTAAATACTATGATATTAGCCCATCTAAGGTCTTCAAGCTTTCCTCTCATTCTTTGATTCCTCAAAAATTATCAACAGGTCAGCAATCACATCTGCTAGTCCTTTTTAGTTTCCTAGGAAATAATTCCCCTAGACCAAGGAGATGATTTCTTTCAAAACACTAGCTGCTCTCTTACTATCTTGGCCATAAACTGCCTCTTAGGGTCTGTTGTTACCCTTTTAAATTTCAAGTCCCACTTCCAACCTCCCCTAAATTAGTTTCAGTTTGACAGTGCCCACCACAACCAGCAACCTTCTTCTCTAAAGAGGAGACAGTGCAAGCAGAGGCAGATATAAAGTGCTATGAATTATAATTAACTTGTAGAGATGACAATACTTTTACTTGTCTGAGAAAATGACACAGTCAGAAGATCGTGACCCAAAAAATTAACTTGGATTGGGGCAGGGGAGAAAGGGGAGGCAGGGATAGCATAAGAGATGTGTCTCAAAATATGAGATTTGAAATTCTGGATGATGAACTGAGTTCAAAAGAATTTGAAGACTGAAAAAATTCTAAAGGAGAAAGGGATGAAGGAATTGTGAAAGGAAGAATAGTACACAGAAGATGAATAAGGTGATATCAGCACAGAAGAGCACCTGGTTCAGGTACTTCCTGCAGAGTAATGCCTTGGAATCAGGGTCAGAATGGTTCTGAGACAGTTCCAACTTGAAAATGAGACAAGGCTCAAAAAGAAAAATACATGCTCTCTTTTTGTCTTTTTTTTTTTTGTTTCTTTGTTTGAATGTGAATTTAATCAGCAACAAAAACATTTCAATGGCCAAAGAATGAATGAATGAAAAGGAATTTTACTAGTTTACAAACACAGTTCTGAACTCTGGGCATTCAAAACCTAAGCTAGTCTCTGCCCTAACAGAGTTTTCATTATAACAGAAACGCAAGGAAAGGAGTTTTAGTCCAGAAATATACACACAGATGGTGAGGCCATAGAGGAACACATAGATACCCCTTCCAGAAACAAAGGCAGAGTTGATTTAATCATAGTTCCAGAAGTGGAGCAGGAACAGGGGGAAGAGGGAAAGTGGGAGCACATGTGTGCAGTGATTGAGATGCTTGGAGAAGATGGTCAGGGAACAAGCAGACAGTGAAGGAGAGGAAAATGGGTGAGACCTTCCTATAATGGTGGGACAGGCTAAGGCAATCACTAGTCAATCACCACAAAAACTAGGAGTTTCCCAGAATGGAAGTTCCAGAGCTAAAAGGATTAAAGCCACCTGGACATGGTACGCCTGTGAAAGAAACTGTGACTTTCTGATAATTATAATGGAAAAAACAACTTTGTAGGGTGCCTTGCATTCTGAGGAATTGGGAAAAATCACTTGCCTGATTGTATAGAGAAGAAATAAGTAACAGTGAATTAGTAGGGAAAACCAAAGATTAGGTCACAGAACGAACTGTCCAACCTGTAAAAGATCCAGGAAAGGGCCTGGAAAAAAGCTGTTACTCTCCTATACATAGCACTTTGCTAATAACTATTTATACTTTTTTTCTGGGGGGAGGACGAGGAGTGGGAGCTGGACTTGGTTAATTATGCATCTTTCTCATCTCTACTACTAGATTGTAAGCCACCTACAGGCAAGGATCATGTCTTATTTAACTTCTTTATCTTCCCTCCTCCCCTCCCACTCTACCTCCACTGTCTGGTACACTATTTCCCACAGAGCATGCACTTAATAAAGACTGATTTGTTATGGTTGCTGAAACTGCCTAGATAAAACATTCATCACAAGGCTAGAAACTAATGAGGTGCCTATCCCAATATTCTCTAGAATACTTGTAAAATAGTTTTCATACCATCTAATAGCTAACTGTTCACATGCTACAGAGAACCAAGTGGGGCAGGGTGGGGTATAATAAAAGAAGCAAAACAAGAGAGGTGAGGAATTCTAGGCAGAAGTCTTTGGAGGCAAAATTTCTTCTTAAGATGATGGCAGATGAAAGTTACCCAAGTGATGGCAGAAAAAAGCCCTCTTCTCAGTTAGCAGATCCAATCTAGTACTGTTTCTTAAATTTAGAGAGCACAACAAAACCAAGTGGCACAATGGAAATCACTGATGTCATCACTGAGCTACCTTTAAAAAACACAAACCTACTCTCAGAAGCAGAAGGAAGGAAAAAAGGGAAGGAGGGAGGGAGGGAGGGAGGGAGGGAGGGAGGGAAGGAAGGAAGGAAGGAAGGAAGGAAGGAAGGAAGGAAGGAAGGAAGGAAGGAAGGAAGGAAGGAAGGAAGGAAGGAGCCAAATGATGTCTTTTAACAGCCATGGAGAAGGGCGATAGGAGAATATTTTAAATACATATGCTTTCTTCCTTTCAAGTCTCTCTCAAACTCTTCATAGTTCATGTGGAAAAGCAGACATGCCCTTTTATTTAAAGCTATCAGGCTCCATAGTCAAAATTTCTTCAGCATATCTTCCATTTGTTCTATCACTGGAGTGAGCAACCTGCAGCCTCAAAGCCACATGTGGCCCTCTAGTTCTCAAGTGCAGACAGAAATTTGGATTCAGTCAAAGGGCTGCACCTGAGGACTAGAGGGCCACATGTGGCTTCGAGGCCGCAGGTTCCCTGGATCATAATCCATACAAAACAGTCCATATTAAGAAGAAAATGATTCTCCCACCTCCCAATCTGATAGTGAGCAAATACCTGAAAGTACCAATCCTCAATCAAAACGGAAAACAAAATTTTGGTAAAAGAAACCCCATCTGTATCAGAGACTTCTGACAAAACAGAAGGATTCGTGATAACACTGTGACTTTCCAATTCTTCTGGTGTGTATTTATGCAGAATAAGCAGGACTCCCAGAAGACTAATGAAACAATGGAAAAGCCATCTGCTGCAGCAAACTTTAAAAACAGAAAGAAAGAAAAAGCAGGGATTACTGCTACTGATGAAATATCTGTCAACAGCATATATTTATTTTCACTAACATAAGGTTCTCTTCTAAGATATTCCTAGTTACAGAAGAGTTAAATAAGTTCATAAACAACGTAACATGGGGGGTAAAGTTTCTTTTCAGAAGTGCTAAAAGGACAACAGGGGGATAAAAAGACATTTAAGGGCAGATGGAATAACAACAAAAAACGGTGAACTATGCATTATGACTTGGTCCACTTGGTGGGAACTGGGAAAATGACTCTGCAGGATTTTTCTATAATTTATTCTTCAGGTGCTGAAGTAATTGCAAGGATAATCTACTAAGAAAAAGTCTCTCAACTGCCAGTAAATTCACACTTGTTAGCAAACAATATTGCACATTAAAGACACCTAAAAAAAAAAAGACATGTAAAAAAACATCCTTTGAATTAACAGTTGCTTTTAAAAAAAAAAATGTAACAAAAAGCAATACTTATTGTAACAGTATCATGCACCTACAGGAAGGGCACTTTACCTCTCAAAAGCAAGCAGGGTATTATGTGGTCACTCAGGCCTACAACAAACTTCTAAGCAGCCAAGAATAATTTACCTACAAATGCTAAGAGCCAGTAATTTGGAATCTACCAGTCAATACTTGATGATCTAGAACTTTTCTCATTTGTCATAGGGTGCCAGAGCACAGAAAACAAGCCTCTGTTCAGTCTGGAAGCAGAATCTTACTTTCATAGAAGCAGTGCACAGATCTAAGACGAAGATCTCAGTCTACAGTGAAGAAGAGCCTTTCCATTGGACACACTACAATGTTGCCCCCAGTTGTGGTCTAAGGGTCAACCAAGATTGTCAAACCATCGTAGGACTCTTCTGGGCAATCAATATACTGCTGGATGCCTGCTATATATGAGACCCAGTGCTACATGTGATAGACAAAAATAAAAAACAAAATACAGCCTTTTATTACCATAAACCTAACTAGGGAGATAAGACAAGACTTGACATCTCGGTAAACAATTAAAAAACAAAAACTAGTAATGTTCCAATAGCAGTGAGGAAGAACATTCCACATGCAATCTCCTCTCCTCTCTCCCCCTCTTTGTTTTTCTCTCTCCTCTCTTTTTCTTTCTGTCTCTCTCTAGCCCCCTCTATTCCTTCCCTGAGGCTTCTGGTGAACAAATTGCTTACCAACATGAACTATGTCTTATTTGCCATCATTTCCCCAAATACAATCTGGCACAATACTCTCTCTTCATATTAGGGCTTAATTCATAACTTAAAATAATTACTTCTTTAAAAATAATAATTGGATTTAACTTGCTTCCAAAAAGCAAGTGCCCTTTATATTTGACACTTCAGATCTCAGCCATATGCAAACAAAATTAAGCACTGAACTGAAATTAAGCATATCACAGGGTCTTTATAATGGTAGTGTTAAGTCATACAATTCACACCCTCACTCTAAATGTATAATACTAGGTCTTATAATAGACCTATTAAGGATTCATAGATAAGTGTTTTCATTAATTACACATATGACTCATTATGGTATTAAAATGTCATACATGTGTATATAAGCTTTCTAATGAATAATCGAAGATATGTTGCTTATAAAACTACCTAGAATTTCAGCAAATTGTCAAATAGATGTTTTTAAAAATATATTGTTGTGTTCCCCAATGCAAACAATCTCTTCAGATTTCTGAGATCTGTAAGTGATTAGAAGTCACTTCACAGAACATTAATTACAAGGAATATAAAAGAGGAAACATACAAACAGGATGTTGCTTACCTCTCTCTTGTCCTTCAACTCTGAGGATTTGCTTAAACCACAAACTACAGAAGCAAAAGGCTTATTAACTGAGTTATGAATCAAAGAACTTCATTTCTGCCTTCCTCTGAAGGTAAATAGCCCACTGCATATCAGCTCATCAATAGCAAAAGTCCTCTATTTTTACTTATAAGTGAGTTACAAATAATAAAATGATATTTCTTCATGATTTCCTACTGGAAATTTGTTTATCCTTTTAATACTACTGCCATAATTAGGGAACTACAGAGTTCCTGATAGAAAAGCTGAATTTAGCAAGTACATATTATGTAACTAACTTCTATTTGTTATGTAATTGGCATTGTTTTTATATAGGACTTTCAGATTCGTAAAACATTTTACAAGTTACCATATTTGCTCCTCACACCCCAATTTACAGAACTTGAAACTGAGAATGAGAACGGTTCAGTGACTTTTCAGAGTTATACAGGTAGTAAACAAGTATTTGAGACAAGATCCAACCTCAGGTCTTTCTGAATTCAAGTACAGCATTATATCCACTACTACACTTGGCTGCCTTTTATGAAAGATGTTGACATATAATTGAAATATACAAAAACATATTAATTTCTCACATTCTTATTTGAAATTAAGGTGATTTACAGAAACTTTAGAGTTTCTGTACTAACAATAATACTATCTTTCAAATACAAAAATCATGCACGTTCTCTACTATTAATAAGATTTCTTTGTTGAATTGTTTTTAAGCCTGCATTTCCATGACCTCCAACCCCAAGTTAGGAATTATCCTAGATCTTAAAATATTATTTTATTTCAGATCACCCTGGGTCTAAAGTTTAGGATGACCTTTCTGTTCAACCTTAAATATCAAATTCATTGTGCCAAATCTACAGAGCATGAGGTAGAAATACATAAACTGGAGCACAGCCCAGATTTACAGGATAATACTTGACACTCAACACCAGCCAGAGCTTTATTATTAGAGTACCACTTCCATTCATAGAGGGACATGTAGAGAACTTAGAAAAGCTCCAAAGCGACAGTTCAGATTGGGATCTTGAGAAGACATGGAAAATTATATTTCCTACGAAAGTTGGGCATTTGCCATTTAACATTTATGTGGTTTTCTGAGATTCCTAGAAGAAGGAGAGCATTTCCAATAGTAGTTCTGCCAGGGGATCTGCTGTCAGGACACCCTGCCCCACCCTCCTGCCCAAAAGTACTACATTTGTCAGCAGGCGTCTCCAAGCCAATCCCATGATCTGAAAATTCAAAGGACTGACTGAAGACCAGCTTGTCCTCCCTAAAGAGCCAAAAACTACTTATTCAAAGGGACTGATCCCCAGCCAAAATTTAATAAAGAAATATCAAATAGGTCTCTTACACCAAGTCCTCAAATCCATGTTTAAACTCCTACTATAAAAAGATTTACAACGGAATAGCTTATAAAGGAAGATACATCTTATTCACATAATATATCCAGACACTATTAAGTTGGCTATTTTTTAAAAGCACTAGTTTGAAATTGGCTTCCTAAATATAAAATCATTTGTAGTCTACACAAACAAAATTTTAAAATGTCAGAAACAACTGTACAACTACCTTAAAATTTTTTTCTAATATATTTTAAGTAACCAATCCCTTTGGACTTTCCCTTTTCCCTTAAAAGAAAACTATCATAGTACATCTCTCAGGTTTCCAAATGGTAAAGAAGGGCAGGAAAAATGAAAAAAATAATTTACTGAAACAAGCTTTGTGTTCTAAATACATTCTCACAGTAAAGGAAATCTGACAAACCACCTTTATGCCTTCTGCTGCTTTTCAAATAAATTATTCTTCAAGTAAAATTGTGTGTGGGGGGAAGAGTAATTTCTTTAATAGATCAAAATACTGCACTCTAGAAAAATCCTTAAGGGAAAAAAACAGACATTTTGGAGACAACTGTGAAATTGCCTTTTTATTTTCTTTCTTATCTTGGTAAGTTATCCAGTTCACCTTTCCACACATCTTTCAACAAAAAACAACACTTTATTAGAAAAATGGAAAATGGGAAAATCCAAGTTACCAAGGGGAAAAAAATGAATTTTTTTTGTGCTCCTGAATTTAGATATGGCTGATTATGATTTTTAAATAATATTCTCCCTATAAATTTATTACAGTCAGCAATTTGTCACCATATATTGACAACAACTGATATCCAGCACTAATAAAGCTTTAATGAAGATTGGAAAAAAAAACACCTGCGTTGAACATCCACAAAATATGCTGTTTAAATGAAGACAAATGAAAAATTTTAAGTGGTTTGAGATAGTTGATTTCATTATTCTTTGGATGCTGATCACTGCAAACTGAGATATACCAACGAGAATTAGGAAATCATTTTGCATAAGAGCTTAATTTCTGATATTCAGAATAGATGTTTTAAAGCTTTCTTTATAGTACTGACATGGAATCATGTAACTGGTCCACTTGAACAACTTAACTTGCAAACTACTTCAGATTTGTACATCTTGAAAATGGAATTATAATACTGTCACCTTAGTATGTATACACACATGTATATATGTGTATATATATACATATTACTTTTATTATAAACATTATCCATGTTTTAAAGTATTTTGTCTGACAACAAACATACTATGGTAAACAGGTATTAACCTAAGTCACCAAGAATATAAATACAGGGAAAGGAAGACATTTAAAGAAACTAGAAGATAAATGGAAGGAGGGTGAGGGGAAGGGGAGGAATAATTTTTTGAAAATTTCAAATCTGAAGCATGAATAACGAAAGAATGACAGGCCAAACTTAGAACCTCTTTTTCCATTTCTACTTAAAAAAAACTGCTACAGAATTTTATCATGCACATGGAAAAGTCAAAAGGAAAAGCTTATTCTAAAATCCAATACAGACACACAAACACACACACACACACACACACACACACTCTTTAACTCATTAACTCACCCTTCAAATTACACCTAAAATATAATTTTATGATGTTTGTATGCAAGTGTTCAATTACATGATAGTACTGAATATACTGATAATACCATTAAAACATTTCAGTCTAAAAATAATGAGATCTTATCTAATTATGACATCATCACAAACCAGTTTAATCTTTTTTCCAAACTAAAATTTCAGAAATCAAATCAGAAAAACTGTAATATGTTTTATTAACATCCTAGTAACCAGCATTAAAAAGGTATAGTTTCACTTTAAGATTCGAGAATTGTTAAGAACTATCCTCCACATAATACTCTGATGCTGATGTTACAGTTTGGAAATTAAACAAATTTTTATCAATTTTTTAAAGCACATTTTCCTCATCTCTTCTCACTTTCTACTACCAACCTGGCAAATACCCTATCACTATTAGTTTTCCAAAATAATAATCAAATTTTGTTAAACATATTTAATGACTGATGAAACTTAAAATTATATGTTTTAATTAATTCTCCTGAGTTTAATATAAGAATATAATTATATTATATTCAAAATAAGAAAACACGGCCATATTCCAGGAATAATTGTGGTTTATTTAAACTTTTTATGTTAAAATACAGTGACCATATTCATATCATGCATTTCCTTTTTTAACCTGAACATGTCACTTAATGTGTATAGAGAAGCCGTTTAAGATTAAAGATATTATATAAGCACATTAGAAAAAAGGTGCTCACATCCATTTTTCTTTAAAAAATATTACTAAAGAACTTTGGAGTTTATCATAATTGGTCAACTGAGTGACTACCCTCTTCCAAATCAACCTTTTTTAAAAAAGGAAAAAATACTTTCCCAACTAATAAAATATTACTAAGATTTAGTAATCTCAAAGAATCTCGGTTGAAGATCATAGGATTTTGGAGCTGAAGGGCCCTTTGAGGTGATATAGTTCAACCTCTTAATTTAACAGATGAGGAAATTTGAGGCGCATAAAAGCAAAGTGAGCGGCCTAAGGTTATACCAGTAGTGACTGAAAGAGGAGGAACTTGAATTTAAGTCTTCTGATTCCAAATCCAGTGTTTTTTTCCATTATATTGGCTGTAATGTTGCCTTAGGAATTTCTAACTACCTGTGTTTCTACATAAAACATCCCAAACCTGGAAACATCATTAATACATTTTGGTGCTAATATATTCAAGAAATACAGGGTTTATACTGACAGGCAGTTTAAATGACTAACCTTTCTTTGAAATAAGCCTTAGTGTAATATTGAAATCCATCAACAAATATTTATTGAGCAAATTATCCACCCTCAATTTTTTTTAAGCTTAGTTACTAAGTCAAAGATGGGTGTACTTTGCATAGTAGAAGTTGCATATACCAGAAGACTTATGCTACCAAAATCCCAGGTTCTTCATATATTCTTCATATAGCTATATAAAATTTCAGTAGAACATTAAAGACCATGTGTCAATGTTCTGAAGATTAAAGTGTAGCTACAAACCACATATAAATTATTTTAAATATTAACATGATCAAAGTTACAGTATATTTTTAAATGTAAGAAAGGACTAATCTTTTTGTATGCATCAAGACTTTTCTATCCTATTTTTCAGGAAACAATCAGTTTAGTCACCCTGACTTTTTCTTTTTTTCTGTTTAGAGTAACATAACAATCTAGCTTTATTCCATAACAGATTAGAGCTATTTGCTAATCTGTTTGGTTTTTGGAAACTCATATTCTTTGTAAAATCACTGAAAACCATTCTTGGTCTAGTTTTTTGAAATAAGCATTTCTTAAGCTATAAGATTATCACTGTAGTATGTCTGTTTTATAAATAGGATTTAATTAAGTTTTATAAAAAACTGCCAAAGGAGCTTTCTTGAACTAAACAACCAATCTAATACTTCAAAAACAAAATTCATCAACATCCTTTGTGGTAGTGGTTTTTAGAATGAAACTCAAATAGAATGTTTTTCTTGCATGCTTCTGGACTTTAATTATTTAATCTAAATGTCACTAGATGTTTACAGGATGAAAAACATCAACTTTAACAAGCTGCCACAGATCAGAAGGAGATAAAAGGTTTTCATCCATAAAGCCAGTTCCACTTTCTCCCTATGAATGTGCTAGGTACCTTCTCATTTGACATCTACTATCATTAGGAAAGATTACTTTCCTTATTATACAATAATATTATTTAACTATAGAAGACTAATTAGAATTTTTAAGTTAACCATTTAACCTCTGTATTTCTATATTTTAAACTTAGAATTTTCAGCTAACTATACCAGTTTGATTATTCATATTTTCTTTGCTCTTATTTTGGAAACTATGCCAGAAGAAAAATAACTTGAACAGACTTTTCAACTAAAGGTAGATGAATGCTATTTTCCATATTCAGCATTCAAATTCTCTGCATGTTCTCACCTGCTCTAACAGATACTCTTTGTTTAAATATAAAAATTTCATTAATTTCTGTGGTCTCTACTTTTACGAGTTTGTAAAAGGAAAGAAACCCTTCATTGAAAAAGTTTCAAAAAAGTTATAATTTAGATTCATATCACCCAATTGTTTAAAAATAATTAAAACATCCATAAATTAATGCAGTTGACTTACTCACTTTAACCCATTAAATCAATAAGTCTTACATTTTCTAAATTACAACACTTCAATTCTTCACCTATTCCTGAACACATCTATGAACCATGTCTCCTTTCTTATTCATTTTCCTGAAATTTCAAAGGACATCTTGAGATTAATCCTTTGAAAGACCTCTTATCTGGTTTACAAACACACAAACACATACACCTCAGTCAAAAAAGCAGAAGCCCTGATTAATCTATGAAATTAAAATAATATTTGAAAAATAATATAGAAATGGTATTTTTTAAATATTTTAACAAAAGAAAAACTTGGTTCATAATGTAAATTTAGCTATTTTGGTACCAGAAAAGAAAAAAAAAAACTAGCCGGGTTATTTTGGCCTCTCTGTTCATTGTTTTCTCCTCCCTCCCCACTTCCCCCTCCCCCCCCAAATCATTGAGGAACTCAGAATAAAAGACAAAGCCCTGGCCTCAGAGTTCAAGAAAACATGGATACAAGTCCTGCCTTGACACATGATGGCTGTGGGATCATGGGCAAGCCACTTAATCTCTTAACATTGCCCTTGGAGCTCTCTGTAAGACTACAAATAGCAGAGCAGTTGCCAAAGTACACTGGGAGTTTTAGAGTTTTATACACCAATGAAATTACACAGTTCAGGACCAAAAAATTATTCTCTTTTCTTCATTAAGTTGTAAACAAATATAAAGTGACCAACAACAAACACAAAGCAAGAAGGAAAAACAGACATTTTCAACAGGGGGAAAATGTTTTTAAAGTAATATAAGTAAATTGACCATAAGTGTTCTTGGTTCCAAGTCCTGTTGTTCAATCTCTATCCCTCTCTCCTTTTCGAGTTCCTTCACAATACAGAGCTTACCACACTAATATAACCAAGGCCATTACACTTTGACATTCATTAAATCTAAAATCTAGATATAAATTCTAAAGCATATGAACAGGTCATTTTCCTTAAACAGTGAGTTGAAAATGATTTAGAAAAGTTTAGAATTACCTCAATGAATATATAATTATATTAAATGAATATAATGTACATATATAGATATAGATATGTATACATCTATACATGTAAATTTAAACCCTAACTTTTGTTTTCTTCCAAATGAGTCAATGTCCTTTAATATCATAGGTGGAGGGGCTTAAGAACTAGGATCTTAGCAGGATAAACAATTTTTTTGCCTTTTAACACGTGTGATATCAATGTATTTGTCTATGCAGATAAGGAGGCAGATAGGTAAGCAGAGAGATAGACTGACTGATAAAGACAACTTAAACAGTAACAGTTTCAAAGTATTCTTGGAATACCAGCACACAAAGAACATCAACCACGATGTGTGTGATGTTTGTTGAATTTAACAGTATCTAGCAGAGCTGTTTCTTTTTGACTTTGTATCTCTACCACTCAGCATAGTTTCCGTCTTATAGCAGACCTTAATATTGTTGAAATAGTGTCTCCACTCCCACCCCTCATACCTCCTTCACACATACTTGTACACATTATTTCACTATCTCTGTCTAGGACATTATTTGGTTACTCAAAGCAGTTCCCTAAATGCAGTATAGGAGGCTAGCATCCTATAGTATTTATGACATGACAACGTCTTTATAACTGACTGCTGGTATCCCTTATGGCTAGCTCTTCCAAAAGCATATCCCATATTAAACATCAATTCTGTGAATCGTATTTGCTTTCCTTTTCACTGGCTGGCCCTTTTCCATGAATAGGAGAGGTTATCCATGGGGCTTTTTGACGAATTTTGCAGTGTTCCATGGCTTGAAAAACTAGAAAACTACTATTCTACAGAGAAAATGTTAAAGTAGGTTAAAATACAATCTCCTACCATTTTCTCTGGATACATCTGGGTCACGCTGAATGAAAAATTAAAGAGGTCAACTTACTATGTTACCAATCACAAACTATAATGATTGTATCAGTCACTGCTTGAATTTACCAGTTATTACTATCTTTAGTAGTTTGTGACAAATAGTGGAAAAATGATTAAGGGAAAGAAAAATCTACTGTAGAAGAAAGCTTGCCTATGCCCACTTTGACATTTGTCCTTCATAGCAATCACGTCTTAAAGCCATGTGATATAGCACTTCCCTTTTTTAAGCTAGAAATACAAATACACCCTCGCTTTCCTATAAAGACCACACATACAGATATACAAACTGTGTGTACACCAGAAATCACTGAATACTCTACCAGGAAATGCCAGCTCAGTACAGTTTATGAGTCCAAAGCGACTACTAGCTGGAGCAGTACCAAGTCAATGTGAGGTTCAATAGTATCCGATGAAAACTTAAGAGGAGTGATACAGGGTGAAAGGGGCTCACTCTAAATTCAAGCTGGGGCAGAGAGCTTTCTCATGACATGTGACTAACAGAAAGAATTACTCTAGCCCATTTACAAATAAAACATCTGAGCAAAAGACCTGCATTAAAATATCTAAGCAAAAGACCTATAATATACTACTCATGTCTCATTTATTAGCAGATATGTAGAGAAGTTGTATTTTCTTTCAGAAAAAAATTTTTTTTTTCTAAATCAGGTTCATTTATTTCCCTCATTTGGATATGGTAGAAAATTCAGCCAGTACAAACTGGCCCTGAAATTTTTAAATTATAAGAAAAATTTCTAACAAAAGGAAAAGGAGGCACCCAATAGTATGGATAGAAAGCTAGCCTCAGAGTAAGGAAGTCCTGGGTTCAAGTGTTTTCTTTGACACATACTAGTTGTGTGACATGAGACCAGTTACTTGAACTCTCAGTGACCCTGGCCTTTTTCTAAGGTTATAAGTTGAAGAGATGGTGCCAACCTGGATTGACAGCAGAAGTTTCTTCATTTGGAAGCTAGTGATCCCCATAAAATCACAGGTTCATTTAATAAATGTGTGCATGTATACAAAAACTTATCTTTTTAACATCATTAAGGTCTTCAGGTAAATTTCCTTTCGACATTCTAAATTACTTAAATCACCAACTATACAACTTTCTTGCATCTATACCATTAAAAAATTGATGTTCATAACATTTTACTTTCTGAAACTGATTAAATTATATTCAGGACAGTCTTAGTAAAGTATATTTGATTGTATTCTATCCAACAGGCAATTCATGTATTATCTACATGATAATTTCATTAACAATAATATTCTATTCTCCAACCAGGACACACAGCAAGGACTTTATATTACCTTCTTTACCAAGAAAATACATTCTGCATGGCATAAACTGTACCCAGTAGCCTCCATTAAATCTCATAAAAGCATACCTCTGATTGCCAATAGACCCAGAAGAATGAGTAGAGATTAATCCATCACCACTACCATGAAACAATTCAAAGTAAATCACCCCAGTGATAGTGGATCCATAATATCACATAAAGAGAAGACTCCAATTATTCAGCACTCATAAGGGTAAAATAAGCACAAATTGCTTTCTACTTGAATGTGACCCTCAATAAAATCCTACCATAGATCTATACTCTATACATAGCCATATATCTTTACTCTATCCAGAAGTAAAGTACTAAATTCTTAATTATAAATGCATCTAAAATATTGGTAAAAAAAATTTAGAAGCATGTCACAAATCTCCCTCACAATCATCAGCTGACCACATGTTAACAATTCTAATTTATACTATATTATTTTAACAGGAAATGAGTGCCTCGTTTCCCCTTTTGGATAAGAAATCAGAACCATCTAGACTTTGAATCTCCCCCAGGGTCTGTCTAGGTGCAATGCAATGCACACAGTAGGAGATTAACGTTTTTTAAATAAAATTTTTAAATAAAAAGAAAAAGTAAAATTACTAGGTTATCTATTTAAGTTTTGCAAGAATTAACTCAAGATTCTCAGGATGGCAGTATTTCTTCCATAAAATAAAAACATATCCAAGTATCTAGTTAAATCTGCATAGTCACCAATGATGTTCCAAGATTTTGCTGCTACAATAACTTTAAACAACAAATGTCTTTTAAGTCACAACCCAAACGACCAATTTGATGTATCAGAATTGGATTCATAGCTAAAAGTTCTGGGGGAAAAAAGCACCTATTTAATACCTAAGTTAATGATAGCAGTAATAATAGTAACAATAACAACTATCAATATTTATACAGTTTTAAAGTTTCCAAAACACTATATATAGTTTGTCCTAAAATTCATAGTACATTTTTAAGCTACTAAAACTTACAATACAATAAAGCTTAAAACACAATAAATCTTTACTTGAAAATACAAAACTCCTTCTTCACTCACAGGCCATACAAAAATAGATGGTAGGCCACAGTTTTCCAGTCCCTGCTCTAAAGAAAGAATGCAAGATATAGGTTCAAGACTTGGTTACCATGTCCATAATATGTTGCCTCTCTCTCACGGTCTTACTCTCCACTCTCTGTAGTAAAGACCTGCTATAGCTCTATGAGAGCAAGCCTTTATTATAGAAGGAGTGTAACTCAACAAGATTCAAGTTCAAATCCTGTCTCAGGTATTTCTTAGATACGTGATCTTGGGCAAGTCAAAACCTCTCAACCTCAATTTCCTCACCTATAATATGAGGATAATAACACCTACCTCACAGAATTATTATAAGGATCAAATGAGATGATATTTGTATAGCATTTGCAAACCTTAAAAACACTATATAAACCACTGTTTAACACGTGAAAAGCTTTCCTTCATGCAGCACACTGTGACATTTCTATTAAATATGAAAATATGACAAAGAAAACAAGCAGCAATAAGTCTGGTTATAAAATTTGCATCAAAAAGATTCTTACCTGTCCTGTGATTGTTCCTCATACATCCTCTCTTTGCCTTCTTTAAAAAGTCTAATTGCCCGTTTTGACTTTTTCATCAGGCTATCAATGTAGATTTTAAAATATTCATTTTCACTGAGCTGTGCAAGTTTCTGGTTGTCATCATATTTGCTCAGTATGAGTCGCAAATGTTGATAAGTGTCAGGCAAAATATCAAGTATGTACGGTGGGCTATTCTTTAACTGGAGTTTGGGATTTTGACATAATCTTACCTAGAGGCAAGAACACAGATAAAACACTTTTTTGGTGAAATTTACAAAATTTTACAAAATTTACAAAAAATTCATATAAACTGGTTAATAAAAGTCTATATTTTCTATAATATAATCAATCCACAAAGAGCCTGTATAAATTATTTTTAAGACAGATTTGAGTAAAACTTTATTTTACTTCACTTGTACTAATGCAAATTATTCAATAGCACACTGAGAAAATCTTTATACATAATGTTTTTCCCTAATTTTCTTTACCTCCCTTTTTATAGCTTCCTACTTTTGCATCTGATAAGCCTGGTAAAATATTCAGCATAAGATGTGAATACTTTTTAAAAAAGAAAATTCACACTAAGAATGAGTAAATAAATACACTTCATCAGTGGGCAACCAAAGACTTGCAGTTAAAACCTCATTACTATACTCTGTTCCCCACTGAAGATATTTAATGTGTTTTAATTAATGTTTTAGTTGATTAATCCTGCACCCTGAGGCAATTTAAACAAAAGGCTGCAATTTTAATAACCAAGTTAATAAATAATAAATTCATGTCAAGTTCAAACTAGTCTTCCCTACCTTCTTCTGATACTTTCTACCTTGTCTATAAGCACCAACTATATCATGGTTTAAGTCAGCAGCAGTCCAACCACATACCCATATTCATAGGGAATATAAGAAAAAAGTTTTGTCCAAATCTGACATGAAGAGAACCCTGGCTTGAAAATAAGAAGACCTGTTTATCTTGGACTTTTCCTGCAACCGTGGGCAAACCACTTAATTTCTACAAATTTCAAAGCAACTCTATAAAACAGTTAAATCACAGAAGAATTATAATCTGTTAGGGGAAAAAGGATCCACAATAGGAGTTCTCATTTAAAAAAAAAATAAATAAATCCCAGGTCCTGGACATATTAACATATGTTCAACTCTTCACTGAAGGTCAGAACCCCTCTGCCTAACCAGAACTTCTTCGTAAAAGATTTCCTAGATAAATGATGAGCTTTTAGTGTGAAAGCTACAGAAAAGCAACAATGTGTGCAATTCAGTAGCATAATATTATTACAAAAATGAATATGTGTATATATATGTATATACTATATACAAAACACCCATGAAGCAAAATGTTAAACTCTTCAGTTAACAGTAGCTTCAAGAACCCCACCAACATACACCCTGAAATAAATAACATTCAACCCTTACATGATACATTGTTTTTTTTCCCTTTGAAAGAAACCACATCAATTTTTGTCTGTAAGTTCATAAGACTTCTTTTAAATAAACATCAGTGTCTAATTAAATAATAAACTTATTCCTCTCATCAATAATTCTGAATTCTGATTCCCCACAAAAACCATTTCATCAAAAATAATCTGTCTTTGCTTTGATTTCCATGAACAGAGCTGTACCACTTAAAATTCATATGCAAGTAGCATCAGCCTTAGCTTAATAAATAACAAAAACAACAATTAACATTTTATGCCACTTTCAGCTTTACAAAGCACTTCACAGCTCTGTTATCCTTACAACCTTGGGAAATAGGTCAATATCCATACCCATTTTACAGATGAGGAAATCTGGACAGAGAGAAGTGACTTGCCCAGAGTCACAAAGCTAGTAAGTGTCTGAAGGGGGACTGATCTCAGGTCTTTCTGACTCCAGGTCCAGTATTTATCCATTGGGCCACCTGGGTAAAGAAATACTTTTGACATCCTAAGGAAATCAAACATAGCACTGATTTTGTCCCCATGTTAACAAAGTAAGCCAAATATTGAAAAAAAAATTTTACTTTAAAAAATTATCACTTGGTTCTTTTGATTTTCTTAAGTATAACGCTGCATAGAGCAGTAAGATAGGGAGCTGACCTCAGAGTCAGGAATACCTGAGTTAAGTCATGTCTCTGATAAACACTTGGCTGTGTGACTCTGGTCAAGTCACTTTTTTTCAGTTTCCTAGGTAATCTAAGTTATAGAGGGGCAGATCTGTACTCAAGAGCTCTCTAAGATGACTGAGTCACTTTTCAAGACCAAAAAAGTATGAGACATCGTACAATGGCTTCTAAAACTGGCAATCAAGATACCAACTGCTACTCGGGCTAGAAAACAACCGTTGACATTTTGGAGACATTAAAGGCTCATTTCACTTTTCACTTAAGCATGGATCACAGGACATATCTACATTTGTACATGAACTGGATTTTTTTAACAAAAAGATAAGACTTTCAAAAGACTCATGAATTCCATACAATAGAAGAGAAGGAACAATAACATTTGTAATCAATGTTTTAAAATCCTACAAACAACTTACCTACTCTGGCTACAACTGGATTTCAATATGCATATCCCTGAGAGAAAATGGGACAAAAGGTAGAACAGATTGCCCTATAATATGGGAAATATGATTTTTTTTAAATCTAAGTTTCAAATTCATTCTCTCCATTCATAAATGACATGTTTATTAGTTTTAAAAATGTCCCACATTATTATCAGTGACTGGGAGATGTTGGATAAGTCATTTAACTTCTGTGTCCCACACAATTCTCTCACACTTTAAGTTACTGATAAGCATTGGTAGAGGAAGTACTTAGCAGGAGTTGCCTACACTAATTATAACATAGATGCAAATAGTAACCATTAAAAACAGTACTATGGGAAGGGGGGGGTGGGGTGGAGCCAAGATGGCGGAGTAGAAGCACGACCTTCCCTGGGCTCCGGCTTCCACCCTCCCCAATACATGTAAAAAGGGGACTCTAAACAAACTTTGAAGCTGCGGAACCCACAAAATGACATAGATAAGCTAACCTCCCCCTGAGGACAGCCCGGCAGGCCGGCAGGAATCTGCAGACCAGCGCAGCGCTCTGGGACCCAAGCCCAGCCCCACGCAGAGGCTTTAGCCCCAGAGCAGGCCTGACCAGCCCCAGAGCAGGCCTGACCAGCCCCAGAGCAGGCCTGACCAGCCCCAGAGCAGGCCTGACCAGCCGCCAGCCAGAGGGACCAGATCAGCAGCAGCTGTGGCCGTTTCCAGATTTATCAATACATAGATGCGAAGGACAAGGTGAGAGGCCAGTGCAGTCTGGACTTTGGGACCCAGGAAGTGGGAGTGCATGGCTTTTACCCCTGGAGCAAGAAACCGCTGAGACGCCAGCACAGCCAGCCAGCGCCACGTGGCGGCTTCAGCTCCTGGCCTGCAGAGTGTAGGGGGACCAAGCACCAGTCTGAGGGGTCATCGCTCTTGCTTTAACCTGCTTGGATCTGGATTGCAGTCTAGGGTGGAGGTCCTGGGGTGTGTGTCCAGCTTGCTAGAGCATGTGGAGACCTCAGAGAGGGTACCCATCTAATACCTCAGGCAGCTGAGAAAACCCCAGCGTTTGGGAAGAAAACTCCCCTGTCTGGTGGCAGAGTCCTACTGTGGCAAAAAGCCCAAAAGTCAAATCATTGAGTGGCAAAATGAACAGGCAAAGGAAACAAAGCAGACAGAAGATTCCAACGTTACACTCCTATTTTGGGGATAAGAAGGAGCAAGGCATGGAACAGGAGGAAAACAGTGAAGTCAGAACTCCTGCACCAAAAGCTTCAAAGGAAAATACAAGCTGGTTGCAGGCCATAGAGGACCTTAAGAAGCAGATAAGAGAAGTGGAGGAAAAATTGGGAAGAGAAATGAGAACAATGCAAGAAAATTATGAAATGAGAGTCAACAGCCTGACTGAAGAAAATAATACCTTAAAAAACAGACTGACTCAAATGGCAAAGGAGGCTCAAAAAGGCAATGAGGAGAAGAATGCCTTAAAAAGTCGAATTTGCCAGATGGAAAAAGAATCTCAAAAGCTCACTGAGGAGAACCATTGCTTCAGAATTAGACTGGAGCAAATGGAAGCTAATGACTTTATGAGAAATCAAGATGCTGTTAAACAGATCCAAACAAATGAAAGAATAGAAGGCAATGTGAAATATCTCATGGGAAAAACCACTGACCTGGAAAATAGATCCAGGAGAGATCATTTAAAAATTATTGGACTGCCTGAGAGCCATGACCAAAGTAAGAGCCTGGAAAGCATCCTCCAGGAAGTTCTCAAAGAAAACTGCCCTGATGTTTTAGAACCAGAGGGCAAAATAGATGTTGAAAGAATCCACCGATCACCTCCTGAAAAAGATCCCCAAAAGAAAACTCCTAGGAATATTATAGCCAGGTTCCGGAATTCCCACATTAAGGAGAGAATATTACAAGCAGCCAGGAAGAAACAATTTGAATATTGTGGAAACACAATCAGGATAACTCAGGATCTGGCAGCTTCTACACTGAGGGACCAAAGGGCCTGGAATGTGATATTCCGGAGGTCAAGGGAGCTGGGATTAAAACCAAGAGTCACCTACCCAGCAAAACTGAGTATCATGTTTCAGGGGAAAATATGGTCATTCAGTGGAATACAGGACTTTCAAGCATTCTTGCTGAAAAAACCAGAGTTGAATAGAAAATTTGACATTCAGATATAAGAAGCAAGAGAAGCATGAGAAGGTAAACAGGGAAAAGAAATCATAAGGAACTTATCAAAGTTGAACTATTTTTTTTTTAAACAATCGGGGTTGAGTGGCTTGTTCGGGGTTGCATGGCCAGTTGTTGTTTCTGGGTGTGGTGCTGGGTGTCTGGGCCCGGATTTGATCCGGGTCGTCCCGGCACTGGAGCCGGTGCTCTTGCTCGCTGAGCCACCTGGCCAAAGTTGAACTATTAACATTCCTACATGGAAAAACAATAATTGTAACTTTTCTCAGTAGTCGAAGGGATTAGAAATATATGAGGGTATGCGGGCATATGAATACATTTGTGAATGTGTGTATATACGTTTACAGGTATACATAGATAGAGGGCACGGGACCAATTTAACAGGAAGGGATGATACTTAAAAGGTGAAATTAAGAGGGGAGAGGAATATAATGAGAGGAGATGGGAAGAGACAGAGTGGGGCAAACTATCTCATACAGAAGAGGCAAGGGAAAATGGTTACAATGGAGGGGAAGAATAGGAAGGCAAAAGGGAATAGGTCAACCTTATTCCTATTGAATCTGGCTTGAGAAGGGAGGGAAATACACACTAAATAGGGGATCTCACCCTCCAGGAGAATAGTGGGGGAAGGGGATGTGAGGGGGGATGATGGAAGGGAGGGCAGGCTGGGGGGGAGGGAAGTTGGAAGCACCCCCTTTTGAAAAGGGACAGGATCAAAGTAGAGAATAGAACAAGTGGGAGGTGGGATAGGAGGGAGGGAAAAATAGTCAGTCTTTTACAATACATTTACTATGTTATTGTTTTGCATTAGCCACACATGTACAACCTATACTGAACTGCTGGTCCCCCCAGTGGGGGTGGGTGGCAGGGGGGGGGGAAGGGAATGAATCTGGAATTGAAAGTTTTTAAATCAAATATTCAAATATATATGTGTGTGTGTGTGTGTGTGTGTGTGTGTGTGTGTGTGTATATATATATATATATATATATATATACTATTATTAATACCATCTTACGTGTAATTAAGAAAAAAGATATACAGGCACTGAGGCATAGAGATCCACTGGAAAAGTTGAAATGGGTATGGGAGAAAATATGGGAGTGAGCAGATTGGAGGTGGGGATATCCTGTGGGACTGCTGTTTTGGGGGGATGGGTGGGGGAAAAACGGGGAGAAAATTTGTAACTCAAAATCTAGCGGAAACGAATGATGTAAATCAGCAGTTAATAAAGCATTTAAATTAAAAAAAAACAGTACTATGGAGTGGACAG
The DNA here is from genome assembly GCF_028583685.1 of Petaurus breviceps papuanus. Taxonomy (NCBI): domain Eukaryota; kingdom Metazoa; phylum Chordata; class Mammalia; order Diprotodontia; family Petauridae; genus Petaurus; species Petaurus breviceps. The sequence continues at coordinate 53,936 of NW_027187308.1, read as the reverse complement.
ACTCCTGGACAGAACTCAGGAAGGCCTGCCTCCAAATCCACGTCAAATGTTTCCTAGGTGAAATCACTTAACTTCCAAATGCCTCAGTCAACTCCACAGGACTTACCTATTAGGGACGGATTTTGATATGACACTAGAGGAGAGATACTAACCAGTTGTTCTCTGCAAAGTTTTGTCATTTTTAACATGTATGTGCATTCACAAATCTAGATTTTTCAGAGATATAACTATGAATTCTGGTACCTGGGGCAAATTCAGTTGGAGTAAAGAGGTGTGACCAGCCTAAAGTATGACCACCCCTATATGTGGTTAAGGTAGGCTTTCAATAGTAGCTGGAGAGGGCAGCTAGGTGGCACAGTGAATAGAGCACCAGCCCTGGAGTCAGGAAGACCTGAGTTCAAATCCGGCCTCAGACACTTAACACTTACTAGCTGTGTGACCTTGGGCAAGTCACTTAACCCCAATTGCCCTGCCCTTCCTCCTCCAAAAAGAAAAAAGAAAAAAATAGTTCCTGGAGGCTGAGTAACTGAGAGGCCAGGATATTGCTCAAAGCAGTTGAGGTGGAAAAGATGTTTGCTTACCTGGTTACTAAACTTACTGAGGAGCAGCAGAAAGTGCAGTCTGGAAGTATACATATGACAAGGATCTGTATAACACAGAGTGAACTTTAAAGAAATCTAAAAACAACTGTGAGGAACAATGAATATATCAACTTCTCTTCCTCATCCTTTGTGTCAGGGTGAGACGAGCTGAAAGTCTGGCATAAAGAAGGTACCAAGATACAAGGGGTCTTCAAAGGAAAGCTAGGTTGCCAAATCATAAAGATCTGAGAGGAAGAGGTCTAGGATGGAGAGGATTAGCTTAACAATAGAGGAGGATTCAGAAGGCACACCAGAAAAAGAAGACAGCAGAGGACAGGGCCAGGGGAGTACCTGAGTTGGCCCCCACTATTCCACCCAAATATAACAATCCTTAAAACTGGGAGATCTAGAGAGGCATTTCACTCCAGTGGGAAGGTAGACCGAGGAAAGGAAGGGCAAGGAAAGAAACATCATCCTTCCCCCCACGACTCCAATGTCAATGTCTAGGGAGAAGGCCCAGCTAACCTAGGCTAGGTCTAGCTCTGCATATTTTCCACTTTAATGGCTTCTCTTTCATCTCCTAAGAGATCTCACAAAATTATGAGCAATAAGCAGCCTTAGAAACCATCTGATCTAATCCTACTACTTTATAGATGTAGAAACTGAAAGGGGCAGAGTGACTTGTCCACAGTCACGCCACTAGACTAGTGCTAGGGCTTGGACTGAAGTTCAAGTCAATGAACTTTCCACTACATTAATCACAAAAAGTATAAGTGATTAACGCAAATTTATCTTGTGCCATACCAAGAACAAAACTTGAGAGAGATTCAAGGCCTAATTTATAGTCACATGCTAATATACAATAACATAGGAAGAGTTCAAGTCATATACTTTAGCAATAAGTATTGCAATTTATGACACTGTTCACAATGAAATAGCAATAATAGTCATAGAAAAATGACTTTCTAACAGACTAAGAAAAAAAAAGGAAAAAGTCAAAAGAAAACATGATTTTATAAAAATAGTACGCTACAAGATATCCAATTCACAAAGTTACATGAAACTTATATCTCCCTGTAATTACTTTATAAATTTCCTTTGTTCAATCTAAATTCCATATGGAAACAAACTATTATGAAAAGAAAGGCCTTTTCCATAGTCAATAATAATTGCTGAAAGAATAACTTTTTAATACACTACACCTAAGGATGAATACTGTCCTTCCCTGGTGGTCCAAATGATCAAACACTTAACTAGGAATTTTACTAGCATTTAGAAAGTAATTATATTCACAACCTCATAAAATTTTAAAGCTGAAATGAGCCTTAGAAATTATCTACTCCATATTCTTCATTTTACATATGAGGAAAAGAAAAGCCAGAAAGAACTGCCCAAGGTTGCCCAGCTTAGGCCTACTGACTACCCAAGAACTCTCCATGAAATCAGGCTGCCTCCTACTTTGGTTACTATTTTTTGTCATGATGACTTATTCCAAATTTTCTAAAGCAACTCCTCTCTGCAGAGTAACACCTTTCCCCAGATACTTAAACATAAATCTTCAATCAATTACATCATGCCAGAGCAAAAATATAAAAACAGATTTTAAACAAATTTATAGGATTTACAAGGAATTTAAGAAGAAACCTTAGAGCTTTTATTTTAATACAATGAAACTTTCATAGTATGCAGAATACGTTTCTTAGAAAACATTTTAAATGTTTACTGATTCATGCCTCTTTACAATCAAAAGTCAATATAATGCCAGCCCCACTAATTTAGTCCTAGGAAACAAGATTCAACATACTCCATCCCCTGAAATGCGGCAAAGCAATTTCATTGAAACAAACTAAAATTAACAGAGCAAAGAAATTCTTTCTTTTTTTAAAAATGTTTTTACAACTTTCTTTAAAACTACAACTAAACTTTGATATAAAAAATCCCCTATTAACCAAAGATTTGTCTATACTCTTTGAGTATACACATGGGCTATACTCTGGGTAAATCCTGTGAAGTCACACTATTTTACAGGAACAAAAGGGAAAACTTCTTTCAAAGGCTGTTACAGCATGATTCTACTGGAGGAGCCATCATTGAGATCAAAAGTATTTGAAGTTATTTTGTACCAAGCTCAGTCCCATACTAGTTTGACGCTGTCTCTCTCTGTTCTACATCTTTCCATGTAAATCAGAAAATGCTAACGTGAATCAAAGTATAAAAGGCATACAAATGAAGTTTTCCAGCAGTAACTACATAGAATGTTCACTATGGATGTATAACTACCTCTTTTATTTGATCATGAGAATTGCACATTCAGACGATGAAGAACAAAGCAAAATATAACCACTCCCACTCCTTTCCAATTCAAAGGCATGTGAAGGAGGCAAGATAAAATAGAACACCTCACATGCAAAAGGGAATTTTAGGCAGAATCAGCACCAAAAGTATGATGATGATAATAACGTACACACACTTTGAATATAGTGCACACAAAGTACATTTGCCAAACAATCCTGTAACATAAATGTAGTTCGAGTATGATCTCCATTTTACATAGAAGCAAACTGAAGGTCAAAGATGACTGCCAATGTCATATAGCTAATAAGTGTCAAATCCAGGCCTCCTGACTACATCCAGCCCTGTTTCCACTATGACATGATTAAACAAAACCAGTATTTGAGTGATTCTATCTTCCAAGAGTGGAAAGAATTCCTAAATGCCAGGAAGATTATGGCTCTAGGACTTAGGATGTGTTGAAATATACAAAAAGATCGATATTTACAAAGAAAAGACAACACTGGATTTTAAGTAGAATCAAGAAGTTTTTAATTTTATTTTAGTAACAAAGAGAAAGGTTCATAATTTAATATGAAGAGGAAAAAAATCTTTTGCTGTGGTCATACTGAAGTCAGAATTTAATGAGTCACATCTTAGAATCTAAGGTCTATGTGACTAGACACTTTCATTAAATAATCTCTTAATTCCAATCATAGTTAGGATCAGAGACAGAATTCTTCCCACTCAAACAAAGCTAGATTCCATCAGCATAAGACAACTCAAGGAACCCAAAGGTGTGAAAAACAGGCTGGAAATCTTTGCCCCTCTGCTCAGGATCAAAAGGACTTGCAAAATCTCTATGATCCCTAGAGCTTTTCTGAAATATCTGAATTCCTTAAAAGCCCATCACATTTCTACCCTACAAGACCAGGGCACCAAGGTTTCCCAACATAGATCAGGATTGACAAGCCCAGAATAGATATGTTTCTTCAGGTTCTCTTGGTTCCATGAGGGACTTCAGAATGGGAGGATGCTGGGAGTGCTATGTAAGCACCTTCCTTGAATATGGATTTGGGTCTGCCTGGCAAGATAAAGGCCCTAGAAGTTTGTGTGTCAACTCAGAAATACAATGTGAAGGGCCTTCATCACCAATCACTTAATAAGTACTATTAGAATAAGGTCGTTTTGTCAAATTTTAGTTGCTATTTTAAGACATGGTAAGAAAGGTCAAGTACCTAAGAAGTATGATCCCATTCCTGAGAGTATTCCCCCTAGCAATGCAGATCACAACAATGCTCAATGAAGTACAATTAAACACTAAAATAGATTCTGTAAGATTTGGTTATAATAGGCCAAATGGCCTATGTAATGGCATCCATTTAAATATTTACTATACCAAAATACTACAAAATTCATTAAGGTATCTTAGATACACTTCTTTCATTGACAAGAGAAAAATAACTAATGTATATTGTGATGTCATAATGGTATTTTAACTCCTCTACACAATACAGACCTTTTTAATGTTCCACAATATATGTAGGTAGAATTTCACCTAATGGGTTAGGAACTGATTCTTGATTATTTACCTACTCAACTTCTGATCTTTTAAAATATATTCTGGTTATTCTGTAACAGACTATTTAAAAACCTGATTTAAAATGTCACCAATTTAGGTAGCCCTACTGTAATCTTTCTAGAGAGTAATCTCTCAGTACACAAGTCATAAAACAGTCTCAGCTTTTCCTACAGAAACATGATAATGGGTCATATCCTTTGGGCTCTTAATCTTATTTCTTACTAATGTTTGTTTTTACATTACTATCATTTCCAAATATATCCCTTTCTGATTACCCACCTAACTAGCAAACCCTTATAGCAAAGGTTAAAAATCAAAGAGAAAAAAAATGGTTTAATAAGAATTAACTACATCAGACAGAATAAGCAATATTGCATACCCATGGCTGCCCACCTCTGCAAAGGGAGAACTAAGAAAGGGAAGGAATGCATTTTTCTATCATTTCCAATGGCCTTACCTTTTGACACTGCAATCTTCCCTTAGGGAACATACCCAAGGAAGTCATTGAAAAGAATAAAAAGAACTATAAATCCAGAGATTTTTATATCTGTATTATAATGTAATGCTTAAAAAGTAGAAACAACCTAAAAGCCCATAGGTGGGGAATAAACAAATCATAATATTTCACTGTTATAAGAGATCATGAGATTATAAAGGATAACTATGAGAAATGGGAAATAATGGCAAATTCCTATATGAAAGAATTCCAAGTCAAAAACGAACTAATCATCTGCAAGGGGCAGCTAAGTGGCACAATGGATAGAGCACTGGGCTTGGAATCAGGAAGACTCATCTTCATGAGTTCAATCCAGCATCAGACACTTAGCACCTGTAAAATCCCAGGCAAGTCACTTCACCCCGTCTGCCTCTGTTTCCTCATCAGTAAAATGAGCTAGAGAAGGAAATGGCAAACCACTCCAGTACCTTTGACAAGTAAACCCAAATGGGATCATAAAGAATCAGTCACAACAAAAATAACTAAACAGCAATAAAGTCAATAAGGAGATTATTAATGAGTGTCTAAAAATATGTCTAAATATATTTTTATTCAAAATAGTTTAGAGATTATTCAAAATAGTTTAGAGAAGTTATTGTTTTTTTCCTTTCTTTCTGCAAAACTACTCAAGTTAGAAATATTTTTTTAAAAAAGGTCACTAATTTAAAAGTTTAATAACCAGGTCTGAATTTATAATATATGAAATAACACTGTAAAATGAGAGCAAGTGGATCTTCCGCAGACTCTATGTCATTTATATAATCAAAACTAGAACTATAAAATAGAATAAGATTTAAGGCCATTCCTTAATTAAAATCTGAATGAGATCCACTAAAATATAAAGTCACCAAAACTCGAGTCAGTTTACTTCAACCCAGAATTACAAAACAGCCTTGTTTTTCTTAAGCTACCTTCTAACCCTATTCTCACCTCCACCCACACAGACCAAAACACCCTTAATTCAACAAGATCTTATGGTTCTGTTTATGATAGTCAACTTCCAGGAGGCAAAAATGGGTTGGAAAAAAGATTTACTGCTTTACCTTGTATCAAGGGACCTGATGTTTCTGAACTGGGCCTTAGAAGTTTAAAAAGGTTAACGCTAAAAGTCAAGTCTTAAATCCCCAAAATAATATTCATTTAAGAGGTGAAGGATCTAATCCTAGGGAAAAATACACACCGTTCTACTAATGGATACAGAGTAGAAAACCATAACCAATATAGCTTTAAAGGGTGGATTTTGGCTACACTATTGTCACATTAAAGTTCCAAAGCAGGAAAAACAAGCTAGCTAAATGTAGTAAACCAAAAGATGGAAAGCAGTTCTCTGTCATTTTCGTATTAAGTGCTTTTGTAATTCTCAAAATTATGTGACTTATAAAAATGACAAAGGTAGTAGTAGAAAATATAGGTTCACATTATACTCTGCTTTTCAGTATCAATTAACAATTTTGGATTTATTAAGCATCCATCAATGTATACAGAGCGCATTTAGCATCTATTAACTGGAAAATTGCTTCTCCTACTTTACATCACCTGAATAAGGCCCTCTTGTGAGAACCATGATAAAGGAACAGTCTGTCAATAAATTATCTTTCCTACCATCCTGATTAGCAATTATTTCCTTACCCTAACCTCAGCTTTTCCAACAGAAAGATAATGCCTCTTCTGAAAAGCAGGCAATGGCCAGCCAAAACCTATTCATACAAGTACCTAAATGGTGGCCATGATATGAAGCACTGGGTACTGTTTAACTGATTAAGCCAGCTGTGGCCCCAAAGTCCCAGGGGGTAGTCTTGAAACAGACTCAGCTTTCCAGTGGTCCTCTAACCCAGCAAGATGCAACACTGCACTTTGGGGCCAGTCAAATAATACTGAATCACTAGACGAGCAGCATGCTTTTGACTCACCCAAAACTTTCCTAACAAAAGTGACCCTGGCATCACATCATTCTACTTACGCTGTCCCCCAAGACCTGTGTTATCTGGTAAGTGCCTAAAATGGGAAGTTATCTGGCTCTTCTCAACAACATTTTTTCCATTATGCTTTATATAATAATTCTTTTTTTTTTTTTTTTTTGCTTTTTGGAGGGGGGAAGGCAGGGCAATTGGGTGACTTGCCCAAGGTCACATGTCTAGTAAGTGCTATGTGTCTGAGGTCGAATTTGAACTCAGGTCCTCCTGAATCCAGGGTCGGTGCTCTATTCACTGCTCCACCTAGCCCCCCATATGATAATTCTTAATAATTCACATCCTATAATGACAAATGAAGGCAAGTTGCTCTCCTCTGTGCTACTTGAGTATCTTCCAAAGGTTATCTTGTAAAAGGTATTAAATTCACTTAGATGAAATAAGTTTCATGTACTAGAAGGTATTCTGAATTACTGGGTCAGTAGGACAATAAACTTACATGTATTCAATCTACAAAGTTCACACATACTACCTGCCTCCTCAGTACACTCCCCACACCTTAAGAGTAATCAATTATCTAATGCTAATTAAATTTAGGGTTTGTTTTTTTTTTTGCTTCAGGGGGAAAAATTAATTGTACAGCTAAAGTTTCTTTTCAAATCACTATCCAGAGGGCTGAAAAGTAGCTCTTCTCTGTAACTGATGCTAACTACATACTCTTGCTGCTATTTTACCAAACAGTTAGGTAATGTATCAAGGGATTAACTTTTGGACTAACAGTCAAGCTTCTGATGTAATCATCAAGACAATGTTGATATTATGAACCACTTCCTTTACCACTGACAAATAAGAAAAAATAAACACATGTGTATGACTCTTCGGTACTGCACAAAATGAAATAACACCAACAATTAGTAATTATAAATGTGTTGATACTACTGTTGTCTTCTTCCTAAGCCACACATGAGTCTTTCATCTAACAATTTATATAAATTCTCAAGAAAGCCCATGGGCACAATGTCAGGAACAACTTTTGAACATAATTGAAAACTTACAGAGAAAGCAATAGTGGAGAATTTACGCAACAGAGTTCATCAAGTTACTAAAGTGAAGCTAACTCCACAAAAGGTCTAAAGATAAAGCAAACAATGGCAGGTGCTAGCTTTATCTTAGGGAAAGTGCCATAGTTACCAACCAGTGCTGTAAAAGTAAATAAAACCATATCAGCACTATTATTGTTGGTGTTCGGTCATTTTTTTTCAGTAATGTCCAACTCTTCATGATACCATTTGAGGTCTTCTTGGCAAAGATGCTAGAGTGGGTCTGCCACTTCCTTCTCCAGTTCATTTTATAGATGAGGAAACTGAGGCAAACAGGGTTAGGTGACTTGCCCAGGGTCACACAGCTACTAAATGTCTGATATCAGATCTGAGTCTTCCTGACTCCAGACCTGGTGCTCCATCCACTGTGCCACCTCACTACCCCTATAACAGCATAATGGGCTGGTTTTTAAGGTTTCAAAAGCAGGATCTTTACAGTAACTATGACTGCACTACCTCCTGTAAGAGATTTATGTAATGCTGACCCAAGTTTCAGTTCACCTTGATTGATTTCTAAATACATCACCTTAGACCATTCTAAAAACAAAGGAAAGAGAACAACCAATAACTTTATAAAATCTGACAGACTGAACAGGAGTCAAAATAATCCAGACATCTAAGTCTTCATAAAGGATGATGCCAACTTGTAATCTTGAATTTTAGCTATTACTCCCCATTTCTGATTTAAAAAAATAAAACTGGGGGGTGGCTAGGTGGCACAATGAATAGAAATAGAGCACAGGCCCTGGAGTCAGGAGGACTTGAGTTCAAATTCGGCCTCAGACACTTAATACTTACTAGCCGTGTGACCTTAACCCCAACTGCCCTGCCTTTCCCCCTCCAAAAAGCAAAGAAATAAAACTGAACTTCAGCTACCCTAAGCTGAAAAATATTTTGTTTGCTAAATGTCTCCAATTTGTTCAAGTGCATACTCTTCAATAATAAGTATCAAATGTCCAGATCAAAGGCTGAGTTCAAGCAACAGGTTATAAAAGTCTTGTCTATTGCACTTTTATAATAAAATCTGGATCAAAAATTTTTTAACTAACTGGAAAAAGCCTGTACAGACCCATCCTAAAAACCTAAAGTGAATATGTGTATCCAGTAAAAACAGAAAGCCATTCCAACTACCTACATTCCAATCTATGAGAAAATGAAATAAAGTTGATCTTAGGATTGACAACTACTTGTACCTTTAAACCAAAGTATTAGGTTTTTTGTTTTACACTCTACTTGTACTCAGTGACAAGCCAAAAGCAAAGGGGAAAGGTCCAGCATTTCTTGGAGGCTTTGGCACATTTCTACAAAGAAAAAGTAGCATATGAAGGAATCTAAGTCCAAACATTAAAAAAATGTGTACCTTACTTGAGTCAACAGTACATCCCCCTCATTACAAGTTAACAAATACCAAGACCTCTTTCCCAATTAAATGTTCTTACTGGCTTGAAGATACCTTATAAGAAAACCTATAAGGCCCTATAATTATCACAAATATAACCTGGAGAGACATCACTGATTCAAAAAGAAGAGTTTTTCATTTTGAAAAGAAGCTAGAGCATCATGATATTTATTACAAAATTCTATCTCATATTTAGGACACTGGCATCTAAAATTCCTTGAGCCTATGTTCATAAGTTGCTCTGAAATATCCTTTAACTTGGTTTGTTCTGCATGTGCTGATATATGGCTAAATTTGTGTGTGTGATCTTTCAGTTCATCTGAAAGCAACTTGTAGAAACCACAAAATATTTGAAACTCTCAGAACTACCACCCCCAACATAAATTTTCCCTTCACAACAAATAATGTGCAATCGAATAGATTTCCTGTTTCAAAATGGAATAGTAGATGAAAGAAACTGTAATTTAGCCATTAACAAGAGCACAGAACTTTTAAAATGAAGATGTTTTCCGAAGATGAAATGGAAACTATTTCAAATTTTGCTTACTCACTTGAGAGCTAATCTGTGTAATTGTTTCCCAGATAAATGCTCTCTACTTCATGCAGTGGATTGTCATAAGAGGGCTTTATAAAATACTTTGCATGAATTACCTGTTTAAGAGCTCTTCTTCTGGTCTAGGGGCAAGACAACTCCATATAAGTCAGAACAAACATTTCCAAACTATTCTGACACAATATACTAACATTAAGCAGCTTACTGCATGAGCTTTGCATATCTGAGTTCTCTGGAAGAACTTTGAACCTTAAAGAATAGGACAGAAGGTAAAAGCAAGATCATTCATATCAAGACATCAAGTTTTTACAACAAATACTAAGCCGAGAAGTGAGCAAAATGTCCAATTCAATCATAATGCCTTTGTTTTCCATCAAAGAACTCATGAGGAACTTTAGACCTAGAAACCTTGGAGATGATCCATCTCAACCTCTCATTTCTATGAAAAAAAATGGTGAAAATGACATACTTAAGGCCTGAAATATCAGCTACAGAAGTTTAGTGATTTGCCCAAGGTCACATAGTCAGGAAGTAGCAAAACCATGGCTAGAATCAGGTCAAGTCAACAAGCATTTATTAACCATTTGTTACATTCTCCTGACTTCTAGTCAAATGCTATTTAACAAACATACCAACAACCCAAAGAAAAATAAATCTTGTATTCATTACAAGGCTTAGGATTCATCAAAAGCTTGTCATTGCCAAATTTCATGAAAAGTTAAAGTTGTAAGGGATCCCAAAGATTATATACCCAGATAAGAGTAAATACTCACTACTTTGTCCATGAGTTTCCAAGTCTTCTCAACAGTTCTTCGATCAGCTGCAGCTTGTTTAGGTGGTCCAACTGCATCCTGAATAGCATCTATAAAGCCCAGTATCCGTCCTTTTCGGGGGTTTCCTCCTCGGCCACCAGGGTTCCGGCCATTCATAGCATTAGCCATCTGGGATCTCAGTTCTTCAGCTTTTAGGAGAATACTGAAAACAATTTTTTAAAAAGTTAACAACAGAGACTCACATGGTCCTTAAATTATTTTTTCCCCAACAGAAAACTGAATGTGCTAACTCATTCCACCCACCTCCTTCAGCAGGGAATGCAGTGGATAGAGTAAAAGCCTAGGGTTCAACTTTTAGACAAGGAGAGCATGGATTCACACTGGCATTCTACACAGAGTGGGTGTCAGGGAAGTGACCCTGACTCTGCTTTTAGAAAACTAACAGTTGTAGACAAATATTACTCATATTTGAAGGAGCACAGGCTGGATTACATTACTCAGCTCAGGACAAAAAGGCAACATAAATACAATCACTCCAAATAGATAAGAACATAATGTTCTCCCCATCTCCTTTCCCTTAACCCCCTCTCAACACCCACAAAAGCAAACGAAGCCACTGAGGAAACATCCTAGGGGCTTCATTTAGGGAACTAATTTTCATCCATTACTAGAATCCAAGTTAGGCAAACTAAAAAATTGTCATACATATGGGGGGTAGGGGGGAGGGCACATCTTTGCTCAACAAAGGCTATACGACTTGTATTTTATTCCCACCTCAAAAATCTCAAAAACGATGATACACTCCCCCCAAATCCGAAGTTATCTTTTTAAGAAATGCAATGTCAGTAGTTACCTATAAGTTAGTTAATAACTGAAGTGGAGGGGGGCTAGAGGGAGTCCTTCCCTTCCTCTCTTTTTTAAAGAGGGAAAGAACTGAAGGAGGGAAAAAGGAAGAGGAGGGAAGATCACTTCTGAATCAGTCGTCCTCTCCCCCCCACCCCCCACCCCCTCCAGGAAAAAGAAAACAAAACACACGCACACACACACACACAAACACACACACACACACACACACACACACACAGAGCTTTGTTTCTGGAGGGAAAAAAAAAAGAAACACTACTACCCAGCTGCTCCCACTGCTTTTCATCCACAGTTAGGGAGGAGAAAGGTAGAAAGAAGGAAGGACAAAGTATCCTTTTTCCTCCAAGCAACAGAAGCAGCAGTTCTCTCGTCTTTACCCTCTCCTGCCGCCTTCATACAGCCCATGCTCCAGTCGCTTCCAATCTCCGCAGCTTCTATCCCTCTCTTTCTGCCCTTGTCCCCCACCCCCACCCCCCACGCCCCACTCAGGGGTTCGGGTTATTAAATACCCCTTTTCAAACAGCAGCGGCGGCAGCGACCACGGCAGCAACAGCAAGCTGGGGGCTCTCGTCTCTTCCTCCTCCGTAGCTCGTGTCCAGCTGCACAAGGGGCACTTGGCCCGGGAGAAACATTGAGTCTCCCAGACCGAGTTCTTCCTCGCCCTCTCTCCCGGCTATAGAGGACTCCGGGGGGAAGGCAGGCACACGCGTGTGCGTGAGGCTACACTATACGCGCACGTCGGGGCGGGGGCCGTAGGAGGGACGGGAGCTCAGAGAGAGTGAGATAAGACAGCAATTCCAAAGGCAGGGAGCTCCTTCCAACCAGCTTCAAGCGAGACGTGGAAAAAAAAAGAGACAACAATTTAAGGTTGAAATAAATCCACAACCGCCTCCTGCTTCTCCCCACTCCACCCCCCTCCTCTCCTGGGCTTGGGGACACACCAACAGCAGCCCAAGCAGGAGGAGGAGGAGGAGACAACTCACAGTACTCCCCTCCCCTCCCTCCAGTCCCTGGCGCTCCCTCCCTCCTCCCCC
>NW_027187308.1:0-41363 GCF_028583685.1 Petaurus breviceps papuanus | reverse complement strand
TTAGCCAATCCTACTAAAGCACAGCATTACAGGACAGGGGTCCTAACCAATAGATGATAGATCCTTTTCTTCGCCCCGCCTCTCCCTCCACGTCTTCTAGGGTCCCCAGTGCTGCCAAAGAACTATCCCCCCACATATACATATACACATTCACACACATATATATACGCACATAAACACATACGCCCCAGAAAAAGAATAAAGAATATAAATGCGTGGCCCATTAAGGGAGTGGGACAAGGAAGAGAAAAAGGATTCAAACCCCCTGGGAGTTGGTCAATGGGGGTTAGGAGGAAAGATGGGCGTGACCATTTGGAGGGAGAGTAAAAGCCAACTAGGGGATAAGAGGCGGGACTTCCTGCTTTGTCCACCTTCCTAGTCTTTTGTCTCGTAGCAACCGTGGGTGGGAGGCAATGAGTGGCACTTCAGCCTGGGTTAGAGTGGAAAAAGCAGAAGAAATGCTGCTTGCTGGGGCTGCCAGAAAGGCCCCTTCTTGCCTAGGACCCTGGTCTGAGGCATTAGTTTTTGGTAGCCTCTGTGAGGAAGAGATTGAGGTGGAGTGGGACGCTGCTGGGGTTATAGTAATAGCGACTGACTTGCCTTACCAGTGTCCTGTTCCAGCTGCTAGTTTCTGGAAGGAATTGTGTTTCATTGCACTGAAGGGAGATGGTCAACCTTAGCAGTGACCCATTCAAAGAAAAGAAGACTTTCAGCTAGTACACACCATTTTTTTTTAATTTTCTAGGCTTATCTGAACTATCTCTTCCCCTTCATTCCTTACTCTACACTTAGACTAGCATTTTTAATTTCTCCCACTCCTTTTTTCATAGAATCGCTTAAATTGTAAGGAATCCAAAAGATCACACCCATCCTTTCTCCTTTTTCAATTGGCCATGGGGAAGGAGGGGTAGGAAGATATGACAGATTTATTAAGGGCCTCCTATTTGCCAAGCACTGTACTGGGCACTGGAGATACAAATAAAAATAAATATTAAGCAGTCCCACCTCTCAGGGAACTGACATTCTAATGGGGGAGATAACACATCGTCCTTGATTTTTTCCTCCTCCTTTTACTTATTCTTTAATTAGTACTTCTATTCTCTACATTTACCATACACTCTAATTCTGTGTCTCTTGCGTTCTAGCTTTCATCTCTACCAAGGTGCTCTTGGGTTTCAACTCCTTGATTGCAATTTTCATGAACCTCTTTTATTTTATTTTGCATTATTAAATACATGACTCTTGGCTCTCTGTTCTCTCATTTCTCTGTTCTTTATGCTTTTTACTGAATCTTTTTGATCTTTTCTTTCATTAACCACTGGTGTTCCCAAATCCTTCTCATGCCTAATATTGAATGTGTGCTGAAGTCAAGGTTCACCTAGATAGAATTAGATATTCTTGTTTGTTACAATTTACAGCCTTGGACTTTAGGTAATTAGTAATTTTCAAGTTGGAGTTGTTTTGCTTTGGTCAACCAAATAGAAAACAGGGAAAGTATACTTTTAAGGCCATTCAGTTAAAGAACTACCTTTATTTTTACCTTACCATGTTTTTTACTCCACTGATGACTGTTGTTGTTCGATTGGATCCAACTCTTCAACCCCATTTGTTTGTTTGTTTTTGTTTTTGTTTTTTTTGCAAAGATACTGGAGTGGTTTGCCATTTCCTTCTCCAGTTCATTTTGCATGAGGAAACTGAGGCAAACAGGGTTGAATGACTTGTCTAGGGTCACACAAGTAGTAAATTGTCTGAGACTGGATTTGAACTGGGGGAAATGAGTCTTCCTGACTTCAGCTTCAGCTCTCTAGCCACTGCTCCACCTAGCTGCCCATGAACCATTTACATTTGACATATATCATCATCTGTTCTTGCTTTTTCAAAATTTTCTATTCCTGCTAATTTTCCCCCTTAGGAGGAGAACTACTTTAAGGATTTAATCCTATACATAAGTACATAGCCACCAGCACTCATTGTAATTAGATGTATTCTATCCCTAGGTTCCAGTTAAATAAATGAATTTGAGAAGTTTATATGAAATGAGTTATCCATAGTAAGTTATGTAACCATGTTTAAATGGAATAGACATAGCATAGACACAGACTGCTGCTCTTAGAAGGCCTTTCAGCAATGGGGATATTGTGAAGGTAACTCTTGAGTAATTTGCATGTATTTCAAGATGTGCTCCACACACAGGTTTGAATAATAAACTTAAGTAAAATCAGATTTCCCATCAAGGTAACACAAGATGGATCTTAAGTTACAAGTGATAGTTCTTTACTATTAGAATGAATTTAGCTGTGCATCTGATTGATTAATTCTATATCTCTTCTATAATCCACATCTCCCTTACTCAAATGAACAGAATAGTACTTTTGGCAAAGGTGAAAATGCAAAAGGAAAGGTATGATTTAAAGAGAACCCTTTTGAAAACAGGATGTAGTAAAGGATTTATATCATGTGTAGCTACATCAGGTCTTTCAGTACCTAGAGGAACAGTGACAGTTACGTTTGCCAAAAAAGTCTATTACTCATACGCACACCTGACTAAGTGTAGAGTAGGGAAAATATTTGCATGTTATAGCGGATACCACTGCTTTTTATTACATTACGTAACAAAGAAATGGCAGGATGAAGAAATGTCATTGCCTACAGTATCAAGGATTATGTGTCATTAAGAATGTAGGTATTAAATTATAGGTTTTATAGCATGTGATGCAGATACATATATAGAGTCATATTTTGAGTAAGTATTGCAGGAGCATCAGCTAAATGTTACAAAAATAGTTCTAAAGTATTCAAGTGTTAATAAAAAAAAACTTTTAAGCAGATACTTAGCTGTTGCAGTTTTTTTTTTTCCTGAACTTCCATTTTCCCCCCAGCATTTAAACTGAAGCAGAGTCTGAGGACAAGAAATCTAAAATTTTTCCTATTACAGGATTGCTACTGGGAGTGGGGGAAGGAAGGGAGAAGAGAATACTATCCAATTGATTTGCCCTAAGTCCACTTGAGGAAATCACAAAAGATTTCAAAAACAATCAGAAGATTTTCAGAAAAGGAGAGAACACTGAAAGACCATGTGTTGAGATTTCAAACTAAGTGTATAGTGCTTCAAATTCTGTCACTCATTTAGAAGGCATAATTAAGTTTTCCCATTAAAATTAGAGGACAGTGAGCCATTGGATGACAAAAGATTTGCCTCACTTCTGGTGATATTTTAAAATCAAAACTTTCTCTTAAGGGGATGTGGCTAGGTGGTGCAGTGAATAGACTCCACACCGGCCCTGGAGTCTTGAGGACTCCTGAGTTCAAATCCAACCTCAGAACACTTACTAGCCATGTGACCTTAGGCAAGTCACTTAACTCCAACTGCCCTACCTTCCCCCATCCCAAAAGCAAAAATAAATAAATAAATGAATTAATGAATGAATGAATGAAAAATTAATTAATTGATTACAATTTAAAAAACAACTTTCTCTAAGGAGTAAATTGAGTCAAATGATGGCTCCAATGACCTCTGGCAGTAGAGAAAAGAGGAAAGCAACAACTCAAAATAATTGCAATGATTCTCACATTCTATTTAATGAGGTATGCCCAGAGTTAGGATGAGATGGCAAATTGAGACTTCTATTCCTCTCCAGTCCTCATTCCTCTCCAGACTTTCTCCTCTGTGCCCCAGAAATAGCTTGATCCTGGGAGTTCACTCCAGGCCTGGGATACACACATTAGAAGTAACTTCTGCCCCTGCGGTCTCTCCCCTTGATTAGATTGCTCCCTCCCTGAACCTCCATTCTGCTCTATAGACTGCACTCCAAATACTCTCTACCATTCAACTGCTCTGGGTACCTTCACCTCTCTTCCCCACTTTTCAACTTCATTTTATGAGTCATCTGTCTTCATTAGAATCTAAGTGTACTACTTGTATTTATACAAAATAATATTATAAGAGGCAGCTAAGTGATAGAATGGACTGCTCTGGGCCTGGAGCCAGGAAGACTCCTCTTCCTGAGTTCAAATCTGGCCTCAGACACTAACTAGCTGTGACCTTGGACAAATCACTTAACCCTATGCTGGAAAAGGAAATCACTCCACTATCTTAGCCAAGAAAACCCCAAATGGGCTCATGAAGAGTACCCATTCACCTAATCTCAGTTGTAGTCTCCTTAGCCTCTCATACTTCTTCTAATGTGAGCAATTCAGTGTACTAGCCTCTGTTCTTCATCATACCCATAGACTATCTGTCTAGTACATGGTGAGTCCTCTAAATAATCTGTAACCTGACAGTTTACCTATGAAGCCTATTTAATAAGATTTATCTCCTTTAAAGGATATGCAAGATTATGACTCTTAACTGAATTTGTTTAATTTTTATGACATTGAAAGAAACATGAGATTATATCTATATGTGTGTATACACACACACACACATATTTAATACTCACGGCCACAACATTATTGTTTCCTTTTGTAAATTTTAGTCCCCTAGTATATAGCCACTTAAATTTACTCAGATTGATTTGGCACAAGCAGCAGGGATTAGGATGATGCAATTGAAGATAGAGGAACAATAAAGCTCCAATTGTAGTGTTACACCATACACCAAGAGTTTGTTGTTGTTGATGGCCTCACACTGTGATGTCTTGACTTCTGGGTGATTAGAATTTAAGTAGGTCAGAGGTGCACAAAGTTGTCAGCCGTATTCCATCTTCCACAGTCATCAAAGTCCAGTGGCAGGACACAAGTCAGAACAACTGGCAATGGCCCAGAGTACATGGATGACCTTGGCATCTTTGATGTCTGACTCTACTCTCAATTGCCTTCATGGCCTTTGGAACAAATTTTCTCAAATTGCCCATTCTACTGGGGGAAGTCTTCATGTGCTTGGGGTAGACATCCCCCTAACTCACCAATGGGTTTGGAGCCTGTTGGTTACCTTCAACCTGGTTTAATCCATCTATGGAGAGAATGTTTTACCAGGGTGTAGCTGCTGTTCATGATACAGCTTTTTAGAGCCATAGGTGAGAGCTGGATGAAAGGTAGACACTAAAGCCCTGAAAAAGCTCACCAAGCCCTCATATCAGAGGTGCTAGTCCTCCCTGGACACCCTGTAGACCCCAATGCACCATAAATGCACCAAAGGGGAGATCATGAAAAGTCAAACATTGGGACAGAGTCTGTCTGAGTGACCCCATGTTTGAATCTTGCTCAACCTTTTGGGTACTATGTTTCAGCCAGCCAGCAGGAGAGGGTGAGGTACCCTTAGGACTAATCCCATCACCTGAGAGCTACTCCCCTCTCCCAATGATGCTACAGGGAGGAGAAACTGAGGTGACACTAATCTCACCTTCTCCTTGAGAAGTCTATCAATCAAGATTATTTCGCTCTTATATTTTATTTTTATATAATAATTATATATTTATAATTATATAATATACATTCATAAAATATTTATATTTTACTCTTATAGTAAATTGCTTTACTCCTGACTATAAAAGCAGCTGGCATTTGCAATTCGGCTGCATTCCTATTGCTTGGTGCCTTGGTGTGCCAATTTGTCTTAAAAAAAAAAAGTTGAGTAGGGCCAATGAACATAGCCTTTAGTTGACTGAATTTCACTCATGGTCATCCCAAAAGCTTCTGCTGTGTTGAGTTTTAATACCTTGCATCTTTTTGCCTCATGACATAACAAAAGAAAAAACAGTTATGTTTCTCAGGGAGGGTACTGTGATCGCATAACACATGTGAAGCCCTTTCAAGAGTGTTATTTGCCCTAATCATCATTTTTTTCCTGTCAGCTAAGTATTTGAGAAGTCCTGGTTCCCTCCTATTTCCTTGTCAAAACGTAGCTATGTGTTATTCAAACTAAAATTTACCTTCAACTTCTTCAATAATAACCTTTTCAGATCTATCTGTTCTCTGTTATAGATTGCTTTTTAAAAAGTAACCCTTGCCCCTTTCCAACTATGACTGTTTAAAAATGCTATCCTGGTCAATTAAATTTAAATTAAATTTAAAATACTTTATTTTATTGGATTTTAAGGGTTATTTTGACTATACATTATTTTTACCTTTCACACTGACTTTAGAATCTTTGCTTAAAATGCAACTCCACAGTATATGGTTTTTTTTAAACCTGCCATTATAAAAATTTGTGGAAATATATTTCTTTTTCTGTTCCAAATTCATATTACCTCCCTCCAAACCTATCATTTTATTGGATGTTTCTCTGTATTCTAAGCTAATTGTACCTCTTAACTCCTATAATATTGGTTCAGAAAATATCACCTCTAATCCCAGGGCTTACATAATGACTATGAAGTGGCAGGGGAAAAACTTTAGGTAATTACCCCCTCTATATGTTATGAGTTATGTAAAAATCTAATACAATAGTGAAACTTTCATCTTCTTTCATTTTTTGTTTTTGCTATCAAAGTTGAACATAGGAGGCTCAGAATGTTAGAGTTAGAAAAAATCTTAGAGACCATCTACTTAATAATGAGGAGATAAGCTGATGGTTACTAAAATATTAGATGTTGCTATTAGCTCTATGGGTTCCTGGGTACTGTCTCCCTCATATACAATGGTCAGGTGATCTGGCATGACTAGGACCCAGAAAAACTATTATAACTTATTCAAACTCATTGGTTATAGTAGGAATTGCATTGGATTTCTAGTCAGAGAGTCTGGGTTCAGCTCCTAACTTTGAACTTATATGACTGTACGACTACATTCATAGTGTAAAAGGGATTCTTGCTCAGGTATGAATTTGATTGAATGACTACTAAGTTATATGTTGTTTTTTTTAGTGGGGTGAGTATATCTCTTTTCTTTCTTTTTTTTTGAGGGCAATTGGGGTTAAGTGATTTGCCCAAAGTCACATGGCTAGTAATTGTGTCAAGTGTGTAAGGCCGGAATTAAACTCAGGTCCTCCTGACTCCAGGGCCAGTGCTCTATTCACTGTGCCACCTAGCTGCCCCCAGTATATCTCTTTTCTTAACCTGAAAACTGAGAGCATTGTACTAGATATCTAAAATTCTTTATCAATTTGATTTACATAGAAAAACAGTTTATTACAATGATAATTATAACTAACATACAGACCACCATTTTTATGACAAAAACCAGTCATTTGTATTTGAATCAAAAAGTGATGTGATGAGAATATTAAATCCAAGAAAGTTACCTACAGATACTTATGATTATATATCTCTGATTTTCTGAGACAATTTTGTTTTCATATATTCTGCCCTGTTGTTCCATAAATGTCCCAGAATTTCCAGCATTTCATCAAATTGCTACTGAATGAGTTAAGTCAATCTGCATAACAATAAAAATATGCAAAAGTCACAAAAGATGGAGAATAAAAAGTATAAAGACCATCATAGCTATTCCCAGAAAGCACATGCATACTGGACCAAATTACATATATTTATAGCTATGGATGTATTATGGGGACAGATGGTTTGGTAGGCAGCACAGCAGTGATGGAAACTGGCCATGTACCATTAAAGAGATTCATTAAATACATAATTAAGTGATATTTAACTTGTATAGCATTGTAAGACTTTTGTTATAAATAAATTCACAAGTCAGGAAAAAAAAAGTCTTTTGTAAGATATATTTTTGGTTCAGAAAGTCATTTCAAGGAACTCCTTGCAACCCCTCCACCTCTAAGGAGATGCCCAAGGTACATATAGCTTAAGTGACTTCCCTAAACTTACAACTAGTAAATATCTGAGGCAGGATTTGAATACAGAATTTCCAGAATCCAAACCCACTAAGGAGTAAGCATCTTGAAATGGATTCAGTGTTCCTATAGGCCAATTTAGATACCTTCTATACTGTAGTCTATGCTACAAACATAGAGGCACAAGTTTTCTCCTCTCCTTTCAAGCTTCCATACTGCACTTTCAATTATCTGATTACATCATTTTACATTAAAAAGTTGATGACTGGTTCAGGGGAAGAACCTTTTAAGTAGACACTAATCTTTTCAAAGGGAATCTAATCAAAGAGGATATGCTTTCCCACACTGCAAAAGGAAGAAATATGGGGACTATATTTTACAAACCCAAAACTGGGACATGTATTGCTTTGGAGAAGTCTCATTAAAAGTATATTTTTCTAATGAAATGAGGACTGTTTCATGAAATCAATGTCATACACTAACTGTAGGTATTGACCATGGAACAAGTATGAAATGTAAAGGAAGTCAATTACCAGAGGAAGTCGCAGATCAACTTGAGGTATTCCTCAATCTTAAATGACCAGATAGCCAAATAGAGTTGAAAGCCATTGTTTAATGTCAATGACCAAATCTGAGAAGGTCCTCAACCAGTCTGCTGAGATTAAAGGAGGCTGGTCATTAAATAAAGGCAGCTGATGAGGCACAGGGAACTTTTACTGATTTTTGGAGATCAGCCTTGCCCTTTGTGGCTTATATAAAAAAAAAAAAAGGCTAGTCACACTGAAACAATTGAAATGACATCTTCTGCAGATGTCCTGAGCTCTGTCCTTGTACCTCTCCCCTCTTACAGAGTGCAGTTGGTGCAGGGAAAAAGGATGTCCTTTCCCACAACCCCCTGTAGTAATTGTCACTACAAGCACATGGAAGAGAAAATATTTGCTTGACTAGGCAAGTCTAAGTATCTGGACACTGGTCTCTGCTGCCTTTCCTTTTCCTTTCTTGAGCCCAGGTCAGAAAATAGCAGACCTGAAAAATAGATGCTTTCAGGCTTAGCCACTCTCTTGGATATTTGAAAATTCAGGAGTTCCAGAGTCAGGTGCTGACTTCCCAGTAGGAAGTAATTCCTGTAATAGCATATTTCTTAGAGGAGAAAATGATGGTTGATAGAGTCCTCCTTAAACCCAAAGGACTAAAGAGCCATGTCTAGTTGACCTGGAGAGCCAAATCTTTTGAGCTATTCAGGCAGTACAGATATGTGTTCAAGGGGAGAGACAGAGACAGATAGACACAGAGACATAGAGAGAGACAGAGACACAGACAGAGACACACATAGAGAGACAGAGACATAGAGAGAGACACAGAGACAGAGGCAGAGACAGTGACACAGGGACAGACAGAGACACAGAGAGAGAGAGAGAGAGAGAGAGAGAGAGAGAGAGAGAGAGAGAACTCTGTATCCTGTTAGTGGGCTCCTACCACTCAGAGGCCTTCACAGATCTCAGAGCCAAGACTCCAAAGGAGTATAAGTAGAAAGGCTTCCCACTCATCCTAGGGTAAAGGTGCTAGTTCTTTCTGAAAGAGTCTGGCAGTGCCCTAGGCTTGCTTAGGCCAAAAGCAGGAGAAGTTGAAGTCTATCAAAGAGCAATATGCTTAGCAGAGAGTATGCCTAGTGACCCCAGCAGAGCTATGCACCTAGCCAAGACATCTTGCCCAGGAAGAGCAGTGAGAAGATTATCATGAAAGAACCAGCTCTATAACTTCAGAGGTGTGGGTTGTCCATCTATACAGTCCCCACTTGTAGGTTCCTCATATATGATCTCTATACTTGCTCACTCTCCCTAGTAATGGTGCATATGTTTGCAGGAGTATGTACTCTAAACTTATGGAGAAATGTTCAATTATATGTCTTACTATGCTATTTCAATAAATAGCATTGCTTTGAACTAAATGTGTTCTAGGGCTGAAGAGTTAAGCACATATCTATAGTCAAATAAAAAATGCTCTTAATCACTATTTATTAGAGAAACACAAATTAAAACACCTCTGAGGTACCACCTTACAACTATTAGATTTGCTAATATCACAGAAAAGGGAAATGATAAATGTTGGAGAAGATGAGGGAAAAGTGGAACTCTAATGCTTTGTTGGTGGAGTTGTGAACTGATCCAACCATTCTGGAGACCAATTTGGAACTATGCCCAAAGGGCTATAAAACTGTTCATACCCTTTGACCCATAAATACCAATACTAGGTCTGTATCCCAAAGAGATCATAAAAAAGGGAAAAGGACCCACATATACAAAAATATTTATAGCAGCTCTTTTTGTGGTGGCAAAAAATTAGAAATTGAGGACATACTCATCAATTGGGGAATGGCTGAACAAGCTGTGGTATGCTATTATGATAGAATACTAAAGTTCTATAAGAAAGGAAGAGCAGAATGCTCTCAGAAAACCCAAGAAAGACTTACATGAGGTGAGGCTGAGTGAAATGAGCAGAACCAGGAGAACATGGTATACATTAACAGCAACATTGTGTGATCAACTTTGATAGACTTAGATCTTCTCAGCAATACAATGATCCAAGACAATTACAAAAGACTCTTGCTGGAAAATGCTATACACATCCAGGAAAGAACTATGGAGTCTGAATATAGATTGAAGCATGATATTTTTGCTTTTTTGTTGTTTTTTGTTTTTTCTTTCTCCTGGTTTTTCCCCTTTGTTCTGATTCTTCTTTCATGTCATAACTAATGTGGAAAACATTTAACATGCTTGTACATGTATAACCTGTATCAGATTGTTTGCTGTCTTGGGGAAGGGGGAGGGAGCTAGGGAGAAAAATTTGGAACTCAAAATCTTATAAAAATGAATGTTGACAATTATCTTTACATGTAATTGGAAAAAAAATATCATTAAGTATAAAAAATTTTTCCTTAATAAGAGAAATTTTTTTTAAAAGAAAAGGTAAGCTGATTAACGGGTACTTGTGAGGTCTATTTTTAAGAATACAGGCTCAAGGAATGGTTTAGTAATTCTCGATTGGCAGCTAGGTTGTACATTAGATAGAGTGCTGGGCCTGGAGTCAGGAAGACTCTTCTTGAATTCAAATTCAGCCTCAGACACTAGCTGTGTGACCCTGAGCAAGTCACTCAACCCTATGTTCTGTAGTTTCCTCATCTGTAAAATGAGTGGGAGAAAGAAATGGTAAACCACTCTACTATCTTTGCCCAGAAAACCCCAAAAAGGGTCATGAAGAGTTGGACACAACGAAATGACTTGAACAAGTATTCCTTCCTAGAACATAGCCTATAAATTCAAACTGGAGATGTGTCCCTAAAAGGGAGCAAAAGAAGTTATACTTGCATTTATAAAGCAGAACATTCATTCCTTCTGGTATATATTACACAGTGTACTATCAGAATATTGAGGATGATGACATCCTTAAAAACAAAACAACAATCAAGAAAAAAAACAAACCCATTTTTGAAAGACACAAAAACCGTTCCTATTTATTCACAGGAAATAGACCCAGAGTATTTATGTGGTTTGCCTCAATATATAGGCAGTTGGTAAAAGCCATGATGCCTCTTTTTGTTGAATCCATTCATATTCTGTAACCACCACATTAAACTCCAATATGTGACCATTTGCACTAAGTAAACCACAAATAACCTAGAAAAAAAAAAGAAAGCTTGCCAAATGACATGCAAAAAAATGAGCCCACACTAAAGATACTTTCTCATAATAACTCATGCACTTTTCAAATGCCATCTTAATTTCTAAATCTAAGACTAAAGGGTAGATTTTCATATTCATTATTGGGTTTCATTTCCATTATTAACTGGGCCCTGTCTACTGAGGAAAATGAAAAGGGCACCAATCAAGTCCCATCTTTCTAAAAGCACCTTTAGTAATTACCTTACTCATAGCTAAATGGGAAAATCAACAAATTACATCCATCAATCACAAATTCTTGTTTTGGTCTGACAGACTTTCTGTCTAGCCTATGCAATTTACTGAATTATATTCACAAAATCTTCAATTAGGGATGATCCTAGGCAAACTTATACAGTAGATATTTCTTGGATACCCTTCCACTGTCCTTTCAGAACCCTACTCCCTCTTTCTAGGGCCCTCCAGCTCTTCACATTTCCAGGTGAGTAGTGCCTTCATGTAACCCCTTGGCTACACATTGCAGCATTTGGCCCAGCCTTGTGCTTCCCAAGTTCTTCTGTAAATCTTCTGTAAATTCCATACCCTAGATCTACCTCTCTACCTTCTTCACTATCAAAATTTATTCATAGAGTGTTCTAATCATTCAGTGTCTGTTCTCAGCTAGCAATCCTTTTGGAAAAGATCCTAGAAATTAATTCACAGGAAAATGTTGATAAAAAGTCTAAATGTGTTACTCCTCTGGGAATGATTGCATTTCATATAAATGAAAATGTCATTTTCCAAAGAAATGAGTCTGAAGGACAGAATTTCAGACTCCATAGCAAGTCAACAGGAAAAGTTATTTGGGATAGGAAGAGCCTTCTTTGTGCCCATTTTATCATATCTACTCATTAGAACATGAGATCCAATTTCCAACCCTTTCCCTATTCACTTCCTCTGTTTAGTAGAAGAAAACTGTCATTTCCCTAATGTTCGAAGTAAAAATGCCAATCAGAAAGAAAACCTCTTTTTTGTTACTGAATTTTGACTTACATACAAACCTTATCCTTATATACATTATGACTTCATATGGCTGCAGGTGAAGAAAATAAGCATGAGGAACTCAGATGATATATGTGCCTTATATACTTAGCTCTGGATTTCCGTGAAAGTGGAAAAGAGGATTATCATATATAATACAGAACTGTGGATATCATACCTGAGTGCTTTCTTATAAGTTGTAACAATGTCTGAATCCTTAAGAAAAAGGAGTGTTTTTAAAAGTAAGAGAAGTAGGAAGTTTGGAGGCAATTCCTAGGAAGAGTCTGGGGTTTGGAGTCTTGAATTAAAATTCTCTTCCTCTCCCACCTCCCAGTTCTCCTTTCCTGTGTTGAGACCAGGCCTCTAAATGATTTCTTTTTCAAGGCCCTTTGGCTATATTTGGAAAGGTATACATCGTCTGACTTGATTTTTTTTAATATACATAAGAAGAGAAGACTGGTGATGTTGAATGTCAGCAGCAAAGGCAACCTAACTATTTCTCAATGGAATTGTAAAAGAATATCAAAAAGAGTTTTAAAGCAGCATTTTCTAAACTGTTTTTCATGGAACCCTGGTGTGATATGGAGAAGAGATCCATAAGAAAATGTCATAGCCAGAGATATTTTTTCCTTCATAAGTTAAATATTAAATTATGTATCACAAAACTGTGTCAATCTTGAGCTATAAAAATAACCTTAATTTTCTCAATTTTGATCCAATAATAATACTTCATGAGAGGTAGAATGGCCTAGTGTATGGAGGGCTGGCTTTGCAGTGGGAGGAACTTGGGTTTATTCCTTCCTTTGACTCAGACTAGTTGTGTGGCCATGGGCAAGTGACTTAACTCAGTGCACCAGGAAATTGTATAAAGCTATGAAGTTAAAGAGGAGTTGCTATTCTGCACTAGTGGAAGGAGTTTCCATAAAAATAGTTCTCAAAATGGAAAAATCATAGCCATCAGGATCAACATCCCCAAATCCAAAACCCATTTGCCCATGGGCAAGACCCTGGGCAAGTCACTGAACCCTATTTGCCTCAGTTTCCTCATCTGTAAAATAAGCTGGAGAAGGATATGGAAAACTACTCCAGTATCTTTGCCAAGAAAACTCCAAATAGGGTCACGAAGAGTCAGAAATGACTGAAATGACTGAACAACAAAAACAATAAGAAGTCACTTCACTTCTCTGGAATGGTTTTTCCTTCTGTGCAAAATAAGGGAGTTGTTCCAGATGCTATCTAGATCTAACTCCTAAGATCCATGTCCACAGGCTATTTTATATCCTCAGACTGCCCAAACTGATATTTATGGGTTATTCCAATGTATATAATAAGTATACCAATATACTTATCTGATGATAATAATAACATATTGGCATAGTACTTTCCTGATAAAAATCCCAAGAGAGCTTTTATGTGAGTAGTACAAGTATTACTATTCCTTTTGTACAGATAAGGAAATTGAGCCTATGAGAGGTTAAGTGATTTGCCAGTAGTCACATAGCTAGTAAATGTCTGAGTCAGGATTACAACTCAATTCAATTCAATTTAACAGACTGTAAGCACGTGTAAGGAAATGAAACTGTTACTGCTCTTAAGGAGCTTATATTCAACTGGGGAGATAACAAAACAAACACATATAAATAAATTCAAAGCATATGCAAATTTCCAGGGTACTAAAGTGCTAAAAGCTGGGGGAATCTGGAAAGGTTCCTTAACTGAACTAGCCTTTGAAGGAAACCAGGGATTCTGCAAGGCAGAGGTAAGAAGGGGGTGCATTCCAGATGTGTTGTACCACCTGTGAAAAGGCTGAGTGAGAAATTTGAAGTGGAAAAGGGAGGTGGGAGCCAGATTGTGGAGAGCCTTAAACGCTAGACTGAGGATTCTGTATTCAAGCCTTGGTGCAATGGAGAGCCTTGGAAAATATTTAAGTAGGAGGAATAGTGTTTGACAGGAACATGTTTTGTCTTAAGAATCATGATTTGGCATCTGTGTGAAGGATAAATTGGAGAAACAATAGACTGAAAGCAGGGAAACCAATTAGGAAACTGTTGCAGTAATCTGGGTGAAAGGTCATGAGGGCCTGAACTACTATAGGAACTCTGAGTGGAGACAAGGAGATAGATAAGAGAGATATCATGGAAGTAAGATAGATAAGGTTTGGCCATTGATTGAATGGGGTGGTGAGAGAAGAGAGTAAGGGAGATAGAGAGTCACAGCTAACTCCAAGTTTATAGATCTTGGTAACTGGACAGATAGTGGTACCTTGAGCAGAAATAAGGAGGTATGGCTTGGAGAAAAATATGATGAGTTCTCTTGGATGTGGTGAATTTGAGATTTCAGTGGGATATCAAGTTAGAGGGGATAATATAGGACATCCCCCCAGTCACTACCCTGGTTCAGGCCTTTATCATCCCTGACATGAACCATTGCAATAATAGCCCTAGATGGTCAAGACCATCTGAGTAAGGGTTGGGGAACCTGTGACCTCAAGGCCACAGGTGGCCTTCTAGGTCCCTGAGTGTGGCCTTTTGAATAAATCTAAGTTTTACAGAGCAAATCATTTTATGAAGAGGATTTGTTCTGTGAAGTTTAGATTCAGTCAAAGGGCCACACTTGAGGACCCAGAGGGCCACATATGACCTTGAGGGCCACAGATACCCCACTACTGATTCTAATTGGTCTCCCTGCCTCAAGTCTCTCCCTATTGTAATCCACCTCCAACAAATTGCCAAAATAATTTTCCTAAAGTATAAGCCTGACTATGTCACTCTTTTCCCATAAACTCCTATGGTTCCCTATTGCTTCCAGAAACAAATATACATTCCTTTGTTTGGCACTGATAGTCCCTAAAAACATGACTCCAACCTATTTTTCTTTTTTTTTTACCCATTATTTCCCTTCATGTACTCTATAAGCTTAGTCAATCTGGTCTTCTTGTTATTCCTTACATACTACACTCTAATACCTGTCTGTATAGTATGCACAGGTTGTTTCAATATTCATGGAATGCACTCCCTTCTTACCTCCTTCCCTTAGAATCCCTAGATTCCTTCAAAGCTCACTTGAAGCATT
This sequence comes from Petaurus breviceps papuanus, assembly GCF_028583685.1. Taxonomy (NCBI): domain Eukaryota; kingdom Metazoa; phylum Chordata; class Mammalia; order Diprotodontia; family Petauridae; genus Petaurus; species Petaurus breviceps. The sequence continues at coordinate 25,910 of NW_027187308.1, read as the reverse complement.
GCTTATTAAAGGACCTTTCCTGATTCCACTCAGTTGTTAATGCCTCTTCTTCAATTTCCTGGAGCATAGTAGGCACTTAATACTTGTTGATTTATTCAGGAGATAAATTATAGATTTGGAAATTTTGGAAATCATCTACATAGTGTCTAGTCATCAATAGTGTCTAAGTCAGTCCACTGACTTCCCAAATATATGTGTGTGTATATGTGTATGTATGTATGTATATATATATGTCATATATATATTTATATTGCAAAAATTTTTGAGAGGTAGCATTATGTAATATAAATGGTGCCAGACTTGGAGTCAGGAAGGGGATTAAAGGGATGAGAGGTATAGCAGTAGGGATGGAGGGAAAAAGCATATATTAAATGTCTACTCTGTGCTGGGCACTGTGCAAAGTATTTTACAAATATGATCTCATCTGAGAGGAAGTCTGGATTTAAATTTTGGACATGACAATTACTAGCTATAGGAACAAGGGCAAGTTACTTAACCCTTTCTAAGCTCCAGTTTCATCACCCCTACTATACAGGGTTTTTCTGAAGAAAGCCCTTTGTAAACCTTAAAGCTCTATGCAAATGTGTTTTTTAATTGCTGTGTCAGAATCGATTATTCCATGTCCAAATTAGTTTGGGAAATGTTGGTTTAGAGGACTATCCTCTTTCTTCCCCTCTTCTCTACTGTTTCTCATATCTATAATCCATTTACAGTTTTAGACTAATGTGATAGAAACAATTATAAGCAGTATTTCAGGGCAGGGAAGCTATAAGATGCAGTAGAGAAAACTGTGGAACAAAACCTTCAATGGCAGAAGGAAAATCATGGGTAAAGCCTGCTAGAAAAATGAGATTAAAGAAGGAAGTCTGGCTGTGCAATTTAATTTAATAAGCATTTTCTAAGCACATACATGTACCAGACACCATACAAGGTGCCACAATGAAAAAAACAGTCCTTGCCTTTAAGGAATATTGTTTGGGAAGTGGCTTTTAGAGCCTCCATACAGATAATCTAAATGCTGTCTTGACCTTACATGGAAAAAATGCAATATGATAATATATAAATGCATAATTTGGTGTTCAAGATGGAGATTTATTGGATTTTGCATTTAACAGTTAAATAGTTTGTTAGATTTATTTTCATGCTCACTAGGTCTCTCCCTTCCTCATATTCATCCTTATTTGTTTCCTAAAGCATCTGACAACTCTTCCGGGGTAGCCAAGTACATAAAAGATGGCCAGGGCGCCTTTACATCAAGTGCATGGTAACTCCTGCATGAAATTAGCTGTTTCTGGGCAGAACTCAAAAGAGCAGCACACTGTGTGAGGAGTACCATTGATTATCTTGCTTGATTATCTTGTCTGATAGGAGGAAGTGAGACAAACTGTGATGGTACATACTGTACTTACTATACCTGAACATGCCTAAAAACGAGTACTTCATAGATTCTCAAGAGTGGTGACAAGCACTTTGCATATGTTCTAAAGTATAAAGTGCTTTGTCAATCTTAAAAATCACCATCATCATCATCATCATCATCAATTATTATTATTGTGCCTACATCCGGGGCTTAGGGGTGGGAGGAAGAATGTAGAAAATTTGATGACCATCATAAAAATATCACATAGACATAATAAAGCCAATTTCTGGTGGAAGGCATGTTAGACTACTTACTATTTATTGAACTTTCTTACATCAACACCTTAAAATGTTCACAAGCAAATTTATTCCACAAGCATTTGAGTGTTGACTACCAATATAGAAATAGTCACTCCGGGAGTTGCCAGGTGGCTCAGAGAGTAAGAGCACTGGCCCCCAGTGTCGGGATGACCTGGGGGATCAAATCTGGGCTCAGACACTTAGCACCCACCCAGAAACAGCTGGCCATGTAACCTTGAGCAAGTTACTTAACCCCGATTGCTTAAAAAAAAAAAAAAAGAAATAGTCACTCCTCTTCTCCCCTCTGCACCCTCTTTCACTTAGTCTTTTTCTATCTGGTCTCCAATTTGCTCTCTGTCTTTCTCTTTCTTTCTCTATCTCTTCCTAGGTCTGTATGTCTCTTTCTTTCCACACATCCCAATCCCCATTCCCCCAGTAAGCTTTTTGAGGTCAGAGTCTATTTTATGTATCCTCAGCAACTAACACTGATTGCTTGAGTTTTTGCAAGTAATTAATTTGGTCTAGATCTATGGTTTTGTTTTGTTTTCAGTTTAAGGAACTCTTGATTTGGAAGAGTTGTCTGGGGAGAAAAAATCAAGAAATTGAGTGACTTATTTATGGTGACACAATTAAATATCCAAGGTATGACTTGAACTCAGGTCGTTCTGACTCCAAAGTTGTCCTCTAGTCAAGCTACTTCTAACTTTGTAGGTACTTAATAAATATTTGAATGGAATGGAACAAAAAGAGGTTGTAATAAAAGCTACAAACTCCCAGGGGTTTACAATGCAATTAGGGAGACAGAAATTACAATCCCTCTTAAAGATTACAAGATGCACAGAAACCAAAAGGAAGATTTTTACTTGAAAAACAACATTCACATTCACATTATGTTTTATGTTTTGCAAAATACTTCAAATACATTGTTTCATTTGATCCTCACAAGAATTATGCAAATATTATAAATACAAAAAAAAATTATTTAACTTCTACCATTTGCAGAGGACTGTGCTAGACACTGGAAGATACAAAATTGTGGCAAGACATATTTTAAAGAATTTCCAAGCTAGTAATACAAGCAGTATTATACTCATTTTGAAATATATGCTTGAGTGGCTGAATGTGCAATAAAGGCATTAAGTGTTACAGGAATTCAGAGAAAAAATTTCACGTGGAGGAAGTGAGCCAGTCCTTAAAGGAAGGATAGGCTATTATGAAGCAGATAAGAGGCTATGCCAAGCAAAGATAGATAGGAATAGATGGCAGGAAGTACAAAGGAAATAAGAATGTTTTCAGTAGGCAATGAGACTGCCAGCCTGGTTAAAACACAAATTTCAAACTGGGAAATATTATACTGGATCAGTAGAGCCAGATGCTTAGGGCTTTAAAAACCAGAAGAAGAAATTTGTACTTTGCATTTGACAACCACTGGATTTTTTTCCGCCCAGGAGGGAAGTGATATAAAGAAATCAGTGTTTTGGTAAGATTAGCTGGACAATGGAGTAGGGCAGAGGCAGAGAGACCAGGTAGGAGTATACTGCAAATAGCCCAGGCATCTTTTGGTAAGGGGCTGGCTCAATGAAGACAAAGGGAATAAAATGGAAGGCATGGAAGTGAAAGATGTTGTGAAGATAGAATCTGTAGAATTCAGTGATTGCAAAGAGGGTGTAAAGGAGAAGAAAATAAAAATAATTTTTAGATTCTGTGTCTTGATAACAGAGAAAATGGTGGTATTAATAAAAAAACAGCAGAGCTTATTTGGGGACATGATGGTGAAATTAACTTGGAATTTGTTGAGTTTGAGGTACTTAGGTCATGTCCATGTGATTTTCACTCCCTAGCTAGTATCTTGCCTAGATGATAATTGTTGACAAATGATCCAAAGAAACTGACTATAGGTTGACCAACTTATGATTAATTTAAAAGAGAGGAAAAGTTATTTCAATATTTTGTATGTGAATGTTTTTCCCCCAGGAAACTTAAGTAACAAAAGATCTTAAAAGATCCAGGTTCAGTTTGAAAGGTCCTGTATCCTCTATTCTGATGAATAGGCCATCTAACCAATTCAGGCAGATATGACCCTGAAGATGCATGTAAATTGAGGCACATAAAATGTCTGGGAATCTCACAGTAGACACTTTAAAACCCATGTTGGGGTGGAGAGGGATGACAAAAGGAATGTCTCATCACTTTTTTTTTGAGAGGTCTAGTTAAATTTAACGGAAATAAGAGGCAGAAGAAATTCAGGTGAAGAGGTGATTTCAGTTAGTAAACTACATACAAAATGCACATACACACAAAAATAGATAAGTGAAGTTAAGATTTGTTTAAAACAACGAGTTTGCAAACCTAATAGAATGTTTTCAAAATGAAGGACTTCATTTGTTAAGTAAATTTGCTGTAATAGGTATTTTGACAAATTTTTCAAACATTTAATTTGGAGAACTTCCTGTTTAAAAGGCAACATGAAATGTCCTAGGAAAGCCCAGCTTCCATAAACACTCTAATAAAGATCTAAAGGAGTCCCAGATGGAACAGTGATCAAGAAGACCAAAGGGAAACTCCATTAAGCTCCTCCATCTGTTCCAGAATTTCACAAAAAGGTATGTATGTAGAAGTCAGCTCAGTGGTCACTCAAAGAGGGGACATATGAGGAAGTGAAATACAGAGCAAGCTCCAGTAAACAGCCCAAAGCATATGATCTTAATAACAAACAAACAATAATATGATTATATCAATAAATACAGAAAAGGCTTTTGATCAAATAAAGCACTCTTTTTTTTAAATTAAAAAGCTTAAGAATGAATGGACTTTCCCTGTATGTGATAAACAATATCTAAAACCGAGAGTTAGCATCATCAGTAACACATTTAAGGTCTTTCCAAATAAAATCAAATGTTAAAAAAGGATTTCCTTTATTATCTTATTATTTGGCATAGTTGAAGAAATGTTAGCTACAGGAATTAAAAAAGGAAAAGAAACTGAGGGATAAACATAGGCAAAGAAACAAAGTTATTGTTTTTTTATAGATGCTATATGATGGCTTACTTAGAGAACCCTAGAGATTGAATCAAAATGAAAGGAAATAATTAATTACTTAAGTAGCAAAATATAAAATAATCCCACAAAAATTATTAGCCTTTTTGAATATTGCCAACAAGATAGAAAAAGAAATTCTATCCAAAATAACTAGATAATGTGTAAAGTACCTGTAAACCTAGCTAACAAGACAAAAACAGGATTTATATCAATGTAACTAAAAGACTTTTTTTTTTTACAGATATAAAGGAAAACAAATAATTAGAGATATATTAATTTCTCCTATTTGGTCAATGCTAATATATTCAGTATCATACCAATCAAATTACCTAAGGGTTATTTTATGAAACTAGAGAAAACAATTGAACTTAATAGCATAGTATTCAGTAAACACAAAGATCCTAACTGCTGGGGTAAGGTCTCACTATTCAACAAACAGCTTGGAAAATTGGAAATCAGTCTGAGAGAAATTAGGTGTAGATTAACATTTCATACCACCTACCTTGATAAATTCTACATAGAAACTTGACCTAGATATTTTTTAAACATCTTATCATAAACAGATTAGGAGAAAAGGGAAGGAGAACTATGGAGAGTTCTTGACCAAACCAGGCATAGAGAGGGTCATAAAAGATGAAATAGGTAATTCTGGCTACAAAAATTGATAAACCTTTCAACAAACAAAATCAATGCAGTTAGAATTAAAAGGAAAACATTAATGGGGGAGGAGGGAAGGTATTTCTAGCAAATTCCTCTGTTAAGATTCTAACATCCCAGATATATAGAGAAGTGATACAAATAAACGAGAATAAAAATTATTCTCTTGTACATGAATGGTCAAAGGATATAATAGGCACTTTTAAAAGGAAAAAATGAAAGCTACCAACAACCATGTAAAAATGCTCTAAATCACTAGTAATAAGACAATACAAATTAAAATAACTGAGGTTCTACCTCACACCTACGAGTTTGACAAAGGTGACAGAGAGAAAAAATGACAACTGTTAGAAGAGTTGTGAATTGGTCTTACTAAACTGGAAGGCAATTTGGAATTATACCAAAAATGTCATTAAACTGTGCTTTCAGTGATATCACTACCAGCATATAACCCCAGACAGATACAAGAATGAGCAAAAGGACTCATTTGTATAACAAATTTAATAACAGCTGTTATTTTTTTTTGTAGTTTTTGTTGTAGTAAAGAACTGGAAACAAAGTGGGTGCCTGTCTATTAGAGAATAGTTGATAAATATATTTATGTTAAATGTAAGAAAATAATAAAAACTGTTAAAAATTATGAAAGGAACTGATTCAGAGAACCTGGGAAAACTTATATGAACTGACACAGAAGGAAGTGAGCAGAACCAGATGACCTATTCATATAATGATTTTAACATTGTAAAGGAAAACAACTTTGATTACTAAACAATGTAATGACCAATCACAGTTCTGGAAAACTCATGATGAATCATTCTTCTTACCTCAAAGCCGAAAGATAATGGACAACAGTTACAAAATGAGACGTGCATTTTTAGATATGAAAAAGCAATCACTTTAAGCCTGCCTTGTATGACTGCTGAAACTCATACTAACTGAACCATAACTGGGGTACACTTGGGTTCTGTAGCTTCATTCAGTTATAGAAAAATGAAAGAAGAATGGTTTGGGGTGTGAGTGTTTCATGTGAACAAACTGCTCTGCTTAACCTTTATGAAAGCTATCTTAGTAATCACAGATGAGAAAGAAAAAGAAAATTGGGGGATATGAAATATTGGTAGGACAAATATGATTAAAGACAACAATCATTCCTACTACAAAAATGAAAAATACAACTTGAGAAATAAGTTGTTGGACTTGGGGTATCTGTAAGAAACAATAATACACTAGTCCCAATGGATACAGACTCAAAATAAATAATATACATGGAGCCCTCCCATTACAGAAGAATTTGGGGGGAGAGAGGAGAAGAAGAGTGGGAAATAAGATAGCTATAGAATATGTCTATAGGCCAAGGAGTTTAGCATTAAATTTTGAATGTTAAAATTTTACTGTCAGGGATAACACTTCCATTTCTAGTATAGCTTATTGCCAATGAGAAAGGTGACAATGTCAGGAATCTAAGAAGGTAAAAAAGAGGGTAATTAGAGGTGGGATACCACATTACAGATGTTATGAACAGTCAGGTACTCTCTGCTGACATTGATGGAGGAGGGGAAGGGTTAAAGATCCTGTCTTATCCTCTGCACAGTGAAGGACTCTTACTTTCTCTAATTATCTATAGCCACAGAGAGGAAAAAGGTCAGAGCAGGCTTAAAGTGGCAGAGCTTCCTGCTGGGACACAGCTAGGGATTAAGCAGGAAAGTAATTTGATGGAAAGAGAAAGTCCTAATTTATGAGGGTAGACCTTGAGGGACAACAAAGAATAGAAGTGCATACCAATTAGGGTGCTGTCTAAAGTTGGAGGAGCTGGGGTGGCAAAATGAAACCAAAAGGAGGACATGCCCTGATTTTTCATTGGACCATGATCTATAAGAGAGAGAAGAAGAAAGAAATGTAATAAGTCTCATTAGCAGGGAGAAAAGAGTTTCAAGTAAGATTCGGGTCAGAAAAGACCTAAAAAATATTTTCTAAGGCTATCATAATTTTGTTTGAAATTCCAGAATTACTGAAGCAGAATTTTTATACCAGATTATAGGATTTAATAAAAAAGTCACATCTGGAGTATTGGATTCAGCTCTAGAGACCCCATGGAAGAACATTGATGAACTGAAGTGAGATCAGGATGCTCAAGGATTTCTAGATCCTGCCATATGAGGACCATTGAGGAACCAGGTTTTTTTTGGCCTGGAGACTTAAAAGAACATGATAGTTAGCTATAAGCACGTGAAAGGCAATCATATGGAAAAAAGGGAAGGAGTAATGGATGGAAGTTGAAGAGAGGCAAATTTAGACTTGAGGTCTTCAACTGAAATCTAGACAAGGGGTAGGGAACCTTTAGCCTTGAGGTCACATGTGGCCTCCTGGGTCCTTGGGTACAGCCTTTTGATTGAATCCAGGTTTTATGGAACAAATCCTTTTATTAAGTGGATTTATTCTGTGAAGTTTGGATTCAGTCAAAGGACCTTGAGAGTCTAGAGGGTCACATGTGTCCTGAAGGCAACCTCTGATTACCAGTCAATCCACATGAAGTTATCAAGTACTACTATGTGCCAAGTACTGTGCTAAATCCTGGGATTTAAATAAAAAAAACACAACAACAAAACAGATCTTGCCTCAAGGATTTTATGTTACAAGGATAGAGCCAAAATATAAATGAATAGATAAATACAAGATATATACAGAGTAGATGGTAAGCTACCTTATAGGAGGGAGTGGTTCTACTAGGGAGTATCAGAAGGCGGCATTTGAACAGTGTTAAAGTAAGACAGGAATTTTAAGGGATAAAAGAGGTACAAAGGAATGGGTTGAAGTATGATGGCTTCTAACATCCCTTCCAAACTCTTCATTTCTGTAATTAATTAGGTTAAAAGCAAAATTTGTTTCTCATATACATTTACATGACAGTCTCCATTTACAAAAAAAAAAAAGATATGTTATATTATTCTCTTGCTTTTAGATGTCCTAGTTCTCCTTTGGAAAAGAGTCATCCAAAATCATAACAATTCTTGAAAATAGGAAGAGGAATTGGGTTTTTTTTTTTGTTCTCGTTTTCTTTTTTCTATTTACTATTTTTTCTAATAAAAGCTCCAGATCTCCTTGAAAGAGACAAAATAAAGGAAGTATCTCAGTAATTGCTTCCTCCTTAGACATTCAAGGGCAATTCAGTGGTTAGAGTGCCTGGATCTGGAGTTAGGAAGACTTATCTTTCTGAGTTCAAATCTGTCCTCAGACATTTACTAGCTGTGTGACCTTGAGCAAGTCACTTATTACTGTTTACCTCAGTTTCCTCATCTGTTAAATGAGTTGGGGAAGGAAATAGTGAATCACTCCAGTGATCATTGCCAGGAAAACCTTCAATGGGGTCACGAAGAGTCAAACACAATTGAAACAACTAAACAATAGATACTCAGTCTTATGTCCTGTGATATTAGGGTTTTACTTGTTGAATTTTTCTTGTATACTTTTCAGGTCATTTCACTGGAATGATAGACAATTTTACAAATTTCTATCAAATAACCTTATATCACATGTAATACAATACTGTGACTTCATGAAAAACAAATAAATTCTAAAGGTCATATGTCACTTTAAAAAATGTGTCATTTTTAAATTTGTACTCCTAGATAGGATATCTAGTATCATAGATACTCCTAATGTAGGCTGAACAAAGGCTAATGTTAAGAGTTAAAAATCCTGGATTTAATCTTGATTCTAATTTTTTACCTTTGTGATCTTGAATGAGACATTGTATCTCTGGCCCTCAGTTTCCTCATTTGTAAAATAAAGTGGTAGGGTTAAACTAGGTGACCACTGAAGTGCTTTATAATTCTAAAGTCCATAATTCTTGAATAAAGAGGTTTTGGTTCATTTGAAAACCATGGGTATAGGAGTCAATAAACAAACTGACTGCTTGTAGAAACTTCTAAGACTAAGTGCTTCCTACATTTCATGAAGTCAGTTGGCCAAATGACAACAATGATGGTAAATTTAAAATGACATCTGATGGGAGAAACAAAACAGAAAAGAGTATTTAAAGGATAAAAACAATGAAACGTGTTCTTTTATGATTTTTGAATGGAAGTGGATGATTTTTGTTGTTGTGTGTTTGATGCTGGCTGTTGCTGAGCTGCTCTGGCCCCATGCCACAATTTCTCAGCAAGTCAAATCCAAACAATCATTAGGATCTGGACCATCAATGCTGGATGTGATTTTTCATCCAACTCACAAGAAAGTAATGATTTTCAGTTTTAAGACAATATGGAAGGAATAATTCTATTCATGGTTCTGTCATGATCTTTTCACCAAGAGACTTAAGTTTGATTCATTTTTAAAAGATATATTAAGAATCTACTATGTACCAGACACCATTGAAAACACTGGGAAAATAAAGAAATACTTGGACTGAAGGAGTCTACATTTGACTAGGAAGAGATAGTATGGATACATAAGTTTTTTTTAAAGGTAATTTGAGTAAGGACAGAGCACTAACAAGAGGGGGAGGGGGAAGAGAAGGCTTTACAGAGGAGATAATACCTATTGAAGGAATGCTGAAGGAATATAAGGATTCAAAGACATAGAGATGAGGTTGTGAATCCTAAGCATGAATGACAAATAAAGTGAATGCATGGAGGTAGGAGGATAGCATGATGAACTTGGAGAATATCTAGTAATTCATATAAATTGTGTGAGGAGATTAACAAATAAAGTTGATTGGAGCCAGATTGTGGGTAGCTATCTCAGCCTAAAAAAATCTTTATTAAATTTAAGAGGTAATATGTAGCTAAGTTTTTGAGCAAGGAAGAGACTTGGTCAAACCCTTAGGAAAATGATTTTGACAGCATTGTAGAGGATCACCTGGAGAGGAAAGAGACTGGAGGCAGGAATGTCAGTGAAGAAGCTTTTAAAATAATGTAGATGAGAAGGGAGGATATTGGGACACACACACACACACACACACACACACACACACACACACACCATGCACATGGTGGGATGTGGATTATAATCCAGCATAAGAAACTGATAAGAAGCAGTTGTAGAGGTGACAGAATCAGTAGCAAGTGTCACTAAAGTCAAGGGTAGAGGGGATAACTGGCAACGTCAAAAGTTACAAAGACATCAAGGAGGTTGAGGACTGAATTAAAGTCATCGTTAGATTTTGTGTTTATGAGACCACTGGTGAGATAAACCACCTTTATATAGCCATATTAGAGTTGTGCTAAAAAGGGAGATTGCAAATAGTTGGGAATTAGACTGATAAATGATGCTTTCTGAGAATTTAGCAGTAAAATGGAGGAGAAATATGATGGTAGTTTGAGGGAATGAGAGGTCTGAAGAATGGCAATTGTTATTATTGTTATTTTTAAGACTGTGTCTCTCCCTCTCAAGTGGGCTAGATATGAAGGGACTGCTCACAGACCTGAACATATTGCTAATTAATCCATTTCCAGTGTGGGTCAGTTTTGTTCCTACTTTGGGTCACATGATAGGACCCCCATTTGAGGGGAGCTTGCCATATTGATACTGAACTTAGTACATTAGTAAATGAGGTAGCTCATTTGCAGCTTAGAGCTCCTGAGCTAGAGGGATCTACCAGCCTCAGCCTCCCTATTATCTGAAATTATAGCTGCACATCACCATGGGTAGGCAAATGAAGATTTTGAAAGGACTTTGACAGCAGTAGTTAAAGAAACATTGAAGATGAGAGATGGAGTAACTAAGAAGTCATGGTCCTGGAGGATACAGAAGGGATGAGATCCAAGTCATGAGTAAAGGGCTTGGATTTGGTGAACAGAAGGATCAACTCTTCCTCAAAGAATGGAATATAGAAGAGGATGACTGAAAATGTAGAGGAATTGGAAGGATATACTATAGTCTCTCTTCTCAGTGAAATAGGAATTAAGGTTCTTTTCTGGGAGGCAAAAGGGCCTTAAGGAGAAAGGAAAAAAAATTGGGAAAGCTGATGCTTGGGATATGATAGAAGGAGAAAAAAATAATCAAGAGATTATCATGAAATAGTGGGATATCTAGTGAAGATTAGAGGACAATGAATTTGTAGTGGAACAAGTCTGCACAGAATCAAATCATTTTAGCTTTGCAAGGGACCTCAATAGCCCATATTTGAAAAAGCATTCTCTCTACAACATACTTGGCAAGGGGTCATTCAATCTTTGCTTGATGACCACAAGGAAGAGGGATCCCACTACCTACCAAGACAACCTATTCCCCTCTTGGATAGCTCAAATTGTTAGGAACTAGTTCTTTACATAAAAGCTAAATTTGCTTCTTTAAAACTTCTTCCCATTCTTCCTAGTCTTCCTTTTGCATAAAAGGAGTATATTTTCTTTTCCACAAAAATCTTTCAAACATTTTAAGACAGTTTTCATGTTTCCCCTGTCTTTACTTCTCTACTATCTCTTCCACTATTCTCACTATCTACTCTCCAATATCTCCAGTTCTTTCCACTAATCCAAATATGAAATTAAACTGAGTCCCTTTATTATCTTGGTTGCTCTCTTCAGGATGATATAAAGCTTACGAATGCCATCCCCCCCCCAAAATATGGTTGCCAGATCTAAATGTTATATTCTTGTGTATGGAGCACTGGGCCTGCTGTCAGGAAGACCTGAGTTCAAATTTGACCTCACAAGCTCACTAGCTGTGTGAGCCTGAGTAAGTCACTCTAACATCTTTTTGTCTTAGTTTTCTCAGCTGTAAAATGGGGATGATAATGGGATAATAATTGTAGGGTGTTTAACAGAGTGCACGGCACCTGCTAAGTTCTATACAAATATTAGCTATTATTATATGAGCAGGGGAGGTTATGGCAGAATTACCATCTTCTTATTTCCAGATAGTTGTCTTCAGAAAGACTAAGATTATGATAGCTTCTTAACTGCCAGATCATGCTGTTAACTCTTATCAGGAGATGTGCAGCATGGAATAGAGGAAAGAATGTCAGGTTTGTAGTCCAAGGAATAGGCTTTGAATCCTGGAATGCCTATGTGCTACCTATGTGACCCAGAAAAAGTCACTTAATCTCTCTGTGCCTCAGTTTCTCCACCTAAAATGAAGGTCTTGGATTGGATGTCCCATAAAGGCCTTTCCAGTTCTAAGATTATGATCATATGAGCTTTGTAGCTCCCTACAGAAAAACTGAGCTGGAGAAGGAAATGGTAAACCACTCCAGTGTCTTTGCCAAGAAAATCCCAAATGGGGGTCACAAAGAGTCAGACATGATTGAAATGACTAAACAACAACAAAACAAAACACACAAACTGTTGTTTAGCCATACCTCTACAATCTTGTAAATTTGGTTTTTTAAACACAAGGATAAGACTTTTTATTTATGTCTGCAAAATTTCATCTTATCAGAATTAGTCTAATGTTTTAGCTTTTCACAATCTTTTCAAATCCTGACTATATTATTCATTGGGTTAGCTAACTCTCCTAGCTTTGTATCCTAGGAAAATTCAATAAACATATCTTCCATGTTTTTATCCATAATTCATAAAAATTGTAAATAGCACAAAACCAATCACAGATCCCTGAGGACTCCCTTCCAAGATGGCATTGAGCCAATTTTCTTTGGATCTGACCATTCAACCAGCTCCAAATCCACCTAATTATACTAATTTCTAGTTTACATCTCTACATCTCTTTTACAAAAATAGAATGAGACTTTACTCAAAGTTTTACAGTAGCATGTAGCCACATGGAAGCATAGCAGAGATGATAGATAATGAGGGATCCTTGGTTAAGTATTAGTAGGGTATAAATTGGAGCAGGACAAAGGTACAAGTGTTTCAGGGTAGAGGCCTGTACATATTTGAACTGGTTCATGAATCAAAACTTTGAAGGTGGTAAAGTGAGTTCAAATGAGGAGTAGTAAAATGAATGGAGATTACTGTAAATGAAATGGAATGGAAGAACATTCATTAAATCATTACTATGTGCCAAGCATTGTGCCAAGTGATGGTGATACACCTAGAAAAGTAGAAGTCACTGCTCTTAAGGAGGTCATGGTCTAATTTGGGGAGATAAGAGGCAAAGGATTGCAGGGCAGATGGTAAAGCACCATGGACCTTGGTTAGCAACAGCAAGACATATGGTCGCTCATGAGTGGTTGTTGAGAAGGGGCTAGTAGTGCCAAATGTTGGAAAATAGGGATATGCATGTACATTACCTTTGGTAGAGATGGAGACTGGGGAAGGAGTGAAAATCCATCCCTGATTCCCTGTCAGCACCTGGTGGGAACTGGGCAGTGGTGGTTGAGACAAGTGAAGGGAAGGATAATCTAGGGTCTGTCCATGCTGATAGGTGATGCAGAGAGAGTGAAGGAGGAACAGAAGATGAAGAATAAATTTAGGCAAATTGGGACAGTGGAAGAGATGGAATAAAGGGAGATCAGAGAGAGGAATTTCAGAGTTGGAGATGATGGGGGTGTCAGTGTTTGGACTGATACTAAGTTTCCAGTTTTATGTTCATTCGTTTGGATGCATAAGTTGAAATGTGGATGTAGTTTATGGTGGTTGAAAGGTATTTGACCTGGGAAGTCAGGCTTTTGGAAGGGATATCAGTGTTTATGTTGAAGTCTCCAAATATGAGGTCAGGAAGTGGTATAGAAAAGGAAATTATCAGTTAGGTCTTTCTTTGAGAAAAGAGAGTAACTTGGAAGCTAATATATTATAGCAAGAAAGATACCACAGACAGAATGGATGTTAAAGAAGGAAAGGTTATAGAGTGATGTCAAGGATCAAAATGAGAGTGGGGAACATTTGGTATCTCAACTCCTCGTTCTGTCTCTAGACAGATTTTGTTTTGTTTTGGGATTCATGCAGTGCTCTTAGTGGAGGAACTGCAAAAGGTTTTGAGGGATTTGGTGTCTTGTGACATCAGGTTTTCATGGGCAACAGTAGATGGAAAGAGTGTGAGAAAATGGGACCAAATCTGGAGTGAGTTAATAATAAAGAATTGGTACCAAAGGAGTGCAGGCTAGAATAAGAACTAGAATTAAAATAAGAATAAGAAAGGGGAGGGCTAAACTGGATGGGATGAAGCAGGGGCAAAAGGGTTTTAATCTGTTACTGAACCACAGAGATAGGGAGAGTAAGAGATGAGAGCATAGCACAGCAGAAACACCATTTATTTTTTCATACTCCTTATCCTCCTAGATACAATGATCATGTAGGGCAGAGTCAGGAGAGGGAAATGATGCATCATTATCTGAGGCACATTTCTTTCCAAACAGCAGGAAACTGGGATATGGGCTGAGTACCTAGGTCAGAAATTTCCTGGTGACTAGGCTCCCAGGGGCTGAACGAAACTCGTATGCTGTGACAACTTTGTGGTCTTCATTAGTTGTGTGGAAGGGGGAATGGTCACCAGTGGAATTTTGAAGTTGGACATGTCTTGCTGTCCCATCCATTCACCCTGTTCTTACCCTGGCAAATTTTCATCCACAGAATTGGGGTGGGTAAGGACAGACAAAGAAAAAGTTTGGACAATTTTATGGTGCTATAATTTCATAATGCTTTGAATGCGCATGTATTCATGTATGCATGTATGTATTTTTTTTCCTCAAAGGGTTCCTGTGGTGTCTTCATTTGAAAAGATAGCCAAAAATAATTCTCTAGTAAATCTGTCTCCTTTGACTTTTAGGAGTTCTTCATTTTTCTTAAAATCTGACAAAATTATAAGAGCTGGATCTGAAAAACCATGATACATGATCTTCAAGGCACTAAAACTTATTAAAGAATTGTCTGTTTCTGAATAAAAGGACAACATAAAACATGTAAGGTAGTACACGTCTCCAGAAAGCAAGTAAAAATGATTTGAAAGATTCATAATAAACAACTCAAGTTTTTAAAAGATAGCCCTAGAAAAGTGCTAAAAAGACTTCCATTGAAGTCAAAATTCTATAACCACAGCTAGTTGTTTGTCTGGAGGATGTTAAACATGGGTATTCTTGAGGATCTAGGCAATAGGGTCCTGTACTTCTGATTTGCATAGTAGTCAATTCGAAACCATAATTTTGTGTTTCTTGCAACACAGATGTCTTTTCTTGCCTACAAAACCAGCTATAGCTAGTATGAGAAATAGAATATTTTTTTGATCATGCCTATAATCAACCAGGTGCTTTGCAAGTTTTTTGGTTTATTGTTATTGTAACATTCTTGTATTTTTTAAAGATTGTTGTGTTTTCTGTGTTCCTTATAAATCCTCTTTTCTTGGACCTTGAAAGTGTAAAGGAGTTTAACTATCACAAATTATCATTTGTTTTCTTAGCTTAAACATGTCACCTTTACCTGAGTTCTCTAGGATTTCAAAATATGCTTATCCCATTGGAAAGGAAATGCAGGTATGAATATAGTGAAAAGACAGATTCCTACTTCTAATGATAAACTGTATCCGATATACTTTTTTATTTACTTAAATTTAAATGTATAGATCACATAGTACAAAGTTTAAATATCTCCCAAAATAAAACATCTGAAAATCACAGTGGTGAAACCACAATCTTAGCCCTGTATGGGAATCTTGTTTAAGCTGCAGAGCCTTTCCAAATACAGTTGCAAACCACTGAGGGACTCTCTGGGGATCAGACTTAATATGGCTGTGTGGAGAGGGCTAAAAATAGAAGAATTTCATCCCTCAAGGCTCTTTTTTTTCCCTTCAAATTTAAAACTTGGATTTATGAAAGCTAGGAACCAGTGCTTTCTTTTGACTATTCAAAGTGGTATCCAAACACATAATTAAATATTGAGATGCCCCAATAAATAGTAAGAAGCATTTCTTTTTATCATCTGACGGTGAAATTGGAGAGGCCATATACCACAGTGGAAAGAATGTGGGACTCCTAGTCTGGAAGGTCTGGATTCAAGTCTTCACTCTGTCTCACTGGTTGTATGAGACTAAGTAAATGTTCTCACTTAAGAAGTTAAGCACATTTAACTTCTCAGTGCACCAGGCAAATTTCTAAAATGATGAGTTGCGGAACAGTTTTAAATTTGCATTAGTATTTCCTTTACCTATGATTCATAAATTTAGGCCAAAGCAAAAAAAAAAAAGAAATTATAGTAAAATTTCAAAATGCTGCCTATGTTGAAGGACTTAGAAAATCACTTTATAGTATTGCTAGCATTTATATAAGAGCTTTAAGCTTTGCAAATATTATCTCATTTTATCTTCACAAATTTCTGGGAGGTAGGCACTACTATTTTGCAGATGAGGAAACTGAAAGTAAGGGAAGTTAAGTGATTTGCTCATAGCTAGTAAGTGTCTCAGGCAATATTTGAACTCAAGTCTTGATGACTCCAAACCTAATAATAACTATTGCAAAACCTTCCTGCCCTGCTTTATAGTATTGCTATGTCGTAATAGAAGACACTTTATATAAAGTGACCACACACCCTAAATTTTAAGGATCAGTCCCTATTTTAAATATTCCATTCTGTGTTTCTGTAAATGATTTAATTCACACAAATATTTCAATATTTTAACAAATAGCAACTGAATAGATCCAGTCAATAAGTGTGACAATAAAAATATATATGGTCACAAAAGATTGATAGCCACCAAAGAAGGAGAATTGATGTCTGAAAGAAGCATGATAATTCAGGAAAATCGTGCACACATTGACCTATGTCATGTCTATGTCTATTACTGTGAATGTGAATTTGAGGCACAAGTGGTTATAATAGTGGTGATAATTTTCTATGTCTCCTAGTGATAAACCCTACAAACACCATACCACATTGGTTCTTAGAAAAATCCAAATAATTATGGCAGCAGATTGATTGACCTTGTGGCCTAACTTTTGGGCCAGTCACCATAATTTTACATCACTATGTATATAGTAGGAGTGGAGAGGTAGAAATGTGAGCACTGAATTTAATTATATATAAAATCATGGTACAGTAGAGACTTTACTGTATGGAGTGCTAATCTTAAATTAATGTTAATATTTGCTTCCCCATCCTTATTTCATTAGGCTAGAATTCCTCCCCAGTTCTGCTTCTGACTTTGTGAACTTTGACAACATGCCTCAACCTCTGTCTTACCCAGCACCATCCCTAGATATTCCAGTCCCTTTCTCCCACTGGTGAATTCCTCTTGGGACCTCCATTTTGGGAAGGGACCTAGGTCAGTCAATCTTCATTTCCCTCCCAGCTTTGCTAATGGCTTCAAGATTTTGTTACCATAATTTAGCTGTTTTCTCACCCTAGAACCTCCCTTAGTGGGTGGTGGGGCTTCTTCACTCTGAAACATCTATATACTCCTTAGGATTTTTAATTCTGAAAAATCCCTATACTAATGCTAGCCCCCTTCTCCCATTGGTGAATTTCTCCTGGTCTCCATTTTGGAAAGGAATCCAGGCCAGCCAGTCTTCACTTCCCTTTCATATTTGCTTCTGACTTTCTAGACTTCGGCATCATGCCTGGATTGTCTTCCCTTGTAAGGGGGAAGGTAGGTGGTATGGGCAGCTAACTGTGTGCCCCTGGGCAAGTAACTTAATACTGTTTGTCTGTTGTCTCATCTGTAAAATGAACCAGAAAAGAAAATGGCAAACCAGTATCTTTGCTAAGAAAATCCCAAATGGCGTCATGAAGAGTTGTGACTCAACAACAACAACAAATTTTGTCTTGTTTTCTCTCATTAAAATGTAAACTTTTTGAGAGTAGGGACTGTCTTTTTGCTTGTGTTTGTCATCTTCCTTAGTTACATGCCATCTTCCTCAGATACTTTCTAGCTATGTGACCCTGGGAAGGTCACTTAGCCCTGTTTGCCTCAGTTTCCTCATCTATAAAATGAACTGGAGAAGGAAATAGCAAACCGCTTCATTGTCTTTGCCAGAAAATCCTAAAAGGGGTTACTTGACTAAAATGACTTAACAACAACAAATTGTGTGCTTTGTTATGTCATTAAGATGTAAATTTGGGGGGAGTAGGGATTATTATTTTGCTTGTATTTGTATACTCAGGACTTAGCACCATGCCTGGCACATAGTAAGAGCTTAATAGATGCTCATTTCCTTGCCTTACATTTCTGGAAAGGTGCATATAAGTATAAGATAAAAATCACCATCCAGCACCATACTAAGCACTAGGTATACAACTACTGTGTTTCCCCGATAATAAGACCTATCCCAAAAATAAGCCCTCCCTTTACTGTGTAAGATTCCTCTAAAATAAGCCCTCCCCCGAAAATAAGCCCTATTGAGATTGCTACTGTAGTGAAGGTGATCCCCTGCGCTACACGCTACATTACGGTACCCTCTGTATGCACCGTCCCTCCCTCCCCGCCCCAGTGAAACGCATGCTGCACTCCGAGCTGCATCCAATCAGAGCTGCAGCAGTGAGCGCGTCATCCTGTTCTTCCCCAGTGATTTGCTTGCTGGCACCATTGAGAGCAGTGCCGCGGAGGAGAGCTGAGGCAGGACAACATAAGCCCTCCCCTGAAAATAAGCCCTCTTATTTTCTTTCCAAAAAAAATAATAAGACAGTGTCTTATTATCGGGGAAACATGGTATAAGCAAGAAGAAAGACAGTCCCTGCCCTCAAAGAGTTTATATACTTACTAATGGAAGAAGAGAAAGCTAGAAAAGTCTGAAGGGCAGCCTGGTGAGAAATGGAGAGTAGAATCGTAAGAAGTGATGAATCAATTGAATGAATTAAATGAACTGACTTCTTAGAATAGTTCATAAGGGACCCCAGAAGGGGAAGACTCTAATTTCTTCAGTGTACAGAGCTCCCTAAAACCTATCTTAGATGAGAAAGCATGTCCTTCCTCACCCTGGAACATCTACAGGGTGAGGAACAGGGAAGTTAGGTGACTTGACCTAGGTCACACAACTTATTAAAGTGACAGAGGTAAGATTTGAGCCCAAGGCTTCCTTAGTTCAGCATGCACAGTACTCACTATGCTGAGATACCTCTAAAACATTTCATATCTTGATATGAATTCAAAAAAACAAACAAACAAAAAAGGCCTACTTATTTTCTAGTACTTTCAACTATTCAGCAATCTGGGTTTGACTTGTGAAATTTACCATCTGAATTTGGAGCTAACCATGCCAGTATTCTTACCTTGCTGCTTTGTTGTTAGTCATCTTCAATTGTGTTTGACTTTTTGTGACCTATTTAGGGGTTTTCTTGGCAAAGATACTAGATTGGTTTGCCATTTCCTTCTCCAGCTCATTTCACAGATGAGGAAACTGAGGCAAACAGGATTAAATGGCTTGCCCAGGGTTACACAGAGAGGGTCTAAGGTTGAATTTGAACTCAAGACTTCCTAACTCCAGGCATTAGCACCCTATCCACTGTGCCACCTAACTGCCCCTTACTTAACCAGTAAAAAAAGAAAAAATGTACAAAAAAAAAGTCAATTTTCATTTAGAATTCAATAGTAGGAGGGAGTGCATTATAGACATGTGAGACAGTAATGGAACAGAAACATGAGATCTGTTGTTGAATTTGAGGAACAGAAAATATCCCAGTGAGGTCAGACACAGGTGAAATGATTGAGGATTGAAAGGGCATAGCATAGGTTTAGAAAGAATGAGGCATATAGAGAATAGAATAGAGAGAAAGAATGAGATAGAAAGGAAGGAAGATTTGTAGGGGAATATCACAGTTCCCCTTCATAGGAGTGAAAAACTGGCAGGGGGATATTGAGATTGGTTCCCATTAATAGTAGATAAACTGGAGCAGAGAGAGGTTAACTGACTGTCCCCAACACACACAGCAAGTTAGTTGCAAAGCTGAAGTTACAACTCAAATGCTCTTTCTATTATTCCCAGTAAAGCAGTCTGTCTCTCTTCTATCTGCTTTTTAGCTCAGCTAATTAAGTCTGAATCAAGAATGTTTTTTTTTTCTTACTCAAACTGTGTCCTGTCAGCCATCCTTGGTTACCTCTACCTGTCGACTTTTCCTAGAGGGACAGAACATTACTTTAGTGACTAGCTTTCTTCGATGAATCTGTTTTGTATTTTACTGGTTATGTTGTGACATTCACAGGTCAGTAAACCCCAATTTAGAGGGATGAGAGTCTGAAATGAAGTTGTTGAGTCAAAAGGGAATTGAGTTTAATGTCACAGTTCATAGCCTGGGCAAACAACCCGAAGCATAAAACTCAGTTTTCACTCATACAAATAGCATGGGAAAAGAACCCAAAGGCTTACAAAATTAACTAGAGGCCCCAGGCTAAGGTCTATGGGCAGAAGAAGCTTACCCATAGGTACTGTCAGACAGCAGTCTCTGTGCTAACACAAACTGCTTCTTCAGATGGAGGCTGAAGTCTAAAGCAAGTAGAACTTGTCTGTTCATTCTTTCCACTAAGGCAGATCAGACCAAAAGGGACTTTAAGGGAAAATTTATACCTTTGTCCAGTCTCCGGTCAAGGGCCACTTTTAAACTAGTTTCAAAAATCAATCCATCAACTAATTTTTAATGATTGTCTACAGGGTGGATAAGCCTTGTTTGAGGCACAAATTCCTTTAAACAATCACTGGTTCAACAGAACTTTAAAAAAAAATTCAATCAGTAGAATTTACATTGGCCTTGCCCTTTCCTACTAGCATCACTTAATCGGCCACCTAAGAGATCACAAATATTTGCAGGGATTGTCTTTTGTCTTTCTTTGTTTCCCCAATGCTTTTCTGCCTGGAACCTAGTAAGTGCTTAATAAATGTTTGTTGACTTACTGAAAAAATTTATAGGTCTACAGAGAGAATTTCATTTCCTTGATTTTTGTTTGTTTCTGCACATGTTAACATGCATATATTTGCAGGGGCATCTTAAGTTATCTAGTACAGATACCTCCTTTAAGGAATCCTTCTAAGCAACATACCCTACATTCTAGGGTACTCAGGATGATAACGAAAAATTTTTTGAGCATGGTAGGCATGGTCTGTTTGATTGAATCCTCACATTTGGGCAACAAAAACAAGATCATGTAGTTCTTTTCCCATGCCCTCTGATCATTTGTTCTCCACCTTTCAACTCACTTTCAAGTATTTTTATCAGTAATTTGAGTTGATTGGAACTGAGAGATGATCATTTGCTATATTTACAGGATCAATTGGCCATTAACATATTTTCTAATGTTTTTCATATTAATCCATATTTAGAAATAGCTATCAACTCAAATACCTATAGGGCATAGAAACAACTGTCAGAGTACAATTAAAACTCAGCAGCTGGAATTAGAAAAAGTGAATTAAAGTATGTTCAGCTGAAAATGAGGGGAATTTAAACTGAATAAGATTTTATATTTTGAAATTTTGCTGGAATCCTAGAAGCAACATCCTG
The DNA here is from genome assembly GCF_028583685.1 of Petaurus breviceps papuanus. Classification (NCBI taxonomy): domain Eukaryota; kingdom Metazoa; phylum Chordata; class Mammalia; order Diprotodontia; family Petauridae; genus Petaurus; species Petaurus breviceps. Next base: position 4,242 of record NW_027187308.1, on the reverse strand, counting down.
ATTCTTAGCTAAGTTGTCATAAAGAAAAAAAATCTTTTAAGGTCTCTACCAAAATTTAAACCTGTAGAGAGAAGCTGCAAAGATGATAAGGAAATAATTTTATTTCATTCATGAATAAAAAGAATGACACTATTTTCCTGGACTTTTAGTAGTTAATTTTTACTTTTTTTTTTTTTTTTTGCCTTTTGGAGGGCAATTGGGGTTAAGTAACTTGCCCAAGGTTACCAAGCTAGTTTTTTTTGTGTGGGTGTTGTGTCTAAGGCCGTAACCGAACTCAGGTCCTCCTGACTCTGGGGCCAATGCTTTACTCACTGCGCCACCTAGCCGCCTCTAATTTTTACTTTTTAAAAGGAGAAACTGAGGCACTGTCAGCTAATGACTAATTATTGCTGATTGACTTGCTTGTTTTGCCTAATTTTGTTCAAGGTTGTCTTCAAGGAAATCTGGGGAATTCAGGTAGGACAAGTTACCAACTTTTCTAAGATAGTAAGCTAATAGTAAATATTAATAGTTTAAAACTACACTAAGACTTTTGGAACACCCTGCATTTGAGAAGTTAATAGACATGTTTGACAAGCATAGCTATGTCCTAATTATCTGTGGGAAAAAGAAATATTATGACACCAACAATAGAAATTCATAAAAGATACCTAAATCTCATTTTATTTATTAATTTGTCTTATCCCACCTTAAGTAGAATTACATAAGTCTACCTTAAGTAGAAACACTAAATTCCACCTCCCAATTGTCTTTCCAGTTTATCTTAGGAATGAATATTGCTGACCTTTAGTTATTCATTCAACAAATATTTATTGAGCACTTTTTAAATGCTAGGTATTGTGCTAGGTGGTATGTGAGTTACAAATATAAATAAGATAGTCCTTGCCCATAAAGACCTTAGAGTATATTCTGGTAGCACAAGGAGAGAGGTCCAAAGTTCTATGGGAGTTCAGAGAAGGCTGGGCTTAATTTTGGCTAGTGCGATGGCTTTTGTATTTTGAGGTAGGTGGGTTTTAAGAAAGTATTGTAATTGGAAAGGGACAGATTGTGGAAAGGACATATAAGGTAGAAAGAACAGTGTAAGTATTGGTACAGAGTGAGTAATGCAAAAAGCATGCTCAGGAATAGCAAATAGTCCACTTTAACTAAAGCATAGGGTGAATTAAAGTGAATGGTGGGAAAAAAAAAAACACAAAGGTAGGTTGCTCCTCAACTGTGCAAGGTCTTGGGTGCTATGATAAATTTAGACTATTCAATAGTTAATGAATGGTCGTTGAAAGCTTTTGAACAAGTGGGTGACGTGGTCAAAGATATATTTCAGGAAAATGATAGTATTAAGAGCAGAGGTGGTAAGATCAATTAAGAGTCTATTGCAGTAATCCAGGTAAGAAGAATAGTGGGTGTGGGGATAAAGAGCAAAGATGGATGAGATTGCTGTTTCATAGTTAGAATTGGCCAAATTTCATGCGTGGGTTGGGGTAGGAGCAAAGGTAATGAAGAAATAAAAAATGACTATGGTGTTTCAAGCCTGGGTGACCTAGGGAATGGTGCCACCAATACTATGAATAGAAAAGTCTGGAGGAGTAAGATTAACAGGAAAAGATAATGAGCTTATTTGGAGAGAAATTTAGTTTGAGACACTGGGATATAGCACATAGATGGAAATGTCCATTTGGCAACTGTAAATGAATGTCTGCAGCTCATGAAGGAAGTCACAGATTGATATCTAGACTTCTTTATTATCCACATAGAAGGCAAGATTGAAATGATGAAGTGGATCAATTGACCAAAGGAAAATACGTAGAAGGAGAAAAGAAAACCATTTAGGACAGAGTGTTGAAGACTGATTGTATTATGGGGGGGGGGGTGTAAAGACAAGCAGGAGCAGCTTTCTGGAGAACTGCTGCTGTGAACAACTTTAAAGGTTCTGATTACACAGTATAGTGAACTCTATTTGTTCAGTAACAAATAAGAGCAAAACATTCACAGAAAATCAAAATACAGCATTCACCATGTCACAACTTATCACTAAAATGGCCACATAGTTTTCACCAAAGTGGTCACATAGTTTTAAGCAAAGTACATTCATTTAGTCAATTACAAAGTCCTTAATTCAATCACAAAGTACAAAAGTCAAAGTCTTCCATCCATAGGGTGCAATTAAGTTACAATATCATCAGTCATTATTCTGTACTCTCTTAAGGGGTAGTGGAAAGTACAAAGGCCATCCACCCCTAGGTCACAAGTAAGTTACAATATCATCAGTCATTACTCAATACCTTCTTAAAGCGTTGTGGAAACTACAAAGGCCATCTACCCCTAGGTCACAAGTAAGTTACAATATCATCAGTCATTACTCAATACCTTCTTAAAGCATTGTGGAAAGTACAAAGGCCATCTACCTCTAGGTCACAAGTAAGTTACAATTTCTCAGTCAGCATTAAATACCCAAGGAGAGGTCTTTTCATGTTGACTAGAGGCAAGCTCCTAGCTTCCATGGTTCCTCTTCCATGGTCCTAGCTACTGTCTGAATCTAACCAACTGCCACCTGAGTTCAAAGTCAGACAGCTCCCAGTTCCTTGTCCAGCTCTCTGTGCAGTTCCTGCTCCACATTGAATTTCACAATGTCCAGTCCACTTTAAGTCATTCACAGTTTCTGTTCCTGGGAAGAGAAAACTTAACAGAGCCACAACAATATCTATATAAATCAAGCTTAGCAGAATTACAACAATATTCACACACATGGTCAGCACTATCATCTCAATTCACTTTCTGCCTGTGAAATCAACATAGACCCCAAACAGATAGACACAGTACTGAAGCCACAGTCACGCTTCCTCTGGCAGCTCCAGCTGGTTGTCAGAAGCTCTCAGCAGGAGTTTGGCTGGCTGTCAGAAGAAGCTCCACCACCACAAGTTCATTTCTCAAAATCCAAATCACTTTCTCCAGCCTCCACATGGCTTGCTCCAAGAAATTCTATCTCAGTTCTCAATTATCATTTCTCTTTTCAGTTCTTCTCAATTATCAGTCCAGTCTTCAGTCCAGCAGCAGCAGCCCAGCCTCCAGATGCTCTCTGAGAGAAATTTTCTCTCTCTCTCTCTGGCAGTAGCTGCTCTGTCTCCATGATGCTTGCCCCAAGAAATTTTGACTCTCTGAGCTGGGACTTTTCCTTGTATATGGTATTAACTCCTCCCTGTTCAGGCCCTTCCTGTTAAGTCAGCAACAGGGGTTCATACCTTCTGTTTTATAACTGAGGCTTGTTATAATTAATTTGAAATGAAGTGCTAAGTACCCATTAGCTTGCCAATACAAAGGGATCTTTAAATTTCATTACTATTGGGGGGAGAGGGGAGGTTAAGAAAAATCAGCAAAAGTCAGAGGGATAGACAAAGAGGCAGTAAAATCAAGAAACAATAACACCTTGGAATCAAGCATTAAGACAGTATCTAGAAGGATGGGTGATAGTCAATATCAAATGCTCTAGTGATATCAAGAAGTATGAAGCCTGATAAAAGGTTACTTGAATGTGGCCTCTGGACATCATTGTTGATCTTTAAAAGAAAAGTTGCAGAAAAATGGTAGCAATTGAAGTCAGATGGCAAGACAGTTTGGGATCAGCAAGTAACTGGGAAGAAAAGGCATCAAATATAAACTATTATTTCAAGAAATTTGTCAATGAATTGAGTGAGAGGCAGCAGGATCAAGAGAGATATTGCATTCTACCCCACTTCCACCCCCAGTGTGGGGTAAGGTCATTAAAATGAGGGACTTTCTCTTTCTTCTTTGTGTCAGCAATGTCTACCACAGTGCTGTGCACAAAGTAGGTCCATAATAGTGTAATTTGTTGAATTTAACTAAATAAGGGATTATTTTTGTGATAAGACTCTATTGTGTTTGTAGGATGAATTTTTTTAAAACATAGAATGGAAGAGATATTGGAGATGGAGAGAGAGATGATTGATAAAATCACAGAGGAGTTATGATGTGATACAATGATAGTTACCCTCTTCTCTTCCCCATATGAATGGTGCTGTATTTGCTTATTGGAATAAGCACAGGCCCTCAAAGAATTCATTCTAAAATATTAGTGAAGTATGTAAGCATTTTAATAATCATTGAAATAGTATCCAGAGAAATAACGTACATTTTAAGGCTCACATAAAAATAAGAACATAATTAAAAACCAAGACCAGACTGTATCAGCAATGCCATATTCACAATGCCTATAGAGATTACAAATAT